>NW_009260435.1:7945032-8005727 GCF_000687185.1 Egretta garzetta | reverse complement strand
CCCGCCCCCATCTTACTAAATGTCAAATTGCTCGTAATCATTACACTGCTGATTTCTTAGACATTCTTCACTCTGACAATATTCAGTTCAAAGACTTTGCTAAACACAGTTCCAGAAACCCACCAAATCTCAAAGTATTAATGACATCTTTCTTATAGCAATGTGCTTGAACAAAGTCACGTTGTTAACGGATGCATGTTAAGCACAATGTATCATTATGCGGTCAAGGAAAGTTTGTGAGTCATCTGTTTTGCAGGGCAATTTTCTAGCCGATCAGAGAAAAAGCCTGACTACATTGCATCAAGTGTTCAATCTGTGTCATACATCTCTAGCCGTGTCCTATCATAAGGATTTGTCTGGTGATTAGACAGAGGGCTTGCCAGAAATTCTAACAATTAAACTTCAGAAAAGCTGAAATATTTCCCATGGAAGAATGTTTTATCCTACAAAGGGAACTCAGCCCAGGTTACCTTCTTTCTCCATCCTTTTAAATAGAGCAACAGGGCCCCAAACCCTAAGGGATTACACAGCACAGCAAAAATCAGAAAAAAACGATGATGTTTTAATCACAACAAATTTGCTTAAAAAATAAAATGGAATATTAATCAAGTTTCTGCTTGGAAAGGCAAAATTCTTTTGCCTGATAAATCTATTGCTTCTTTGACCATTAATTTCATCACTTGGACAACTCTTTATTTCTACAGTGTATCATTATCAGTTCAAGATCCACTTCATCAACGAAATCCAAGACAAGCAGATAGACCCAACTTTTACCATCTCTCTGACAGGCACTAAAGAGGATGCTAAAAACCTGCCCATCACACTGTGAGTATTGGTATCACATGTCATTGAACAAGTGAGAAACAAGGCGCCAATTTATAATACCATATAATGTACATAATCATGCAATGAGTGAAATGGTTTAGCATGGCTAACTGAAGATGAACATCTCTTCACCCATACCCCCTAAAAATCACAAACTTTTACGATGGTCATACTTTTTTTGCATGAAAAATCTCTATGAAACATGTTCAGTAATCTTGGAAGTTTCCCTGAACATTAAGTATCCTGTCCACTCATGTTCGGTCCATCCCATGGCTAACACCAGGAGGTCTAATCAATTAAAACACAAATAAGTAAGCAGCTGTAATTAAGGTAAGGAATATTGGATATTTCTCATGATGGACGCTATCTGTATTAACAAAAGCAAAGGCAACAGCATGGGCCAGCATTTGCTCTAGCAGACAAAAGACATATCACAGATGCTATTTATGGGACACCTTTTCTTTTGCTGTCAGAAACCACTATTGCTTCACCAGCTGTTCAAGCTTCTCCTACCTCTGCTTCTTTTCTAGCATGTTGTCAAATTTCACCACTTTATGCACCTGGAGGAAGAGTATCCTAGACACAGTAACATTCCCTCCTGGAGAAGGAGGAGGAAACATAGTTTTTTCTTTGGTTTTAAAGAGAGGAGAAACTTTTTCTTCCCCCCCACTTTCATCCATAATTATTAAGACAGCATTATTCTGATTTTGTTTTCTGCAGAGTTGAAGGTATTAATGGGAATAAAACCTACTCTTTTCTCATCACCCTGGACACTGATATTGGTGAGCTAATAATGATCAAGTTCAAATGGGAAGGAACTGCAGTTTGGGAAAATATCTGGGATACAGTTCAAACCATAATACCATGGACAAAAGGCACCCGTCGACCAGGACTTATAGTGAAGACAATAAGAGTGAAAGCAGGGGAAACACAGCAAAAGTAAGTCTAATGAAAACACTTTTTCTGTAATAATACCACAGATGTTTGGTGCACAGGTTATCCTAGTTCAAATACAAGCATCTGAGTCCCCACACTCACACCAGTGGTCAATTTATGCATGTACAACTTCTGGCTTTGCCCCTCGCCCCCCTCAGATCAGACTGCATGATTTTTAAGTGACTTAAAGAATTTCTTTGTTCTCCGGTCAAAAATGAACAGTGGTCAATGCTCTGGCTCACCACTGCCACTAATCTGAGTTTAAGGCACAATAACCTTGGGTGACAATTTACTTGATACTTGGGAATAAAGGACAGAGAAGGAATTAGCACGCAGATCCAAGGAAGAATTTTAACAAGTTGTGCAATGCAATTTTTCTACACAATTAATGACAGTAAGTGATGACAGGTTGTGACTTATTTTTACAATGTGATTACCCCATCCCATAAGGACCATATGACATTTTAAAGAAACAAGATACTGCAGAAGATAAATATTGAAAAATTCATATTCTTACTTACAAAAAATATGCCAAATCTTAATTATTTGACTTTCAATACCTACTTCATAGAAAAACTCAACATCACCATTCTTGAAAGGATTTATTAGAAGGATCACATGCAGAACTACGCAGTCATCTGATTATCCATTGAAGTTAAGGGTTTTATCATAAAATTCACTTGTTTTGTCTCATTCATTTAAGAGCTAGCCCAGTGTCTGATAGTTGATAACAAATTACTACACTTTGCAGGCTGCATAAGAAGTTCCTAGAGTGACAAACTGTGGAAGCAAATTGTCAACTACAGACATTTTGAAATTTCTGTAGTGGGCAAACAGAATGTGAGCAGTCCTGGAAAACAAAAGGACTACCTATCCTTCTACATACCACACTTTCACTGGTAATTTTTTGCACTCTGGTCCTGCTTTTTTCTATAGTATGAATTTGCTGATATAAATTTTGTCAGCTGAACTCTGAATTAGCATCACAGAGCAGTTTTTTGGAAAAAAAAATTATGAATGCAAACTGAAGTCCATGTTTGGGTTTTTTGTTTTGGTTTTGGTTTTTCTTTTCTTTGTTTGTTCATTCCTTTGTTTTGGTTTTTCTGGGGTGTGTGTTTTTTTTTCTTTTTTCCCTGCTTGATGGCTTTGAAACTGGATCACCAAGTCTGAGTGGCCTTGTTCTCTACATAGAGCAATGCTAATAACTCTTTTGAAACCGCTTATTCACAGAGAAATTTCAGCCAGAAGACAGAATAACTAAACTTGTAACGATTCCCACTGCTTTAATCCTTTGAGAAATTTTAACTAAGCAGTTTAATTAAGGTTAATGCAAAAAGCATGTCTTACCTCCTAAACTGTGGCTCATTCTTAGAAGGTGATTCTTCCTTGCTACAGTCTTTCTTACCAGCACCAATTGTAACTACTGCAGCCTTTCTGTGGAACAATACTTATTGGCAGAGCTGCACCTCCTTGATACTGACACAAAAGACAAATTAGACAATTTAAAGAGACATTTTCATAAGACAATCTGTGTGTGCTGGGGTGCAGAGGACGGACCATATTTTCTTGGGTTTTGTACCCCTAAAAATGTATCTTGTAGGTATTTTCATCTTCTAACCCAGCACTTGGCACATGCTCCTGCCATAAAAAAAAAAAAAAAAAAAAATTCAGTTCTATAACATCTCCTGCTGTTTTAAAAGCAATGATCTCAAATCAGTAGTGACCTAGCTGCCAAAGCAAATTAAAGCATAGTATGCACCGCAAATTAGAGCGCTCTGTTTAAATACAGACTCTTGTACCTTGAAAAAAAGTATGAAGGCTGTGAAAGGATTATGTCATGTATACTCCTTTTTCTAACCAGAAAACTCCTGTCCAATACAGCTGTGTCAATAACCTGGCACAAGCCAATTATTACTGATGTACTACTTAAGAAGTCCTAGGAAATGCGTAACTGAGGTGGGCAGTTATTATGCTAACAAAAAATGATGCTGGTATCTTCAGGTACCTAATGCTCTTTAGAAGTTTTGCTTGCTGCAAGCAGAAGTGTGAGTTTGTGTCAAGAATTTAATGGATACTGATTATGTGCTGGGTTTTGCTCCGTGCAATCTGGGCTTGTCATGCGGATGGAAATGACATGTTACTGTTAAAATATTGTATTAATGCTTGAGGGGGGAATGAAAGATTATTAGGCGATTCTAAAAGGAGGAACAAAGGATACTCAAGGAAAAGTATTTTCTTCAAAGAAAAGAGTGTGTAGATTTCAGTCTTGGAAAGACCAAACATCCTGGATCAAAGAATTACCAATTTTGGAAATTCAATATTAAAAAATGGTAGCAAACACAAGATGTGTTTTGAGTTGTCTTGACAATATTTTATCTCTATGTACCTTTCCCTCACAATGTTTGTGATTTTTACATATGTAAGTTTCCTTTGTTAGATTATGACAGACACAATATGACAGCATAAACTTAAAAAGTAATTAATACACTGACAATTACAAGCAATGTACTGGATTCCAACATATTTGAGTTCCAAATATGGAAGACATTTCCGTAGCATGTGTAGTTGCTGATGCTGTTAGCACCTTGCATAACTGATTTTTAACAACCTCGCAACTAAATACTAGTAGTCCAACTAAGTACTAGCAGGCCAAAGAGCACAATCCTGGTAGTGACGGTAAGAGTTGAAACAATGGCCACTGAGAATAGAAAGGCCAAATCACTGTAAGAGTATGCTACAGAGAACAGCATGATGTGTATGATACCAGAAAAAGATGGAGGCATAATGCACTCAGTAGATGGGAATTGCCTGGTCCTTTTACTCTGTACCTACTCTCTGGCAGCCAGATACATCTCTTTCCTCACAAGCCTATATAACCAATCCAATACCTTCCTGTAAGAGGATAAAGTCAGTCAGATTCAGTGCATCTAGAGAGCACTGCTATACAGATATTAGTAGCCCTAAAAAGTAACATTATGCTTACGTGCTTTGTTTTCTTTCTAGAATGACATTTTGTTCTCAAAGCATTGACAACATTCACCTTCATCCAGCGCAAGCGAAAACATTTGTGAGGTGTGAAGATCGCTTTCGGGGACAAAATAGAAAGTGAGCAAGAATGACAAAATATATTCAAAATACCATACATCTAGTGAAATGTATTAAAAATACACAGCTACACTGAATTTAAATATCCTGATAGTTTCAGAGGTGGTGAAGAAAATACATTAAAAAAATTTAGATTCTTTGATGCGACGGTAAGTTGAAATATGCGCTTTGTTCATCCACAAACCTACTCTCAAAGCGATCAATGAGTAATTTCATCAACAGCAACTGTCAATTTTAAATTGTTTTAAAAGTTTTAAAAACACTTGCTCACTAGAAATAAAAAGATTACTATTTGAACGAATCATTGCCATAAGCCTTTGAAAAATCTCATTTTGTTGGATTTAAGGGAAAAAAGGAGCCTAATTTCCCATGAAATACTTCAAAACATTAGTAGCGACTACTATCAGTTAAAACTTTCCTAAATTATTTCCTAATGAAGGAGTTAAATCATTCATAGAAGAAAATATTCCTAAATACGTAACACTGTTAACAAAATATTTGAACTTTTTACTTGATAACATTAAAAAACTAAAATGCATCTCAACATACAGAATGCTTGAGCTATCTGTCATAACCATATGACAAGCCAAATAATTGTATCACCTAAAAATGATATACTAAGCTTTGTCCTGTTGGAAAATGTTTTGCTGTTTAACTATTTTAATTAAAGTACTGATTTAAATTACTAGTGACTTAATTATTTTAATCATGCTTAGTATACTACATGCAATTCCAGCACAACTAAGTTCAGTTAACTTTTGCATTAAAATTTACCTGTTCAGGTAAGGCCTGAGATTTTTAGATTTTAAATCACTACATAGCAGATTTTAGCATGATTTGAAACTGCATGAATAAATGAAAATGGTAAAACCCTCAAACATCTTCAGTGCATATAAAAAAATTTATAAATTCAAACATATAAAATCGCCTTGTTTCCTATGTCAGAATATAAACTATATAAAGAAACATCTCAGATTATTTTTATTTTATGGTGTGTACTGAAATAGAAATTGATGCGTATGTCAGAGTATTTCATCTGTCGCTTTGTAATGCTAAGCACAAGATTCATTAAAAATTGTTTCTACAACTACGTATTCTGAATATAATTTATTGTAAACGTTCTCTAATGGTAAAAAATGTGCAAGATGGCCCTGAGACCTGGAGCAAAGCATATTTTCCATACCAACACATTGCAGGGAATTTTGAATTAAAATATACACGTTATCAGGATTGAAAGTGATATTTATTTAAAAAAGCATGACAAATTAACAAGTTGAGAGGAGCTAGCAATCCTGCAAACAATGAACAGTGAGCAAATGTTGAATGAAAGCATCTTTGCTGACCATTCAGAATATTAACATTAACTTTTAAAAGCTGTCTTCAGTAACTACCATTCCTTTAAACAATCAAGAATATTCAATACAGAAACAGAAAGGCTGACTAAATATGATGGGAACTGAAGCATACTTACTTTCAGGTAAGAATGGTTATCTTTCCTGAGGTATAAATTTCAGAAGCTGATCTGGTATTTCAAATGGCCACTTGAACGTCAGTAGCTTCTTGATTAGGAGAAATATTTATAGATTTAGATACAAATTCCATGTAAAAAAACCCACTACACCTTCACTGAAAGCAAAGGTTTGTGCTTTAAAGGATTTTGCTCAATGAAGCAAATTGGGTTTTTAAATACAAAACGTATTTCCACCTTTTATGTCAAAAACCTACAATTTAAGTGATTAATTCCATGCTTTGGGTTGCTATCTCCAATACTTAAATTGCTTAACATAATTATTTCATTAAAGCTCTGTAATATGTTGTGTTTCTATAAAAATCCCCCGAGACACTTAATTGCTAGAGACCCAGTAACAGCATTTTTAGGGGCACTAAGATAAAATAGACTGTCCTGAAGAACGACAGACAAGGACAGTGTGGCCATTTTAGTTTTCCAAAGCACAATGAAAAATGAGACGGAAGTGTATGTGCATAGCTGACAAATTATGCATCTCCCTAGATTATTTCTAGAATTCATTTTTTCCTTCTGGAAAAAGCTCAAGATCTGCCACTTTTACATCTTATGTTTAGGGTTGTTTTATTTGTAAGATACTTGTCTGTTTATAGAACTGAAATACTGTCACTGGATTGCATCTACAACATGGGTTATCACCAACTTTCTAAGCTATGAACTTTGTAAGCTTCCTGAACCAAATCCTACCCCTGCTCCTCAAAAATAATGAGGGATGACAGAGCAAGAGACCAAGGCTAGAAAGAACTGGACTGTGATGCTTCTCCACTGCAGAAGCTACAATGTTAGTGTTTCTCTATACCTGGAAAAAAAAAAAAAAAGCACTAGAGAGTTGGCAAGACAGCTTTTAATGAGACTTATGTGATTTAAAATATATATATTCACACAGCCTTTCCAAAAATTATTTTCCTGTAGTTACACATCCTAACACACTTAGAAACATTTTAGACATTAAAATTAGCATTTCTTTCACATTACTATCACTTACTTGGCAAGAAGTCCAGTAATGAGATCTAAACTGCACGAGAAACAAGCTTGAAACCATCAGTTCAGGAAAAGCAGGTGGAAAAAAGGGTCCAAGATGTCTAGAGTGTGCTGAAACTCAAGTAACAGGGTTACCGCAGTTTGAGGACTTCTAAAGTTTCTGGGGAAAAAAGCATTCTCCCATTCAATAAGCAAGTATACCCTCAGATAAGAAAATTTGAAAACTTAAAGAAAAAGGAAAATTTAAAGAACATTTGGTATTTGAACTCTTGCAGATATGAAGATACTTATGCTGATGTCATTTTTCACAAATCATAAGTCCAAATAAATCTGTCTTTCCATTTTGATAGCTGTTACACTAATTTCTGACCTAGAAGTGAAATAAAGCCCAAGTTGCAGCATACTCAAAGACTTACAATGCCTGAACATAATACTGAGGTCACACTGACGACTGCAAGTGGCTACAGTGGTGCCTGCCTTTGTGCTCACCGGAATTATTCCTGTCTCACTCCAAACAACTGAATCGAGACCTTGAAAACCATCAGGAGCTGACTCCTGCCAGAGCAAACGCAGCTTAGCATGACGTAATGACTGCAGTCCTTTCAATCTCCTCTCTGTAATAATGAGCCTCCAGAAGAAGTAAAAATCTCTTCCTTCCTTTTTGTGTTTTTCCTGAAATAAATATTGGAACATTAATTAAAAGGCAAACTGTATCAATGACTTATAGCCTGTATGGTATAAAGTTTCATAGCTTTAAGAGGCGTTTGATGCCCTTCTCACGTTCACACCCTTCTGACTATACATGCTTCTACACCAGAGGCCAATGCATACATTTAATGACTAAAACATTAAGAAATACAAGATGAATAAATTAATAGCTAAAACTAGGGATTAGCAGGTCAAATATTAGTTAGAAAAATTACAGCTATTTAAGTACTCTTTTGTTTCCCCCAAACACATTTTAAAATATACACAAGATTTGTATTTTAGATGCTCAGGCATTATTTCTACCCCCCTGGTTTGCATTCCTAGGCAGAAATCTAAAAGCAACCATCACCAAATTTATTAAGCACCTATGATGCTGATTTGCAGAAGGGCTCTGCTCCAACTGGTTTGCTTTTAACACCTTTTGCCCTGACAATACTATTTAGCTACAAGGGGAAGCACTTCTATAAAAAAAGTCAGGGAGTGGGGGGGAAGTACTGTGAGGAAGGACCTCTGAATATGCTTTGATTACATCAAAGTGTATGTTGCTCAGTTAGGGAAACAGATGTCTAAGCAGGCCATTCTCAAACAGCCCTAAGAATAAAAGGCTAGCTGGCAGGACTTGGCTTTTAAAAGCAGTCCTATCACTTAAATCAACTATACAGCACAGATGAAAACAGAGACCCAGTTTAGTTTTAAAACACCTTGCAAAAAGCAAATGTACTCCTTCTAAAAATCCTTATCCATGAATTGTGCATTCATAGCATTGCATGTTAATTCCAGTATTCCTCTTGAAAAATATATTCATTTCAGAAGGTATCATTCAGTAGCTATGGTGCCAGGCTTGAATATCCCACCAATAGCTAGTTTCCATTTTGAAGAAAACAGAGAAAGCTTAATTCCTGTGATCATACAAGTAATTTCAAGGTAATTTTAAGACTTTTCCTTAAAGGGGTGGCATAAAAACATTTCCTCTTACATTTAACTGTGTGATGCTAAAATTGGGAGATGCACTTTGATAGTGTAAAGACAGTACAATTACTTGTTGGTATGACAGCCCCTTCCCAGCAAAAGCCAAAAATAAGTAAAAGTAGAATCAGTGTATTCCTTTTTGCTTTCAGGGTTCAAAAAGTAAATAGATCTTCAGAAGATAATTTCATCAAGTCTATTTATTAATGCATTTCAAGTTTCAAAAAACCTTACATATCTTTGCACAATACATTATTTTTTGCATTTTTAGTAAAAATTTCCAAAGTGAACAAAAAAGATACTGTATAAAACACAGTGGACATGAAATCGACAGTAGTATTCCATTTCATTGTCTTGAACTTTCTTTCGGTTTTACCACATCTTGACTTGCAGTGGAGAGTTCAGTGCACATTTCTGTTTTCAGAAAACATTTAACTTAGACTCAAAATAAAATAGGGCAGCATTTGTCTGCCAAAATCCTACCACAGGATAACATTACAGGCAAAAAATTTACATGTTCCAAAGTCTACCACACTCAAGAAGTTACTAAGAACTCTTGCTGAATAAAAGTCACCATTTTAGAAATGCAAACCCACTTCCAATCTTTGCACAGTCTTAAAAGAAATGTATTTAAAATGACTTAAAAGCAACTACATACACTTCTAACTAGTTAAGATCATTTAGAATTATTTATATAGTCTATTGGACTTGGGGTTTCATGTACAAAATTTGTCTCTAAACCATGTACAAAAAGCTGTATTTTGAAAAAGTTACCACATACTGTACAAGTTTACAAGGAAGAGATCCCATTATATTCTGTAACATTTTTGGCCTTGCTGGCTTGCGTCACATTATGAGAATGATTGTGTAAACCTTATACTCTTAAAAAACAAAAACAAAAACGAAACAAAGGAAGCCTGTCCAACCCTTAGTAAATTTTCTCCTAAGCAAAGCCAGGAAAATTATAGCCATTTGCATCTCTAATTAGCTCGGTGCTTTTGGAAAACAAGCAATAAATACATCACAAGCTTAAACATTTTGTAATGCCCCCTTTCATCTCCTGCATAGCAGTAAGCACCTTAAGACATCTTTTATTTTCTCTTTCAAAAATGCCAATTATTTACATTCGTAATAAAAACTTTGGAATGGGACATTGTGCTGTTGAACTTCACTACTGGTATAAAATGTGGGAAAATTGGTAGTCCTAACTACAATTTTAACTGCCACAGTAGCTGGGCAAATCACTCTAGTGGTTATCAATCAACAGTATCATGGTGAAGAGTTATCCAAATAGCTGATAAGTTAAAAAAGAAAATGAAAACACTACAGCTTTTTTTTTTTTCTTTCCACATCCCTCAGAACACGAAATTAATTATCATACTGTAAGAATATCTGAACAGCCCAAATAAACTGGTTGCAATTTTTAAAACAACTTGAACAACAGGCAGAATTTATTAACAAAGCATGGACATTTTTCATCTAACTATTCATTATTCAACTGAATAATCAGACAAAAATATTTATGCTGAGCTACAAGAAATTAGACACTTATATAAAACATTTTTGAAACATTCTGGCATTTGCAAAGGTTGCAGAACACCTCTTATCCCTAAAAGACCATTCAATCTTGTATGCTATGTCTTAGCAGCTGTTTGATAAAGATGAAATGAGTGCTTGAAACAACTTTGATCACGATAAAAAAAAGTTTGATTTGATTCAAAATTGCTGTGTAAAGCATCACAGGATCCTTGACCATTACACACCATCATCCTCTGTTATCCTGAGTATGTCAATTAAACAGTAATTTCTTCATTAATAGCGGAAAAGTTTTATAATACAAAGAAACATCCATATTGCAATTCTCTTGTTTACAATTGCACACAAGTACGGGTGTACGTTAGAAATACATGTCTGCATATAACAACGTATATACATTGACAAGTAATGTCTCCAATGCTGAGGTGGTCTAGCTTCCTAGCCTTGTCTGGCAGTTGAAAAATATATATTTTTTTTCCAATTCTTGAGTAAAAGTTCTACTACAGCCATATTTGCCTGCAAGTGAAGAAAATGCAGCAATGAAGAGCACAGAAGGGGGAAAGAATCATGATACTCCAGGACTTTGTGCCACTAAATTAAAAATATGCAAGAAAAACACTTCTCTTCTTTTTGAGCTGGAAGATTCACTCATTAAAAATTAATTTCCACTTGTTTTGAGGGCATATCATGCTTTTTTTTTTTCTCTTCAGTTTTTGAGAGTTAGACTGGGGACAATGACTTATTAGGTTTTCTTTGGAGTGAGTTTTCCCATTGTAGGCACTAGGAAGAACCAAGGCAAAAAGCTGCAGTCAGCGTCTCATATGTCCCATCTGATAACTCTCTCGGGGCCTTTGCCGCTGTGGTGGCTGAGCGGTTTGTGGTGGTCTCCTCCTTTTTAAAGTGCCTGTTTTCAAAGAAAGGTACACATCATTAAAATGAATTTTAAAAAGAAACTATTTACAGAAAAGTTGCCCTGGCGATGCAAATTAAATATAACTATTTTTCTGAAAGGCTTCAGATTTAGACCTGCAATATTTTAAATAGATGATTAACTGCCTGAAGTATTTACAGAACACATTTTATTATCTCAACAGTAGTTCCTTGAACAGGCTGATTCTTACAAAATGTAGCATGGAATAGGAAATAAAAGGAACTCTGACTTAGAAAAAGTCTTCAAAGCTTTCTTTTGATATGCATATTAAGTTATAGGAAAATAAGACAAGAGTTACATTTTTATGAATTGTTTCACTGGCATGAATTCCAATTGTAGTTTCACAGTGCCAGACTAACAACTGTAGGTTGAGACACCTGAAATTTCCCTTCAGAACAAAATAGTTGAGGAATAATAATTTTTCTATAAATTTAATTACCTGGTATACTCACCTGGAAGTGGTTTATGAGGAGGCAACTTTGGATTACTGCTTGGAGTATGAACACTGCATATCTTAATGAAACCAGCCATTAACATGATCAAGGCAATTCCCATAAGCAACACTGCCCACCAATAAGCCTAAAAACATTAAAAAAAATATTTTTGGGGGGGCTGGCACACATGCACAACAGACAGGGGTCACTGAATATAGTTTTCCTTTGTCTTTCAAAAGTCATCAAAAAGGTGTTCTGAAATATCACTTAAAAGACCATAACATTTTAAAGAAAAAAGTCCCCAAAGCTCTTACACAAAAACCCTCCAAATACTTCAAAACCATTCTATTATCAGAGGAGTATTTCACGGAATATACACTACAACAGAGCTATACAAGTCTAAAACAATCAACAGCTTACACAAAATTGACTATGCAGCTCTATAATGTTGTTTCATTGTAGCTCTCCTCCCAGTCTATTATTAGGAAAGTGTCATCTCATGCAATAAAAATAAGAAATGCTAAAGATCTATGTATTTAGTTCTTTAAAAGAAATCAGAGCATTCAGATATGAAAAGTTAAAACGGGAAAACCCAGTAAATTAGAAAAATGAACATTAACAACAAAGCAGATAGCGAATAGAAGCATTAACACAAAATATTTACTTCTATATTTGTTTCCATTCCCTTCAATCTGTCAAACTTGTTTGCTGCACTCAAGGTGCTTACAGAAAAATTAGCAAAAGGAGGACTGATTATACTTTGAAGAATGCTGAAGTACTGTATATGTATATACAGCAACATTTACAGCTGTGAATATTGATTAACAAGAAAATTTTCTATTAGACTGGTAAGATAGAAAACAACTTACCACAATCCATTCTGCAATATTTTCATATAGCTGTGGATTAAAGATTGCTTTCTTTAATCTAGCTAGAGGGCCATCAGCATCTACAAGCCGACACCTCATAAACACGTCACAGTAGCCTTTGAAATCATTACAAGGAGATCCAGGTTGCAAAGTAGTAGTTTTACGACCAAAGTATTTCTCCCACTGGTTAGAGCCTGTACTTGCACAAGTAGTTGGGTCCACTGAAAAGTGAATACAAATTAGATTAATCAAACTGTTACTGAATTAAAACACATGTGCATGAATACCTTGGTGTTCAACTGTTCAAAATGCTTTTGAAAAACTTCAAGTTTCTATTAATCTGTAAAAAAACCAAACTATATTGTTTCCTGCCACATACAAAGCAATGTCTATCTGAAACCAAGTATGAACAAAATCACAGTATGTTCTTAAGTCTCCAAAAACTAAAATACAAACACCACGAGAAGATTCCTCAGATACCTACTGCTATATTTATGCTTACAATTCAGACAAATCTTACTTTTTCTCATGCAGCAGACATGACACAATTCTCTATCGTCCTTGCCATCTGAACTAGCACATGTACATTCCTCCAAGCCATACTTCTCACAGATAGAGCCAGCACATTGCTGTTTGAGACAAAAGCATGAGAACACAAAAATCAATTTCACTTTTAAGCACACTGACATTAGGAAATACATTAATTTTTAATAGCTGAAAGCATAATTGTAGGTCTAAAGATGCTTATCAATAAAAATAATAGCTTTAATGTCTTCTAAAGTTTATAAAACAAAAAATATTACAGTTATTCAATTGCAGTGTTTAGGCTTATTTGATAATTGTTTTAAAGGAGATTTAACCTATTTTAACACTATCTTCTTTTGGGGTCTCAGAGTACCCTGCAAAACACTCTCAGCACTGCAATTCACACTGAAATATGATTACTTAAAATTGTGGTTAGGAAAATAAATCAAAAGCATGTCTTCAAAGAAAGCATGTGTCTCAGAAAATAATAATAGAAATTAGTGGCAGGAAAGATTCTGCATTTAATTCCACTGTGGAAGGACCCTTGAAATTCAAATAAAAAAATCAGTGTATTTATAATCTTGATTAAAAAAAAATAAAAAAAAAATCAAATGACTATGTAAAGGCAATTCCTCTATCTTTAAGAGGACTCTAAATTAGCTGAAAAATTATTACAAGCAGTATCATTTGATTAAAAACCTGGACTGTGGAAAACAGAGTCACAGCAACACAAGTTACAGCTCTAAGAGGATTACTTTTGCTTGTTTCTGCTTCCAAGTAAACATAGATCAATTTATAAGAGACTTCCCATCAATATTTCATAGCAACTGCCATGGACTCTTTAACCCAGGAAGCTAATGGCAGTTCAGAGTAATTCTATATGCTTGCACATCTGTGTTATGTGCACATGGGTAGAGGAACCATTAAATCAAATTCAACATGTATTGATAGCATATCTAACTTTCTACGGCAACAAAATTACTTGACCAAGACTGAAGAAAAATGGAAAGATGGAACTAGGAAATAGAACACTTTTATATTCTTGGTTTTTACAAAACACTTTAAATGGAACTTTCTCAAATAGTAAAGCTAGCTTCATATTTGTTACCTGCTACTTAGTATTTGGTGTACCTTCACAGTTATTTTGATTGAAACCAATAAATAAAATATTTTAATTGAAAAAGAGATTAATCTTACCCTCTTCTCCACTAAGTACTGAAACCATATCGCTTCATAATACAGTACCTTGCAATAAACAACTGCAGTTGCATATGATTGTAAAAAAACATACCCCATTTATGCAAACTTGTGTGTGCCTGTTGCAATCTGTGAAGTTTGGTTTAGGCTCAGATGCTGGACAGAGAGCACTGACACCGTTACACATTCCTTCTCTTGCACAGTCAGAATCATTTCGACACTTATCAGTCTTCAGTTTGAAATTACATTGTGCAGTACAGCAAGGGCCTTGACTAGGGCTAGAAATAAACAGAAAACATGGATGTAAAGAAGCAGCATGAACAATTCCAGAAGAACTATTAATCCTGAAACCTACTCAAACACTCAACATATTTCTGATTTGTGCTAAGTAAAATGTGAATTGAACATAATTTTTTCTATCCCTTAAGGTAACAAAAGATTACTGCACTGAGTACAGATTTCTTAGTCATTGTAGTAACCAATTAAACTATTCACATTATATGAGCAAAACAGTACAAGCACATTTTAAATTAAAGTACATAGAAAATAACAGCAGTTCTAAGTTTGTATATACAAAAACATTCAATTAGCAAGTTGGCAAAATTAATTCAGGAACAACTGATTAGTTTGACAGTATCAGTTTCAATGTAATAAGTCAAGATTTATCTGTCACTGATTAACATACCTAACAAATTTTTTTCCTACCTTCTGCAGCCATACCACTTACATTGGTTAAATAAACAAGAAAAGGGAAGGTGACAGTTCAAGATCTTGTACCAGAAACCAGTCAGCATACTAACAAATTTTGGGGGAAGGAAAGATTTGTCAAAAGAAGCCATATAGTTTTCACCAGTTCCCCCAAAACGCTTGGGCTCCTTTCTGTCACAGACATCAAGGCATCTGAGCCCCTTATGCTATGTACACCAATAATCACACCAGCATATCTGGTGAAACAGCAGGAGACAATTTCTCTTTCTGAAGCTGTGTTTGAGTACATATGCCATTACAAGCAGAAGAGTGAAGGTTATAAAGCATATGTGACTACTTGACTGAAGCTAAGCCTCCTGAGTTCTCATCTCAAATTATTCTGTATCTCAACACTATTCACAGTGTGCTCATTGGCATTCAGTAGATATCAGAAGACAGCACAGACCTTCTGCAGGTCAAGGTCTCTCTATTTTAAAACTACTGCAAGCTAAGAAAAAGAAAAAAATCACTTATGTCACTCATGAAAAAGACTAAAAGACAAGTAAAGCAGCTGGATAGTTACCATAGTTTTCCTAAAATGTATTTTAGTATGTTATTTATGTGATCCTTTCTTATACTTGGATTTGCTTTATATGTCTTTGGGAACCTCTTTGTTCAGCAGAATCGTCAATCCTAATAGAACTGGAAAAAAGGGAATCCTAAACCAAAAATGATGCAGCAATTAATCTTTAAGACTGTTCCAGCTGGGCATAAAACAAGACTACAGTCAGCTGAACACACGAGAGCAAAGAAAGGAGGTGATGGTGGCACCTGGTGTACTCAGAAGGAAACAGTTCCTCACCACAGGTGCAACATAAAACAATCTCAGAAACCAATTATAAAATGAGGCAATGTAAGGCCTTTATTTTGGCAGAAATAATAAGAATTTGTAAGGGAGCAGGGAGAAGACATGCAGAATTATTGCAACTATGAATTCACAGGAGATAGTCCTTCTACCATGTCTACACTGTCAAATACATTTTAACAGAAGGTGCTACTTTTACTTCCACTCCCAGGATGACAAAGATCATTTTTAGGGCAGGAAAGTTTAACTGGAAAAAATTATGTAAGTTGTATTAAAAAGTTGAGCTGGTTTAGAGGTAAAAATAATAGTAATTTTCCCTTCATCTTTGGCTAAGAATCTAACCAAATGTTAGATTTATGTCAGCCTCTAGAGAGGAACAAAAGCTCATGCCTTTCATGTGAAAAAATCCATGTAAGTTCTCAGATGAGGTAAAAATTTAACATGTATATTAAGTCACGGAACTAAAAGATAGAAGTTGACTTACTTCACTGTAAGTCTTATGATCTTTAAAACTTCCTCTTACAAATCACTGTGTACACAACACTGCCAAGATACAAGGTGACTTAAAATCAGTTTAATTTATAAAACAAGCATAAAACCTAAAATCAATCAACTATATCCTTCAGCCATCTTCCAGTTTGGCAATGCTGTAGAAATAGCACTAGGATAGGATCTAATTTCATAATATCCTCTGTTATCCTTTGGGCAATTAATACTTTCCTGTATCTATCATAAAAGCAGCATCCTGGTTGTGTTTTTCTGAATCACACAGCTTTTGCAAGACTACTGCACAACAAATTTTCAATAAAGGTAACAATTTCACACGTATTTATCTGCACCAAATACTATGTTAGCATTGATACAATCCACTGTTACGTTGTTTTTTCAAAAGCTAGAGAACAGTCATATAAGGGTAAGCAAGCTACAGTTAGCACCAGGAATTGCATAGCATAATTGTGCTTATGAACTTCTCTCTCATTGTACAAGGCATTTTAAAGAAACTAAATACTTTAAGAATAATGCAGGTAAACAGATTCAGATTCTAAAATACCAACTATAGCTACCTAAATCCCAAAAAATAAAGTGTACTGTAACAGACATGCACAATACCTGCAGTATTTGCCTGGTTTTAACTTGCATTTTTTATCTTCTGATTGGTTTGCATCATAACAGCATTCATCTTTACACTGGTCACTATATCCACAATCACACTGTTCTCCTTGTTCAACCAGTCCATTACCACAGATGGGTTGACCAGACTCTGAAAAATGCCAGTATATTTATGTACAAAGCAGTAAAAAGTATATGCAAATAGACTTATAAATGCTAACATTGACTTGCAACAGTATCCAGCTAATTGTGACTGAAAATACCTGGTCAGGATGGACTTCAGACTAGGACTCAAGTCAACTTGCATTATTTGCCTGCCACCCAGCTTAGTCATTTCTACAATTAATACAATTTTACGCTTCTGAATAAAAGGTTTCTGCTGATAGCAGTGGGAGTTTCTTGTGTGGGTAGCAAATCAACAGTGATAAGATGAAGTTTTCTGCTAAGCCTCCAACAAAGCAACACCCTTTCTTGCATTTGTTCTCCTTTAACAGAGTCTGAGGACCTTAAGGCAAAAGCTGATGGTACTGTGGTGAACCATTACTACTCCAAAACCCAAACCTATCAACTGCACAATCTCACAAAATTTGTGAGCACTCACACATCACAGACTCTAGAAAGAAAATGCCTGCAAAATTCTATTTAAACATTAAAAAAATAAGGATTTCCTGTATTTTAATTTGTGCTCCTTACCTCTTGTCCTTTCACTGGGCAGTGAAAAAAGTAAAGAAAATAGTCTGGCCCTGTTTTCTTTACTCCCTCCCACCAGGCATTTGTAAAGACAGACTAGAGTGTCCCCCCGCCACCCCGCCCCAGCCTTCTCCAGACTAAGTAGCCTCAGCTCTCACAGCCTTTCCTCGTGTGTCAGACACTCCAATCCCTTAATAATCTTTGTGGTCCTTTGCTGGACTCACTCCAGTATGACCATGTCTTTCTTGTACTGGGGAGCCCATGAACTTGACAGAGTACTCCAGATCTCAAATGCAATTCTTTACTTACAGAATCTTTCGGTAAACTAAAAAAAGGGTAAGATAAAAAAGTAAAAAAAAAAAATTCTAATTAAGCATAATAGTAACAGCTTAGCCATTCTGCTTTCAGGATCACTAAATACATACCAACAAAACAATTATTTCTCTTTTTCTCAAGAACTTGGCTGATATTTCGAATGCTACAGATAGAGAACTTGTTGTTGTTGAGTTTGTCCCCAGATGTAGCTCTTGCATACATGATATAATTGCCATTTTCTTTCTGTCCCAAGTTCTTGGACTCTCCCGGAGTGCACTCCATTCCAGAATCATGCTGCAAAACAATTATTTTAAAACTATTTCTGACAAGACAGCTTCTCTAATTTTTTGCTCTCTTTTTACACATGTGCAAAAGTAACCTGATTTGGTAACCTTAACACAGTGAGAATAAAAGATTCACTAAAACCGAAACACCATCTTAGAGTCTAAGGTTTCTTGAAATACAAAAAGCATACAGGAAACAAAGGTTTGTTTGGCTTGTTGTTTAATTTTTTTCCCCAGATGACTGTAGCAAGTATCTAATTTCTTAAGTTTCAGCTTCTTTGCATTCTCTGAAATGTATATCCCAAGTGCCTGTCCTGATATGAATACTGACTCGAAAAAGTTGCCATCTCCTAAAAAGAGTGACTTTATGATCCCAAAATGATAATAAATATTCTGTGGAATAAAAGTAGGAGTTTAACTGAAACAGCAGTCCATTCATTTGCTTATTTGAAGGAGGCGCAAAGCCATCTTCAGAATAGAGCAGAAGTCTTTTTCCGTTAGCCAGTGTCTAGATCTATACAATATTCAGCATGATGAACAAAATGCATTATCAGTTGGCATACTAGCAGTTAGCAGACTGACAACATACTAAGTTCTTAAGTGTAAGAGGAACTCTAATGCTGTTCTAATGCATCCAACTTTCCAGAAATATAACCTGTGTCTCCAAAAGTAAGTAAGTAAATTTAAAAATTTTCAACACAGTGAGAGAACTATATAATTTATTACAGTTTGGTAGAACCAAACATATCCAGGGAACTATGTGAAAGTACAAGATGCAACTTAGAGTAAAATTAAAAGAACCATCTTCCACGCTGATCCAAAACATGTTTCACTCAATGGGACTGGTTTTTCAGTTTCACATGCTCATGTTATACTCGGAAGGCTTGTCCCCACTCAGAGCAGCAATATTAGGGATTGTATCAAGGCACATGAAGAAAGCATTCACATATGAACATCTGTTCTGGAAGAACTCGTCATTCCTGTCATATCTTGATTTCATTTTACTTCCAAGAATTTCATTTTACTTCCAAGAGTAGAAAGCCTATATGCTTACATTTAAAAATAAAACCCCCAAACCAGAAAACTTTGTTCTCATCTCCAGCAAAATGAAAAGCCTTTCAGCTTACCACAAACAAATCCTGTCAAATCAGTGATTCTTCTTCCCCTCTAGGATCAACTAAAATACATTTAAAACATGTGTGCGACCCTAGTCTTCAATAAAAATCAGGGAAGTTTTTAGGGAATAATAATATAGTCCCTTTATAAAAGATTGAACTAGCAGAATTAAACAATTCACAAAATCCAGTTACAAATCCAAATACTGTCAAATACTCATAAAAAGGGGCTTAGTTCATCAATCTCCTTTTTTGTTTGTATACAATGTGCATGCACATATGCATATGCAGTCATGATCATATTTTCCTTGTTTATAAAAGTAAAAACTCCATTCACAAGCCATGTAGTTCAAAATGGTTGAACGTGAGTTAACAGATCAATAGTAATACTCACAGGTGAACCAAAGTTATGCCCAACCTCATGAGCAAAAGTAATATGAGAAACCTTGGGAGGAACATGAGAGCCATAGTTCTGAACAGTGATGATTCCAGTGTTCAAAGACTTCTTCTTACCATCAGAATACAGTTTGCTCTTTTCACATATTCCACCAGAGCTCCCTGCATTTAGACAAAAGTAAAACAGTTAGTCGCTTAAGAAAAGAAGTACTGTGTTACTTTTCTAGTGATATTTAGAACAAGAAACAGCTTGCCTCCTCAGTGGATGATTAGGGACTAGAAGTTCTTCTGTGTAATTAATATAACCCAAATTTGAAAGTAGATTAGATTTGTCTACACTAATGTTCTCAGCACTGAATGGACACATTTGCACAAGAAGTTAGCTGTTTTAGAATAGCCATTAGGAGCTATTTTGGCGCTTTCACTGCACGGACAAGCCCTGATTTCATCACACTTGTAGTACAAGACTAGCAGGGTATGATGTCCAATACAGGTAGCCTCAATCTACATCCCATTTGGATTTCACTAGGTTAAAAAAAAAAAAAAAAACAAAGGAAAAAAATCCTCACAGTAAAATCACAGGAGATGCTCCCTCATGGTAAGAGAATTTATAACATGCCTAAGATTAGCTATATGTCCTTGTCAGCAAAAGTGACTCATTTTTGCACCATACAAACTAAAGCTGAAAATGCTTTTGATGTGTGGGTTAATCAGATCCATATTTAGAAGGTCAGTCAAGTGCACACTTACTGTTTGGAAGAGTCTCTAAACTGTGACTTTAATTTCACCAAATTTTTCCATTACTTGAGGTTGTACTGAGGCATTAACAGTGCTCTAAAATTCAGCTCTTCTATCGCTAACATAAATGGTGTCTAAAAAACACTCTAAAGAAAGTTTCCTTGCTTTCATTTTAGTGAAAGATCCCATTTAACCTATGTCAGTATGTGCATTAAGGAAGAAAATCTCTCAAAGCTACTTCATTTTTCTCAATTCAATCTAGTTTTGGGAGCAGTGTTTATGGAATGCACATTCCAATTCATCTGGTGTTTGCTCAGCCTACACACTAGACTAGTTATCACAGACCCAGTTTCTTATTTACATAGGCCACCTGTGTATTATTTTTCCTATGATTCTTCCACAGTCACGAAGGTTAGTCCTCACAGATCCCTCTAACTACACTCATTGGTCCACTGTTCTGTTACCCATCTGAATATTCTACTAATACTTATTTGAGCATTCTAATCTCCTAAAATCAAAGTCTGAGAGACTGTCATACCATGACAGTTTTCCACATAGCTCCAGTACTCTATAATCATCATGTGCTTTACAGGAAAGCACAGCAGTAAAAAAAGTGAGGTTATAATGTACAGCTACAACTTATCAATGGTTTAATGTTTCTTCCACAATTACTTGAATTCTGTTAAACTCTTGATAATGTTCTCATGAAAGTATCTGGTCTCTTGCAAAGTCTCATAGAACCTGTTATTCTTATGCCTAAATTCTTATTATATAGAAATCACTCGAGGGAAAAAAAAAAAGGTAAGACTGTTCCTTATGAATTTCTGATTTTCATTTCTGTGAAAGTTTCCACAGTTTGAAATTTGTGCTGAGCTATAACTAAAGAATTTGTATTTACTCAAATTTAAAGACCAATGACTTTCAAATACATCATTTTATAAAACTAATACATGCATGACAAACATCGAGATGCTGCACATGAAGACCATTGTTTGCTTTTTTTTTTTTACATCAAGAGACATACTTCAGATTCAAAATACACAACTAGATAGAAACTACTGAGAAGCAGTTCAAGAAGAGTCACATGATAATTATTTTGGTATCTCCCAAAACAAGATCTAACTGATTTTATTAAAAAAATTAAAAAAAAAATTTCTTCCATTACTACCTAGAAAACCTAAGGATAGTGTAGTTCTACTACTAAATTCAAACTGCATAGTTGTAAGCTCTGTTTATATACAGCAGAAATACTTGTTTCTTCTGTCACTTTAGTGGTCACTCATGCCTGTCATAAATAGCAAGCCATCCAAGTAATACCACCTTTGTCTAACAAAAGAAATTTTTCTTTATTGTTCAAATATTGCTCATCAGAAAGACAGCAAGACTAATTGAAGTGACACATGATATACTCTCTATATTTAAAAAAAAAATCAAACCACACCTAACCAAAATTGTGGAAAGGTGGTTATGAGATTTTTGTCTACTTGCGGTCAATTTAAATGACATAGTTTCTATGTTTCTTCTTTGTACCTACCTACAATACTTTATATCATAGCACTGAAGGTTTGGATATACTTACCTGAAGGGGCTCCAACCCAAGCCAGACCAAGGACTCCATCATCAAAGTCACGGTCTGTAAACACATATGCCAAGCAGTAATCATCATGATTCTGTTCTGAGTTCAGTTCCAGAAACTTTTCCACACCAATGTTAGGAAATCTGAAGGGATTGGAAGAGTCCTTCTCATCTACAGTTGTGTTAATCTAAAAGTAAATTGAAACAAACTGTAAGACATGATTCACTTTCACTTGACTTGTAAACACCAGCTAAGGGGCTTACTGTTGTCAGTACCTTGTTATGTTAAATAGTTGAAGGTGCTACAGGCCTTAACAAATTACCACCCCAATATTTAGAAAATCAAGTTCTATGATAAAGAATTGCATTTGTGTAATAAATCAAATAAATCCCTGGTCCCTCATTTCTTTTTTTCCCCCCTTTCCATCAGCACCCAAAAATTTATCCTCTTAAATCATCACTTTTAGAAGGAACTTTCAACCTTGAAAGCCATTATCTACGTTAGTATTACAGTTCCTGGTGAGCAATACCATCTATTCACCACACAGTCAACACTGCTGAAAAGTAAGAAGTCGATTCCTATAAAAATTTACTACAGCTTAATAACAGAAACAGCAGGCTTTTGACAATAAACACTAAAACTAAACCAGACAAATGGGTTAGGGAACCATTTACTACAGAGACACCTGTGTTATGATAATCCTAACAATAAATGGTTACAAGTGAGCAGCAACAGGACTTTTGACGAATACAGCCCCCAAACAGTATCAGTGAAGCTGAAAGTATTTCCAATACAACTTACTCTTATTCGTTTCACCATGAAGCTGATGTTACGGATTCCTGAGAAATCTGTTGACTGGTAAATTGTGTCAATCGCTTTGACATGGCTGGATATCTGTCAAAAATGAAAGTATCTACAGTTCAAAGATCTACGCACTATGCTACAGCTAATCTTAAATAGCAACAACTTCAAGGCCTATATTTTACCTGTAAGTATTGCCCCATATAAGTTTTAACAGGCCTTTTTAATCAAATGCACATAATGGAAATAAATCACTACATAACTAGTATCTGCACTGCCACCATGCCAGATAACAGCAAAGTATTCTGCTGTTTAGTTTTTAAACACATAATTCTATCTACTGTTCAGATACCTGTTTGTGATACTCATTTGATTCACTGCTACGATAAGATAGCACTACAGTTAAAATTGTATTCAAAGCACTGTATTTCTTCTTTTGAGAAAAAAATTTACTTGTTACAGCAATATTCTTTCATTTTTAGTAGAACACAAAATGTGAAAAAAATCATTTACCTTATCCAAGAGCACATAGACATGCTAACTCATTCAAAACCTGATTTTTAAGGCAACTTCAGAGCTTTGGAAAAATTTACTCAAATTGAACTGCATATGTACAGTGTGATGAATAAATAGTAAAATCAGATTTGCAAGTGGCAGTGAAACTTCAGACTTCAAGAGAAGCATGTTAACATGCTAGTTATTTTTTTAGCAAATGATCAGAAAAAACCCACCAAACTTTTTTCAGTTAATAGTACATTGACAAATGAAAAGAGTCTGCCTTTAGTAGCCACTGTTTTTTTAACCTTCCACTATATCACACTACAGGAACAGATCTCTGTGTCATTAGCTCACAGCGTTTTGAACTATGGAAGGCTATGCAAGTGTTAACACAGAGGCTTGGCAGGCTGTCAAACAGAACAGAACTCTTCAGGAAGTATTATTTTTCTGAGTAAGAACTGGGAAAAGCCAGACCACAAGCCTTGCTCAGAGCTGCTAAACAAAGCACAGCTGCCGCTATTAACTAAAGGAAGCACAAGTGCCCAGGACTTTTCTCACAGATACATAGCATCTTTTTTGTGAAATAAAAAAAGCTGTTTCAATAATGTAAAGATCACTGTAATAAATTAAACAAGACAT
This sequence comes from Egretta garzetta, assembly GCF_000687185.1. Taxonomy (NCBI): domain Eukaryota; kingdom Metazoa; phylum Chordata; class Aves; order Pelecaniformes; family Ardeidae; genus Egretta; species Egretta garzetta. The sequence goes on along the minus strand of NW_009260435.1, from coordinate 7,981,475 downwards.
TCTAAATTAAATAAGAAATAATATACACTATTAAGTTATATGAAATTTATCAGAAATACACAAATAAAGTAAAAGCAGATCATTTAAAACAAAGGGACTGGAAATACCTGTGCAATCACAGCTTCCCTTGTTCCATAATGCTTGTAGAACAGATGATCAGTCTGAATATACAGTTGACATGTATTTTTTTCAGCCTGAGTGGCACGCTTTTTTCTTAAAAGCTGTGGACCATTGTTCTTAGGCTCTTCAAAAGGCTTCTACATACACACAGGAAAAAAAAACATTAATTTTGTAGATCTACATGCTGCACTAGGTTACCTAAAAATAGTCATGTATTTTGCTAAACATACTGCACTAATACAAACAGATTTTCATTCTTTTTCTTTAACCCACAAAGTGTCATGAATTTTGACTTCAACTATGTATATTATAGCCAGTTTTCATGTATGCCATCTCTTTTTAATGGTATCTCAGTCAAACCCTTCTGTGCATTTCACATTACAAAAGGCAGTCGATGTGAAATATTTTTTCATTCATGTGACCTTTGGAATTTTTCTTTTTCATGGTCCTTTTCTAAGATGAACAAACAGTTTGTAGATTAGAAGAAAACAGTGCTGTGGGACTTAAGCGCACCTTCCCTAACACAGGTTATTTCACACTGTAATTACTTTAGTCAGCTACCTCAGCAAACAGAAATACTTAAGCACTTCAGCATGGAACAAATGGTACACTAAACATGAGGTTAAAATAAAGCTCATTAGTCAGAGCAGTATCTGCTAACGTATTTGCCTTATGGTATTCACTGGTTGATGGCCCATTCTCTCCATGAAGTTTTACAAGTAAATTTTTGGGAAAGCATGTTATCGTTACCAACACTGAGTTGTGTAATAGTGTTGATTATTTACATTGTGACTCCAGAAATTAAGTTTAAGCTGCTGATGCTATTTAACAAGCCATATTGCATAGTTTTGTTGGCATATACTTAACTGACACCACAAAATTATGTCAAAACTTGAAATGGCTCAGAACATAGGTAACACCAAGAGAAACTCAATTTACAGTTGAAAGTATTGAAAAAAATCCAATTTCATGACAGGTGGTGCAAACCTGAAGGCAAAAAAAATGCAGGACTCTAAGCAGGTACACAAGTCCCTTCCATAGACCATTTACTTCCTACTACAGACAATGTAGCATGCTGTAACCCCTTCAATCTTTCAATATAGCTAGACCCTCCCACTCATATCACTTCATTTACCACTGAAAGCACTCAGATATTGCAAGTGTGTTACATTAACATAACTTGAAAATCTAAATGTTATTACTCTTTAAGGACCAATTATTACTTAGAGATCAAGGGATCTTGAAACTCTTCTTTCTCAACTGCAATAAAGTACATTCCTCATCTCAAGCTTGATTTCCACATCCATCTAAAATTCAAATTGCTGAAAAATCCGAGGTCATGTAGGATTCCTTAAGCCTATGAGCTAGCACATCTATGCTGTAGAAGCAATGAGAAAAATAATTTAGAAAAATTACATTAAAATATTGCTAGAGTTTTCTTAGTAGGTACCTCACAACGTTGAGGGATGATGACTGACCCAAAGTAAGAGAGACAGCATATAAGAAATAGGAAATTACACTAATTTCTAATCAACATAATCCATTAGCCTATGTTGTACCTCTGTTGTTGGTTCTTCTATACCAGTCATCTGGTACTTCCGCATTCTTTCAAATACTGAATGATCTGCACAGCCTCCTTGGGGTCCATATTTATGTGGATATTCTAAAAAGAGGAAGACCAGGCTGAGTTTTAAAATTCCAAGTACAAGTGCAAAATATGGCTGTATCACTGCAACTTAATTCAGTTTGTGTCCAGTACTGCTCATGTGGTTTTAGGGAAGCATGCTAAGATTCAAGCTTTATGCAGCTGTCTTGTTTCATGAAACATTTCTACTGAGATACATTTTTAGTTTTACAAACAGAACAAAACTGACAATTGCTTCATAACATTGTTTTCCTACAGACAGCAAAAGAAAATATGATGAGCAACGTCTAACATAAGAACGAGCGCTCGTATTTACACATTTGTACTGATGTATCTGCTTAAACTAACAGCACCCTTAAAAAAAACGAACTCGCAAAGGAAAACTATTAGAGATCAAGTATACTAAAGACTGCTTGGATAAGAGAAAGGTTTTTTTATTCTACTTGGTAAATTAAAACTAGGAAACCTTGCTAACAGGATTCTATTACTTTATTCATCTGCCATGGAATTTTGTAAACGTTTATATTATGCAACTTAACTACCAATACATAAGAACTGAAACAAATGATCCTTGGTTTCAAACTCAACTCTACAATTCTAGAATTACAAGTTTGCTAGAAATTTTATTGACAAGGTGAAATGCACAATTTCCATTCTGGAAAGTAAACGAAAGTATGTGTATGTATATAGGCACATGTGTAGATTCAAAAGTTACAGAATTACGGATATATTTAAAACTTACAATCAAAGCAAAACAAGACTGAAAAGAAACATTTTCATCACCTCCTTACTATAGCTGACTGTCTACATTTTAAAAACAAACTTGTAGTACTATGCAGGTACACAGCAGTTGAACATGCTAGTGATCCAAACTAGCTCAGTGAGAGTATCATACAACTGGCTGCTTACCAAGGGTAATTCTTTCAATACTTGTCAATGCAGATATCATTGCGTGTGAATGTGCTTCAGGTGCATATGGTTAGGTTTTGACTGTTAGTACCTGCTGCAGATTTGTATGCAACCTGTACTTGCAGAAGCTTCCTCTGGAGATGAGAAGTACTGAAGGGAAGAGGTTTTGCTCCTTCAGTTTCTCCGCAGATTGGATCCCATTACAAATTGGTGCCTCAGTAAGAAATAATGGAGTACAGATTATGGGAGCCACATATGTAAAGACTTAAGGAACCAGTTTGTGTAGGGCAAACCATAGTTTTACTATAATCTCAATGGGGTGCAGGTTTTGTCAGAAATGTGTTAACTTTACCAAGGTTTGTTGGGTTTTAGGAGTTGTTGTTGGGTCTGTTTCTTGTTTTTGGTTTTTTGTTGGGTTTTGTTTGTTTTTTTTAAAGGAAGTGTGAAGATCAAGAATCACAGAATAAATGGAACAGACACATAGGAGTAGATTTATAAAGCCTAAGACCTGGCACTGAGGACCTGATGTCCACATTATATTCATTTCAGGGGATTTTACCCTGGACTAGGCTCTAGTCTGGTTCTGTGGAGTCAAAGCCTGTTAGTGGTTGGAGCACAGTCCATGCACTCTTGGAGCATGCTCTCTGGTACAGTTTCATCTGACAGTTGCCTTTAATTATCTTTGATTCTCGTACCTGTTTCCTGCAGTCATACTGTATGATACTGCTAATATTTCAATATATAAGCCCAACTTCCTTCAGATTTTCTCCCTATAACATTAAGCTCTAAACTTTGTATTTCAATCATTAAAAGCTAGGGGAAAATTAAATAGCAAACAGAAACAAAAAAGAAACCATATCCTCAGCATACAGCTGAATTTGAGTTCTGAAAAAACCCAAACCATTTAATATGAGTTTATGCTCTGAACCACCCAGAGCCCAGATTCAGTGGACCCACCGATAAGCTTAAGAGGACTGATCAAGAAATAAAAGATGTCTTCTAACTTTCATTCCTCCTGATCACACATATTAAACAAGTATTTAAAGAGGTCATGTTTAACGCTTTTTTTTTTTTTAAAAAAAACCTAGTTAATGACAAATTACATTAATTTAAATATAGTTTATTTTTTTTTTCCCAAATTGGGTCCTTTTCCAGGTACAAAGTATTTTCTTGCAACTGTAAACTTTGCTTTAGTGGGAAAGAACCAGATTTAATAAACACGATTCTTGGCAAAGAAAGCTTCAGCCTAAGAGTAATTGAAAGATTATAGTTGGGTGTAAACAGTTATTCATTATCTCACTAGGAAATTAATCTTATCTACTGTAAAGGCATCCAAGTACAGCATTATATTTCAAAACTTACTTACAGTCAGAATTTTAGATAAGTTGCTCCAACATACAACAAAATCACTTTTTCTTTGGTCAACTTTATGTCTACTCTGTTTTGACTAGTGTTTACCAACGAGATTACTAGCAAAATCTTGATAATGTGTAGGAAGTAATTTATATGGATTCTAATAAGGTTGTTTCTTTAAATTAAGAAGAAGAAAACCTTTTGAGAGGTAACAATGACTGTGCAGTACTTAGGTTTTTGAAAAAACTGGTAATTTCTTTCATTTTTCCAGAAATGTTCATGAATTACTGTTATTACAACCTTGAAAGTTTATTTAATAATTTTTTGCATATTGATTTCCCACATTTAAATTTCTAACACCACACAAACACCATTTGTGAACTGCTGTCTCATCACGTTCCTCCAAGTATGGTTAGCCCTAGAATAGTGCCAGAAGAATGAAGAGAGAGGAAAGAGAAAAAAAAAAATGCTCTTACTGTAAGCCACCTCACCAAATTTGATTAGCAATGTAGTGGAACGCTGGCTTTGCTATAACCAATATTAAATGTAAGACTGCTCACTCACTGCTGAGGTCACTGTACTTTTTGAGATCCTGTACTACCACTAGATTGGAGTTAAGATTAAAGGATTATAGATGCAGTCCTTCCCTTCTCCATCTCCACCACTTTTTTTTTTTCCTCCCACCTTAATATTAAAAAACCCTCTACTCTATGTAACTAGAATTCTCATTACCCACTACCCTATTTCACACTGCCGACCACTCATCTCTGCAACAAAAGCACATTACACAAGGGCAGAGCAATGGACAACACCACCTCACCATCTACATAAAACCATCGTAACTTTAAAGCAATTCCTGCAGGTGGTAACTGCAGGAATCCACAGAAATTAACTGGAAACATGACTGCACAGCATATTTTGCACCAGCACAAAATACCATTTTCTGCTGTCACCACACTTCTATTCATACTCTGTGTCATTATGACAATTGACAGAACAGTACTCGAAATAAATGCTCTCAGTGCATTACACAAAATAAGCAGTCTTTCCTCTGTATCTTGTTTCCCAAAGGGGTTAGGAAATCCCTTAATACTTTTTTAATACTGACTACCTGCAATTCAAACAAATATTTCTCACTTCAAAAGTAATAATCTAGTAAGAAACACTGTAAAAGCATGACAGTTAAAATTATAGAGAACTTAACATGAAACAATCTACAACAGCAATTGCCAAGGTTCTGCATGTGCTGGAAGTGACAAATCCCCTATGGAGAGATTTGAATCCACCCTGCTAAACACAGGAGGCAGGTAACATAGGATAGTTCACTTTGGAACCACGTCTAGCTTACAGAGAAAGTTGCATACAAAGCTTTCTTTTGATAAATGCTGCATTACCCCCAAACCATGAAGGCACTGTTCTCTCTCCACCTTTTGAGACTTCCTACTTCCACCATCCCCTGCAGCAGTTCCATTTCTGGAGCCAAGCAGGAACTACGTGGTGTCAGATGACTTGGACAGCTTTGACCCACATCACAGAAGTCTTGTGATGCTTTTAAATGCTTTTGAGAGGTACAGCCTTCCACCAGCTCTTTGATCCCTACCACAACCCTGTGAATTGATCAAGTGAAAACACATGCTTTTACCATTAAATGATTGCTTACAGTGAACGCAGAGTTGAGGAACAACTAGAATCCTACTTTCCATCAGATCTATAAAAGAAGAGTTTAATCACAGGATCAATTCTCTAACTAGAGAAAATCCTCAGGCAAAACAAATCCTTTATTTTTCTTTTCCCATACTGTCCAGTTTCCCATTTTACACTTTCAATTTTTGTACAGCCTGACAGAATGTTAAAAATTAGTAAACAATAAAAATGTAATAAAAACCTAAAAACCCAACAAAAATCTTGTCATTTCATACTTTCTGACCATATCTTATCCTAACTAGATGGCAGATCATCATTAACGATATATATTCTTTTAAAAAAGGTACTAACTACCACAAAGGGACTCCTGATCACATGAATTTTTTTCTTTTACTTGTCAGTAAATAGCATGATCTGTTAATCATTTAGGTTAAGTAGTTAACTGATAATGGATTTAGGCATCTGGGGCAAAGATGAGACATCAAACTTCCATTAAAACTGACAAAATTTCAGTTCTTCAGCAGCCAGAGATTTGCCCAATAATAGCAAAAGCAATAGTGTCAGAACAAAATTCAAATTTAAGCAAATACAAAAAAAAAATCCTTATTGAAGATTTCAATCTAAGCAGTCCGCCACACTGTGCTCCCATGACAACTACCAAGTAGACCTTAGTTATTAAATCGACAACCACAATATGAAAAAAAGAGAGCCCTCGCTAATACCTAGTTTGAAATGGTCAGTTCATTCAGCAGATAGGGTTTTGGAAAATTACAAAATACTTTATTTTCTTTTCTCAGTTGTATAGTTTTTCCAAGACCATAAAGACAATCAAATGACCATGTTCATTTTCCCGAGGGTCTGGAACAGGATTTTCCTGTCTGCTGTTGATTGAGAAAATACCGATTTTGTTATTTTACAATATGAGCTCAGGGATACATTTTAAGCATATATGATTTCAATAAAGTAAATATGGTTCCAATGAAATCCTAATCCTTAAAGAAAAGTTTCTAAAACCTTTTAATGAAAATAGCAGTTTGCACCTTTCTAGCACTAAATTATAGAACAGTTTGATCAAGAGAGGTTTAGAAGCTAAAATAATTCAACTTGTGTTTCGAGTCATGAACAGAAGGCTGCCTTCCACTGGTCACCACATCCACTGTAACAAAAGCTGCCTTATGAAGTTGACAATATAATCCCTATTTACAAAACCCCCTTTTGTTTAACTACTGAATAAGAACTCATTGAGATGCTAATCATATGTTGCATTGTGATTTCTGAAAAGCACTAAAAAGCGTATTGTTTCAAAAGGCTGAAACATAGGTGACCAAAAAATATCCCAAAAAAAGCAAAGATGACTTCTTCCTCCAGTCTCTCCTGAGTTAGAAATGTGAGCATTTTTGTTGCTTTTGTCCAGAGTAAGATGCTAGTGGTTTGACTCTTTCACAAGAGTTAGCCTTAGACCAGAGCAATAACAACAGATTTGCATGCTTGTTTTTATTTTTAAAGCTACTGTAAAGCTTAGCTTTTTGTTGTTGGGATTTTTTTTGGAGCTGCCATCCAATGCAAAAGTAGCTCTCATGACAGGCAAAAAAATTTTAGCCTCAGAAGCGCTATTCAGAAAGTGACGGAAGCAGTTGTAGACTTCAGATATTTCAGACCACAGAAATCCTAGAGGCATCTAGGATACCAATGAAAAAAGTTAAAACTATACAATCAGAACGCATGCACATCAGACACTGCATTGACAGCAACCAATGGGAGTGGCACATTTTCAAATAGTGCTGCTTAGCCTTAGCTCCAGGATGGGCTATTTTCAACCATACTGAGCAAGCAGCAATGTTCACTCACTTGGTGATTTGGAAGCCATATTGTACTGTTGCTTTAATGTGGCTCTCTGGAATAGATTTAGACAATCCTCTCTGATAATCTGATTTTGTTTCTAACTGATGGTTTTGATGCACTAGATTCAAGAGGAAAAAACAGTGTAAGCCAACATGCCATCATCTGACAAATTTTAAAAAAACCCCACTCATACCCTGCTCCCACTCACTTTAGTAAGACATTAATATGAACCAATTTCATCATTGGCTTTTTCTAGCCCTCAAGTGATCCGTTTACTCCCCCAACAGACACCACTTCTACAAAACAGCAATACTAACTTTCATAAAATCAAATTATCTGCTTCAAGGTACAGTTCTCTTTCTGTCATTAGTTGATAACAGTGAAGAGAGTATTTTTAGTCACCCACTATTTACAGCATAAGGAACTGGGACAAGAGAATCTTCTTGCTTGTTCCACCCCTTAGAAACTGAGCAAATCACTTTACTGCTTTATGTCCCTTTACTTCCCTTCTCCCTCTCTTTTCTACAACAGGGTTAATAAAACCCTTTGTAAAGCAGACAGTGACTTATTTACAGAAAGTGCTATTTAAGTGGTAGTCCTGTATTCCCACTATCAAGCAGTGAATTGGACTGTTTGGTGAGACTTCTAAAACATACCAAAGAATTTAGAAGCGTGTGCAAATTATTCACAGAAATGTTGTTATAAAAGATGTATCTTACGGTTTCACACCAGGCTTTTGTAATTTTGTTATTACTTTTCCCCACTACTCTTCTGTTACAGCAGCAAACCCTGTAATACTCCAGCAGCAGCTAGCAAGGCAAACTGCCTTTTCAGACTTTCACCTGCAATGCTCCCTAGAGCTGAAAATTAAACGCATCCTGCAACTTCTCTTTGCGAATCAAAAGCAGTATATGAAAGACTATCCTATAAAGTTACCTCGTTCTCAAATATGGGTCTTGTAAGCACCAGGAAAAATATACATTTAGTCAGTCAGAAAACAAGTCTAGCTCACAACGTACATAAAATTCAGTAACTGCATTCATTCAGAAGCTCTTTAAAATTATGCAACTTCTATTTGATTTTGGGTTAGTAATCATATTTACAGAGTGGTGTAACAGGAAGGACAAACATATCTGCCAGCTCACAGCAATTTTAACATACTCAAAGACAGCACATATACTGCCACTGAATGCAAAATACAGCTGTATTCCAGAAGCTTTATTCAATTAGAAAAAAATAAACAAAATTTGCTGAGTTTTTAGCAGGGAAAGATCATTTCTCTTCACTGCATTCATGCAAGAGAAGTAACCTGAGAGAACATTATGCAATAACCCTGTGTTTTTCACTGGCTTACAGCACAGAGAAAATGACAATATATAAAGCCAAATCACAACCAGAGATTTTCCTCATTTATCTTCCTATTTTTATCATTTCTTTTCACAACACAGTCTCATTATGACACACTTTGAAAATGATTTATAAGTGTATCATCATGAGAGTGGTTCAAGTAATTTCTAGTGATCTAACCCAAGACTCTTCATCCAATTCCAAATGAGATTTCAAACTCAAGTCTACTAGGATTTGCACAATGGCCTGATGGGACAAATTTTTAAAAATCAATTTAAACTATAACTTCACTTAAGTAAGACTGAAGTCCTATGTAAAGTTAGCTTGTAACACACAACTTGTTAACTTCAATAACCAAAAGGTAATCTTAAAGTGACTCTCTACCAACATCTGCTTGGAAGGATTGAAACTTTATTGCGTATTTTTGGGGTTCAGCATAAAGTTTCTTAAGCATCAAATAAAACTGATTTTTCTTACAGCTGAAGACTGATCATACATAAGAAGGCAGGCAGCATGAATTAGAACTCTGATGCATCAGCTCTGAAGATGGTAAAGTATTCCATGGTACTTTCCCATCCTTCTGGGCATTTGTAACTAAAGCTAGATGTCTGGGGCTATACTCTTCAAATTCAGGTAGTATTCTCTGTACACTTCCATGAGCTATTGTGTAAAATGGGACATAGTGGGTGCCACCACATCTTCTAAAGAGCTCTCTCAAGGCATCTGTGACCTACGCATGCAGGGGAAGCTTTTACTTCCCACAAGTACCACCTTCACTAGATGTAGGTAAACACTTAGTGACTTCAACTTTAATTATTCTTTATTTTGCAGATCACAGGGAAGAACAATCATTACAGACCATTTTAAGAATACATTTTTCAAACGACATTTGTGTCCATGAATGCACTTAAGCCTGACTGTTAAGGATTTCGTAAAATGGCAGAATAAGGAAGACTCACTTTGGTTCGCTATAAATCTCTTTCACACCATAACTGTATATGAATCACTTCAGGACAGCATGATTCACAGCATCATACACAAGCCGAAGTCTCATTTGATGCTTACAAATGGCTTACAGGTTTTGACATTTAATAAAAAATAATTTATTTCATCTGTAGCACAAAATGGAAGTACTCACTGATATCATCTTCATGATAAATGACAGAGTGGAACGGTAGAGTTTTGTCCTTAATATATCTCTCTGCTGGCTCAATATAAAAGGTCCCACTGTGAGTTTGGATGAATCCTTCAAATTTTCCATCAATAACAGACCCATGGCTAAGACTTCCCTGCTCACCTGTTAAGGAAAAAGATATATTTGGTTTGGGTTGTGGGTTTCTCTTTTTGTTTTGGTTTTTTTTTTTTTGTTTGTTTGTTTTTTTTTCACCTTTCTAAAAGATATCAGTCCTGTGCAAACTTCAAGCATACATGCTACCAGAGGTGTTAAACAGACAATGCTAAAGCATGATGTTTGCACAATTATCCTAATTGTGCACCAGTTCCCAAGTGCTAAACCGCTACGTGATATAGCAGTAAGATTCTGGATAACAGCAGTAAGACATTCTTGCAAAAAGTTTGTGTCTGAATTTTTAAGACTAAGATTATTCAGCAGTAAGATATACAGTTATCCCAAAATCATAGTTACTAAATTCAATAGCTTCCTAATCAGATACATGACATGTTTAAAAAGCATATAATGAAGAATTCAAGTCCATATTTTAAAGCTGTCACATATACAGCATGTAATCGTATATCCAAGTCCTGTCCTTATACATCTGTTCATATAATCATTTAAAAAAAAAAAAATCAGTGTATACTGAACTTTGAAAGCTTTCAAAGAAAGATCTCCCTATAGTAAAGACATCTGTTTTTCTCTTCAAGTATAAACCTCTTAAAACTGTAGCTAGGTTTAAATGTGGGATAGAGTGAATTTGTATTTGAAACAGTCAGTCTGGAAAACTATGAAATTTAATCATTGACAGCTACAACATGCAACATCCCCAACAAGCCTTTTCCATAAAAAGGATGAAGGATAACTAAAAAGAATGTTTGCGGAGGGCTCAGAATCATGCTATCAAATTATCAGAACTGTGCTCATTCTTATCATTAACCAGCTCTAATTTCTAATTAGCAATTGCAACAATTTTATAAAGCTCATACGCAGTACTGAAATTTGAAAAAAGTATCTTGAAGGTACAGAACTCTTGAGAGAACACGAAAAAGTAGAAATAAAATTAGCGTTCCACAAAGCTCAAGACATTTTTAAGTATTCCCAGATTTACGTCAGACTATATTCTATTAGAATATGCATTAATATCCTGAACTTATAAGCTTATCAATTGGAAATTTCAGAGCACTTGGAAGGAAGACTCTTGACCTGAATGGAAATCAAGAACCAACAGCAAAACAGCTCATTTACTCAACTCTAACTTAACTTTGTTCATGATCTTCATGAGAAGTACAAACTTGGGTCGAACGAGAAAGATAACAAAGAGGATTAAAAAAAAATGTAGAGTAAGCCCAGTGAGTAGATTCATGTGGATCCTTTAATCTCATCCCTCAGCAGTAAGGAAAGAACTGAAACCTTTTCAGAAATAATTTCACAAAATAAGAAAAAAACCACAAAAGACTCCACATACCTTAAAAGCCCTCTGACCTACTTAAGTCAACTGGTAAATTGGTCTACCTAGATGCATACAAAGAGCTAAGCATGTGTACTTCCTTTTGCAGTTTAAAACAGTCACTTCAACACTGTAGGGCATTACTAACACAGATCTTCAGGAAGCAGTTAGATTCCTTTCAGAACCAAACAGACTGTGCAAAGATGAACAGAGTAAGTTTTAATCCTTTTAATCCTTCTTTTAATCTGCTTTTAATTGAGGTTCAACAAGGCCAAGTGCAAGGTCCTGTACCTGGGTCAGAGTAACCCCCAGTATCAATACAGGCTGGGGGAAGAAAGGATCGAGAGCAGCCCTGCTGAGAGGGACGTGGGGGTACTGATGGATGAAAAGCTGGACATGAGCCGGCAATGTGCGCTGGCAGCCCAGAAGGCCAACCATACCCTGGGCTGCATCAGGAGAAACGTGGCCAGCAGGTCGAGGAAGGTGATTCTGCCCCTCTACTCTGCTCTGGTGAGACCTCACCTAGAGTACTGCATCCAGCTCTGGAGCCCTCAGCACAAGAAGGAACTGTTGGAGCGGGTCCAGAGGAGGGCTACAAAAATGATCCAAGGGTTGGAGCACCTCTCCTATGAGGACAGGCTGAGAGTTGGGGTTGTTCAGCCTGGAGAAAAGAAGGCTGCGGGGAGACCTGATTACGGCCTTTCAGTACCTAAAGGGGGCCTATAGGAAAGATGGGGAAAATCTTTTTAGTAGGGACAGCTGTGTCAGGACAAGGGGTAATGGTTTTAAACTAAAACAGGGTAGGTTTAGACTGGATATAAGGAAGAAATTCTTTACAATGAGGGTGGTGCAACACTGGAACAGGTTGCCCAGAGAGGTAGTGGAGGCCCCACCCCTGGAAACATTCAGAGCCCCACCCAACCTGGCCTTGAGGAACCTGATCTAGTTAGCAGTGTCCCTGCTCACTGCAGGGGGGTTTGACTAGGTGACTTCTAGGGGTCCCTTCCAACCCAAAACATTCTATGATTCTATGAATACTCCTTCCTTTCTAATAAATTTTATCTTTTGTATTTACTGAAAACAGGTATATTACCCTTAAAGATGGTAGCCCTATATTCCTTAAATTCCTTTAAACTGAGAACAGTACCTGATTTTTTTAATGCAGACAACTTTTTCCTTTTTTTTTTTTAAATGCATCAGACTTCTATGAAGAGTATGTTCATAAACAGACTTGAACTTCCAAGTTCTATGGATATGAAAATTATTAGGTAGAATACTAATTTTTTAAGTGTGACTCTCAGAAGAGAAGAAAAGCAGATGGAGTTTAAATACATTTAGATGCATTATTAAAGTTTAATAATGAAGACAAACTAATCATACAGATATTAATTTTCTTCATGTACTACTAAAGAGTTTTTTTAAAATGATTGCACTTTAATCCACTTTAAAGTGTTGTACTTACCATAAATGTGTCCAGTGTAAATATGGGAGGTATCATAATCAATTACTTGGTTTGATATTTCTACTTTAAAGTCATCACTAAAAAGAGACGTATCTCTCTTCATTCGAAGGTTGAAGTGTCTAAAGTGAATAAAACAATACATTAAATTGGCTTTGAGCTTAAATTACAAGAGCACTAAGCAAAGTACTTCTAACCAACATTTTTGTGCAAACAATTTACAGACCCTATAAAATTTATGTATAGAAAACTTTTATACTGTACAAGAATTAGACCATGTCATAGCAGGATTTTCTTAAGCAAGATTATTTAGATGCTTTTGATACAAGTAGCTAAATTTACAAGATTTAAGCCAGAAAACAGGGTTAGACTTAAATGTGTACATATGAAATGCTGACTTTGATTATACACTTCTTCTCATTCCTTCAGAAGAGACAGGTGTAGCTTAAGGTAAAAAGCAACTATTTTAATTCACAGCACTGTGAAGCAGAAGAGATAAGAACAACTATCAGCTTATTTTACTTTCACTGCCAACATTTAAGCAACGTAAATGAAATGTAGGTGAGCTAATTACTGTTTCAACTGAAACTCAAAAAATAAGATGGGCAACAACATCTAATAAAAAATACTTAAAACTGGTAGTTGCATGCACAACTATGTAAATAACTACCCATTGAATGATCTTGTTCAAATTACAACACTATGTTCTTTGATGCAAATCCTACTGCTAATCTTTGTATGAAACACACCACATTTTCTTTGTAGGAAAACAAAAGTTTGGTTCAGTGAAGTCAAGCAGCATAACTGAAGTGTTTTAAAATGCCTGACATATGAATTCATACCTGTGACAACTGTTAACTTGCTTCAGAATTTCATTTGGTATTCTCTTAAATTTTGTGTAAACACATTGTGCAAATACAGATAGTGAAGTTGTTGAAACTTCAGTTGTTCCAATATTACTCTTGATTTCCTTCCTATATTTTTCTCTTTCTGCACAATCATGAAATTGAAGGAATATTATAGTTACATCACCAATTTGTTACACAAAAGTAACTCTGGTAAACTGACTTCATCTGTGTCAACCTTCATCTAAAAAAAAGCTGACCAGTCTCTCAGAATACACAGTATACTAATGATAGAGCAGACTTTCCATAGTGAAAGCTAGTATCCATTTGTGCTAACAGCAAAATAACCAAAACAATTAAGCACCACAGCGTAAAAGCAATTCAATCTGATTACTTTTTAGTACAGCTGAAACATATACAAAATATACCATCACGTCTTTACTTGCACATTAAATAATATGACACTACAGTTATAAATACTTTGAAACAACTGTACATTAATATGCAAAATTCAAGATTGGAGAAAAGAAGCCATGCTTACACTTAAAACCTGAAAAGGGCTCTAGTGACTCATATTGACTATTCAGTAATGCAAACAGTATTTCACAATCAAACTATCTTTAGTTATTATTGATTCCACAGTGTTGTTAAAGCTTCAAAGCAAGTATTCTCCTCTGGTGTTGCATTAGAGGTATCTACTACAAGGTTATGAAATTCTGAGATGTGGCTTATAGACAGGGAAGGCTAAACTTCAGCAATTCCCCGTGACTCTTGGGCTTTGTGCCAAGCCAACCAGCGCACGTAGTATAGTTTTTGTATAGATGTATTTTATGAGGGCAGATTCTCCTGTTAAAAAGGAAGAAACAGTTCACTACAGATGAGCTTGAGTATTGGAGTCTCCTAAGAACAACACATCAGCTAGCAGTTAGAAGCTATCCACACTCAGACACAAAGGCATGTTTTATGATAAATAGCTAGTATTCATAATATCACACGGACAGAAAAAAAAGTAAGAATTCTTCTTTAAATGAGTCTCTTTACTAGCTCTGTAAAACTGTCTTTTGGTAACATAGCGGTTCATGAGGATGAGAAGATAACATGAACAAGCAACCCAGAAAAACACTGTAAGACAAAATGCTACAAGATTATGCAATACATTGAGGGGGAGTGTGGGTGTGGGTAAGACTTTAAGCCACCTTGTGTGGCTCTTCTGGGAAGAAGTTAGAAATGAACAAGCAGAAAAAAATTAAGACCAGCACTGGTAAGAATGCAAAGAACTTCATTCAATTAATCAAGAAGCTCTACTCACTTTGGTTGTAATACACTGCTCAAGGTGTTACAGAGATTTGAACTCCATTTTAGTTTTGAGTTTTCCTGTGACTGAGTTCTCCAGAGCTACCAAGGATGGATCAGACTCTCTTCAAGTGCATCTGAATGCAGTTAAATGACAAGAGATCCTGGATACTTCAGAATAGCTCTCCACCCTTCTCTAAAATTTTATAGAAGACTTCTTGCCATAAGAAGCTTGTAATTCTGTCTCTGTGATGAACCAAAGTATCTACTAAATCCAGCAAGAACACCTATCATGGCTAAAATTATTTTTTCCTGGTGAAAAGAGTAGGTTTTCTGAAAAAACATCTCAATCTATATAGCAGTTTTCTCTCAGAAGAGCAAAAAAGTTGCTTTAAAATTGGATTTTCCTGGTTGCATTCATGTAAGTTTCAAATAAAATTGAGGAGTAATTATTACCTTTAACATTCAACTGCATCAGCAATTTCTTTACCTTTTTGAAGTACACTATGTAAGACAATGCAGGACTTCTCATATTCTAGCTCCCCTATGTCAGTGGAGGGGGGGGGGGGGAAGACTATCTCAGAATGAAAGTGAGTAATTTACCAAGTTTAGCCTAAAATAACCCCAAATAGACAAATGAACTAGCCCTAGGCCTCAACTGTGAAGCCATCCAGAGTATCCTTTCCTTAATTGCCAAGCCATCTATGTTCTCACCCTTACAAACTAGTGTGGCATTCAGCGTGGTGCTTCTGGACTGCCACTGTTGACTGTCATCTAACCATGCTTGAGGGTCAGGTTTGAGTTTTGCCTAGATGGCCTGCACTACAGGACTGTGCTTTTGGAGGGGCAAGGGGAAGCTCAGTAGAGTATCAAAGCTGAGAATGGCTCTTCCTTTTGGGTGGGATACCCTTCCATCAATATTACCCTATCCATCACTTCAAAATGGACTGTTAGAAGTTATATGTACCAAATAAAAAGTTTGACTAGTTTTAAAATGAAGAAGCCTCTATTCTTCTTTCATTTTCCCCTCCTCTTACTTTCTGCACTGGTTCATAACTAACACATAATCCATGCTATTAATTATCTATTTGTTAATAAAATTAGCTCTATTTGCAAGATTAGAAAACTATTTCAAATACAGAATAACGCAGCCGTGTTTCACAATACCAATTCCCTGACCAATTGATTTCTTAATTTATTTAAACTTAGATAACCTGATTGTGTCTCAGCTATTTTTAAACAGGTCTTTTCTTGGTCATTCAAACATGCTTGATGGGAACAGGATTATCTGTCTGGACTGTTCACCCTTTTAATAATGAAAAATGAAGTGACAAACCTTCCTTTAGTTCTCCCCCAAGAAAAAAGGGAGGAGGAAAGACAGGCAACTTGAGCGGTATGGGGCATGGTGGGAAACAAAGCATCTATTTGTCTCTACTTCCAAGAATTAACAGCTTTAACAAATCACCAAACTTTAAACAATGGTAATCATAAAACCCCACATATTACATGAAACCTACAGTAGAGAAAGTAAATTCCATTTTCATGGCTATGCAGAGCCATCTTAACATACTACTTACAAGTGTCAGTGAAATTAACTGCACTGAAAAGATGCCAGTTTATAGGTGAGGAGAATCCAAATTGTAATGACCGATTCAAACAAATGAACAGTTGGCAGGGACCCCCAAAAAATCCACTTCAACACCATAATTTCTCAGTAAAAAACTTCCAAAGACCCTACAAAATCCATTTCATTATCTCACCCAATACAGAAGTTTTCCTAACATTTACTCTAAATTTCTTCATAGTTAGCATTTCTTCCCCTTTCTTGAGAGGGATAAGCTAGTTGCCTTCCTTCTCAAAAGGATGTGGAAGAGAATGCATCTCAGCTTTCTTTCCTGGCTTAAATCCAGTAACGTCAAGAATTCTTCTGAAGATAGGAGACTCCAGAGAAGTTCAACAAATTTGCCTATATCATCCCTTAATATGGTTTCTAAAACTAGCCACAACAGAATAAGAAACTGCAAATAAGCCTTTTGGTAATTACCATTTTTACAGCATGCATCAAGTTGTCTGTGCCAGCACCTATAGCAATGTAAACAAAGCTATTCCCTAGCCTAGCTACACACCAGGCTGAAGATTAACTATTTCCAGAACAATAATGCTTCTTTTATTTACACACTTACTACCTTGCATAAGACATTTCCCAGCAGTAGTGGTCTCTAGAATAGAATTAAATCTGTTAAGACCAAGTTTTGACCTTGCTTATAAGTTACTGCTTCTGTCTCACACGTATCTGAAAACAGAAACAGGCCAGTACCTGGTTACTGTATGGGTGCTTGTTTAGTTGAAGACAGAATTTTTGGTAGAACTGTTTATATTGTAACACAATCAGCTTTGATAATAAAACTACATCTTACTCATTAATAGCAGTACCCTAAAGACTATTAAGAGGTAGATTCTTATTTTGCTTTAGTTTACCTCAGGGGGACCATGTCAGATCTGCAAGAATGTAACATAGCAACTCAGTGACAATTAAAGAAAAAAAAAAATAGTTGAGAGCACCATGTTTAGCTAAAACCCAGTAGTTTCCCATAAGCTTGAGTTATGTCAATCCTGTGCTCTAATCACAGGGCAAGTAGTTTAAAAAAAAAAAAAGCTGTGTGTATATACCAACAGCACTTGGTAAAATGAACATAAAGGTGTACAGGTAAGAGTTAATGCTTACTCTATTATTCCATTTCTTTTTAGTATGAGTTACCTTGTAAGATCAGTGATTTTGCTATGATGGAATGTCCAATATATTGGAATGCTGATAGCAAGTCTACAGACTTTTCCAAAACTGGCAGAAAGAGCTATTATTAGTGGTACGCAAAAGGGCACTCCACTCGATGCTTTCCCTCTCCTACCTTTCCTCAGTCAAGTTGCTGTAACCAGTGGCAGACTGAGCAGGCAGAATCACTCAGTGACCAGAGGAGATTGGGTTAAAAAAAAAAAAAAAAAAAAAAAAAAAGAAAAAAGGTGATGATGGAGTTACTCCACAGCTGGAAGAAGCGGCTGGAAAAAGAAAACAGAAGGTGATGGGTTGGCAATAGTATGGAATGTGACTCCAATACAAGGAGAGTCCATTTAGGTTCATGCTCTTTTCTTCTCAGCCGGAACCAGAAAAATCTTTGCAGCTCTGCTTCCTCACAAGTCAGGATCTAGAAAATACTACTCTGCTTGAGGTGCAAGTCTTTTATCCTTACTTTTCCCATTTAAGAAGTCAAAGATTCTCTTCTGTGAAAAATGGAAGGGGGTCTATAAATGGAAGGGGAGATTAATTTGAGCTCTTCTTTCTAATTGCTTCCACCTGAGGTATCCCAAAATCTAAACCTGGTTCCCACAGACTGTCAGACTCATTCCAATGCTGAATTATATGAAATAGAAGACAGCTTAACAACTTAATGGTGGGTTTAAACTACTCACAAGCTTGGTCTACAGAACCATCACACTTATGGACATTATTATTTTTTACACTGTTTTCACTTACTAGTAAACCCACACAACTTATTCCATCATCATTCAATTGACAATTCCCACGGTCCTGCTACTGACACTAAAGAAAACATGTATTTGAAAAAGCACACGATAGGGTCTCCAGGTTTATCATGCTTTCTATTACTCACCTAGATGCAGAGAGAGGGCATCATCCTCTAATAGATGTTCATCTAGCATTACAACACTCAGCAATCCCAGCTAGAGTGCTTGCAGCTTATGTTTGTTTTCTATCAACACCTCTAGGGTGGCACTTGTGATTGTTCAGAGATTTCTTTCCTGACCTTCAGAAGTCAGACTTGCTAAACTTGTTATTCTAGAATAACACAACTGAGGATGCAGTCTTCATCCCAAACAATTTGCCACTGATTATTCTTGATATACATAGCTGCAAACACATAAGCTAGCTCAGATGACAGAAACCATCTAAGCAGGATTACAAGTAGCTGCATGTTGGCTAATTTACATTCTAAGAAAGTCAGTTAAGTATCTCTGTCCTGACGAGTATGGTGTTACAGATTTTAAGAGCAGAATAGTCTTTACCTAGGATTAATTTTTTTTTCTTTCAATAAAACTTCTTTGGGAAGTTAAGTACAGATTCTGTCACTTGGTTTCCTGCTTATCCAAAATAACCTTTCCCATTTGTACTTACATAGATGCAGTGCTATGTTCTAACATAATTCAAAAAAAAAGAATCAAAAAAGAAAACAAACGTACTAGAATAAAATCACAAGGCAAAGTTACTACATGAATTCAAATTAAAAAACTAGTTTAGAAAGAAGTTTTTTTAGTGAAACAGACATAGAAAGAAGAGAAATCTGCTAGCTGATTGTATGAGCACATATGAAGCACATAGCTCAAGTACTTTCATTTAAATCTACTGCTTTTCATTTTAAGAACATGGCTTTATGTGAACATGGCTGTGTCTACTGAATTTTGTTGCTCAAGGAACAAATTTCTAAGGCATTAATACCAATTTTAGCAGTATGGCTGGGAAACCCAGTCTCATCAGTCCAATGCCACTGTACCAGGTGTTCCCTAGACAAGCCCAAGTGAAACACTAAATGCTTTTTTTCCCAAGGGCTACACGTATTCCAGCTTACTGTATTTAAAGCCATAAAATCCAAGATATTTAAACACACAGATCCAGCCTCTAAAATATTTTTTTAGATTAATTTAATTTAAAAAAAATCAGTAAGAACTCAGGTCCCTGCTTCCCAATTCTCTGCAAGATAAAATTGCTTTACCTACAAGCACCAACACGGGGAGTTTCTGGGTTGGGTTTTGGGTTTTTTTGTTGTTGTTCGGTTTTTTGTTTGGTTGTGGGTTTTTTTTGTTTTTTTTTTTTTTTTGTTTGGTTTTTTTTTTTTTTTTTTACAAAACAGTTGTAGAGAGGAAGACCCAATTCATGGGTCTCTTGCCTAGCAAGTTATTTGTCAAGGTACATAACTTAAAAGGTACAACAGAGAGGGGATGATTGAAGAATGGTCACAGAGCACTGAATAAAACTGAAAAGACTACACTAAGAACTAAAGACTTTTTTTTTTTTTTTTTAAATTCTGCACAGCCTAACATGAGTTGTAGCAAGTGAACCTTGCAAAAAATTCACTTCATAAAATTCATGGAAATAATTCACGTAAGGCTCTCAGAAGCCAACCAGTCAGTCCTATTTGATGAACACTCAAAAAACCTATTTAAGAAGTCAGTCTGTTTAGAAGGGTGTTTAAGTTCACATGGAACTGAAAAATAGACACAACATGAATTTTCCAATTAGTCCAGTAACAGTGAATCTGCTTTATGTCCTGACAGGCTCACAAAATGTAGAAGACAAAGCCATTTCATGAACTGAGTACTATGTTGTATGCACAATTACAAAAGTACTTAAAAATTAAATTAAATGCCATAAGAAGAACTTCTAGTGCTTAATAAAAACCAGAAGGTGACAATATAGAGTCCTCTTTAATTCAAAAGTAACTATCTCAGTTACTTCAATCCATCCCAGACAGCATGGCAGCAAGCTCAGAATGTCACCTTTGATATTCACCATATCAAACATGATTTCTGTGCAGGTAGCCTCCTTCATTTTCATAACTTACTCAAATACAGTGAACAACTATCTTATTTAAACACAAAGATTTAACAGCTCTGAATAATGAAGGCAATACAAAGGATTACAGATTACTATAGAACCAAGAATAAAAGAAACCCTCATACTTCATTAAGAACTCTGAAATTTTGTGGTCCACTCCTGCCATCCATGACTGTGCCAGAAAGCTCAGTTAATGCTTGATTGATAGATGTTCAGAACAATTATGAAAAAGATACCTGCACAGAAGATCAATATTAAAGCCAATCAGCAAACACTGCTTTACAAATACGCCTTGCCAAATGGTGCAGTGAGCATAGATTAAGACCCCAAACCACAAAATATCACAATGAGCAAGCTCTCATTGTTATACAAGTTCCTCTGCTCAATACAAAACACTGTAAAAGGTAGTAGAATATTTAAGAACCAATAATTTATTGAACCTTATTCCAAACTGGGTGACAGTTAAAGCATTTTTACCCAGCAGCTGAATCACATGGTCGCTCTGCAACACATTATAGCTTTACAATGTTTTCTTAATAAGGAAGACATCGTAGAAAATCTGCTCATTAACTACACGAAAAAAAAGTTACATGCAGTACCCTACTAGTAGCAGTAGTGAGACTGATGCAGTTTTTCCCAGCTGCTTATTGATCAAACACTACTCTCAGCACTTTGACATAATCAGGCAAAACAACCTCATGTGGAAGCTTGCCTTACAGCATATTCCTGACTCCTGGCACCCAGTGTCAGTTTAAAAAGCACTTACAGGCAACTTTAGTTATCTAGTTATTTGAAGTAGTAACGACCAAATCTTGGTACCTGCTGGACTTCCCACATTAGGCCACTATTAGCCTTCTTATATAGAACGATAAAGACAAAAATTCTTCTCCCAACAGAAAGCCAAGAAGGATAGGATAATGAGATTTTTCTAAACTCCCTCCCCTCCAAAAACCATCTATTGTTGTAGTTCTGAAGTTACAGAGCAGAGCTGGTTGCATGCTCTTTTGGATACATAGGGGTATGTCCTTATAGTGACGCCAAACAGTTAGCAAGAACATTGTGGTGAATAAGAAAAGAAGGAAAATGTCTAATGGTCAACTAGGATCACTACAAACGAGCAGTATCACGGATTTTTAATGCAGTGGAAGTAAAGTTTGTGTTTCATCATTACTTAGAAGGTATTCAAGTTTCTGACTATCATAACGCAAACCTCCACAAGCATTTATGCAGACTGATCTGAAAATATGATAGAACAGTCCATTACATTTTGCAGCACAGTAGAAGAAATTAAGTACTTCTGAGTCCAGATGAACTGTGTAAGGTGGTGAGGGCTGAAAAATAGGTTATTCCAGTTACACCAACATAATCATCTAGTATTTACATTAACCCTATATTGAGCTAGTTTTTAAGATTTTAATATGCTGGGCTGAAAGAATCTGGACTTAGCACCGTGACTTGTAAGGTCAAATTAAAACACAGAGAAGCATTTTTATTAGTGAAGCCTATTTTTTTAAACTATCTCACATTTTATAGACCAACCTAACAATATTCAACAAGCGAATACTTTAATATTCACAAGCATAACCATATGAAAGGCCTTTTTATTTGTATGGCTTACAAAGAATTGATGCTGCAAACATTTCCAGTAACAGTTCTCCTATTATAAGGCTCATGTATAGACCATATATTTCAACAAACATGTCTGAACCTAAAAACTTAGAGCGGGTTGTTTTTTGTTTGGTGGGGTTTTTTTTTTTTGTTTGTTTGTTTTTTTAAAAAAACCCAAAATTTTAGGTAAAATTCTAAGGAAAACTGCAGCTAAATTACAAAACATCCGAAAGTTGCATAGGCAGCTTTCCCAAGCAAGAGTCATCAACTAATCCAGGAGAAAGAGTGGAAGTGGGTGTGGATGGCTGATTAACAGGACAAATTAAGAAACTTAGAAAGCATAAGTTATTAGGAATGCATTAAGTAAAAAGTTGACTGACAGTACAGTTAAACACTACATACATGTAGTTCCTTTATTCTTCTGAATACATCAGGGTCTCAGGAATTCAGTTTTGTCGCTAGGTAAAAAGGTATAGTTCAGGGAACATCAGATGTCAGGCAAGTTTTTCAAGCTCTGTCCTCAAAATGAAATCACTATGAATGAAATATCCAGTATATTTCTGACATTCTACAGTTGATAGGAATTCAGTTTAAGACATTCTATTATTAATATATTGCACTGAAAAAGTGAAGAAAACTTTCCAAGTTCTCTGCATGGGAAGGGTTGCATTCAGTAGGTGAATAAGTGCAAGTACACATTTTATGACTAAGTCAAAACTGGATATAAAATACAATGTCGGTTTTAGTGATGTCCCAACTTCATTATCAAAACTACTGACATTATCTTGACATGCAAAAGAAAGTTATATCATATTAAATTCCTCTACTGTATCTCAAGCTTGTGCCAAAGGCATTGCCCTTCTATGAATCATTCCATATATTTTGGGGGAGTTTGGGGTTCAGGTTTTTTTTTTTTTGGGTGGAGCATCAGGGGTTGTGCAGTGGGTTCAAAAGCTACTTTATACCAGGAGCTTAGTTTGTTAATATTAACACTGTGCATTCATTATCTTTGTATGAACCTTCCCTGGACTCAAAGGGCACCTTAAGTTAACTCACACTAAAACACTCTATATAAACTGGCAGGTGAAGAGCTATGACACATAGCCAGGATTGTTTTAAAACTTCGTATTCCTTCCAGTTGGAAGCATTTTAGAAATGAGCACATTTTGCACCACTGGTGAAGCAATACTGTCACCTCATCTAAGCTACACAGTTTATGTTTCAAACAAATAATAGGTATCAGCAATCTTAACTGCCCTACTAAGCTGGTATTTCAGCATTGAATAGTGGCTAGTTTGGTTCAATTCATTACATCTGCCATAACAAGTTGTATTTTAGACTACTCAGCAACAAAAGTTCTGAAAAATTTCTGTTCTTAACAGTATACTGTGTGGTATTTAACATTCAGATGAAGGTTAAATAAGGCATGGTTTCTCAATGATGGCATGTTATACACCCATTTGTGTGAAAAAAGTAGCTTTGTGTTTAATTCCATTATTACAGTATCTATTTCATTATTAAACTCTTATTAGCCCATGTTTAAATGGTCACTTTAAATTGGTATAAATATTTAAATTTTGTTTTTATTTTTTGCTTTTTCAACAAAAGGACTCTATGAAATACAGTTCTTAAATCCAAACCATCTACTGAAAAGAATAGATGCTACTTACACAATCAGAAAATACTTGTACTGCCAGCCATTTTCTGGACAATGAAACTAAGTTTGGTGAAGGCTAATCTGGCACGTCAGCACTGCCACTGAAAAGGTTAGCCCTGCAACTTCCCTCTCACCATTTCTGCACCCTTTCTTACAGCAAGTTTGCTTATATAGTGAACTGAATGACGAATTAATCTGGCTGGAAAATAACCAGCCAAATCACTTTTCCATCCTGTCTGGCCACATCACCAACAGGTGCTTCCTCTGTCACAAATGGGAAGATTTAAGTTTATAAAGTTCAAACTGGTACCAGAGATACAGCATAAGAATTTTTGTGGTCCAGCTGGCTTCAGTTGCTGTTTCCAGCAGCTAATGGTAGTAAATATTAGGACAGCTTTTCCTTTGTTTCCTGGCTACAGAAGACAGACATCTCATCAGAAGCCAACTCAAACCAGAAGATTATTTCAGTACTCATAAGTAGCAGCTGTTTAGTATCTTTATTAAGTTAAGGAGATGCAAGTTGAACAGCTGTATGCCAATGAACCACTACACCTGGACAAAGTCTTAACTAACCATTTGGTGTAAGGCCATTCAAAAAAATCAGGTTTAAATTTTCAGAATCTCAAACCTAATGTTGACTGAATGCCTTTAAGTTTCATCACCTGTATTTAAATAAAACAGCACTTTAGAGTCCATGGGCTAAATCTAAATCGTTTAAGTATTTTGCAAAAGCTTTATTTCCTACCTTAGCACAAAGTAATTAGAATATTTGATTGAAGGTTTTAATGTTATCATTCTCCATGATGACATACATCACTTATAAATTGTTATTCACAATAAACTGGCTGCAACTACAAAAAAGCAATCTTATTTATACAGTTTTTCAAACTGTTACACACCCTCAAAACTACTAAATAGACTGTATGAAATAAACCACAATTCATTTGATCTTTCCCAATTCATATTTGAAGAAAAATGAATATATTTTGTAAGAACACACTCAGACCGATTAACAGGAATTTGTGGACTAAATTTACAGCCTGTCAACTACCCTCTCTTTGGCAGGAAGTGTTAAATGTGTCACAGGAAACTACCAAAATCCTAAATTATGGACTAGTTTGACCTTCTAGTAAGTTTCCATTCAGCCTCCTCAGTTAATGATGGATTTGTACCTCAGAGCATAGGGATTTAGAATCAATTCCACATACAAATACCAACACTTTTCTTCATGACTAATAGTAGCCGTTATCAACCTGTTTGGTCTAAGGTCTGGTGTGACCAAGGTCCATGAAGTAAGAGAAGAAATCTTTTTTTAGACCTCATCATTGTAGGTATGGTTATCATTTTTATACAATAAGGATTTTCAGGCCACCTTATTAACACACATAGAACACACAAGGCTAAGTAAGCTGAGTGCTCTATTTTACAGAAGAGTATTATGAGATCTTTACCAACAACAAGATGAACCTACTTCCAGAAAGAATGGTCTCATCCTCCCTCCATCACCCCTTCAAGTCATACTGATTTTTTTTTTTTGCCAAATAATTTTCAGCTCTATGAGTTCCCAAATCCTATTCCTTGCCTGGTTTTAAGACTACTAGTGCTAGAACAAAGATGACGCTGGGAATGCGGTCAGGCCTGTTCCTCTCTGTGGTAGTGCATGCTTTGGTAACAGCCTAAATTAATGATCAGCCTGCAGCTTAAGAGTGGCAGCATTAGACTGAAACTAAACTGCACTATCTTGCAACCTTGCTGGAGATGTAATTTAAAAGTGGGGAGGTTTACAATATTAGGAGCCTCTGCAGCCTCTCGTCTGCAGTCTTGTTTATTAGAACAATTCAATAGCGAAGACTAGAGATTGCCTGTGAAGCAGCAGCAGCAATATGACTCTTCTTTAAATAATAAAATTCCCTGGACTAAAAAAAAAAATCACAACAGAAAACGTGGTTTTAAGGACAGGACTTCCAATTCAGGATTTGGGTTGCAGTTCTACAGCAGTTACAAATACAAGCCTAATGCTAACCTTTTGGGAGCATGCACTGAAATTCAGTCATTACACCATACAACTGCAGTAGCAACACTTCATTCCCTGAAGAAATTACAAGCTGGCACAGAAGCAGAACGCTTACTCATAAAGAATATTCCAAACACAGATTCAGAAGACCTGGTTCTACCTTGGCTCTGTCAAACTTCCTATGTTTCTACATATGGCTAGCAATTATTTATCAAGTTCTAATTACTTAAATTACAACTGAAATAAATAGAAAAGCAACGGCATTACATATTTCATTATAAGACAGTGGTGCTGCATGGAAAGGAGTCAAAGAAACAGATACAGACAAATATTTTAACTTTCTTCCTATTTCTCCTCGGTTATACAAAAAGCACAAGGTTATTCTAAAGTGCAAAGATCTTCTTAAGTGAAACTTACAAATTATACTTCAGTTACACTGAATATTAAACTTTTGTACTGGATCTTACAATCCCATGTTAAATGCAAGGCAAAGCAAGTCTTGTAACAGCAGTTATGTTTTCCTCATGTCAAGTAATTGCTAAATTCCACGATAGCACAGAAAATAGATGACAACATTACACAGGAAACAGAACACCTTTTTTGGCCTATTTTTGCAATGATTTTTTACAAAAATTATGCCAAACTGTCTGAGGAGATTTAATTGAGAAAGTCAAACTTCAAATTGTATTATAAACTCAAAATCAACTACCATTCTGTTTCTAGTATGATTCTGTTGTTGAAGCTTCAAAGTGCATTAATAGTTACCACCAGGAGTTTGAATGAGTGATTACAAGCAACAATTTCACATTTATACTGGACATCAGAGCAAATACTTCATAGAAACTGTAAGCACTGCATTTTCATGCATTCTAGCTAGCATTATTTTGATGACTATATTTCACCATTTATATTTCACTATAATTAAAACACATATACGAATAAAATATTTAAAGCAAATACCTTTTAAAACATCACTAACCTTCCATGAGCATGAAAATCTAGGCGCAAGAACTGATCTTCATGTGATACCGCTCTTTTGGCACGCTGGTGTTTTTGGTGTAACAAATCCACATCATAAGACAATCCTTCATAATGTCTGATGTACTTATTTAGAGGATTTCCATACTGGCCTGAAAAGAGAAAAAAGCAAGGCTTAGCACGTCTGAGAAATTACTAAGGTTACAACCACACTACCAGGTATGGCAGATCTGTGGTGCAAACCAGTTGGTGATGAGGACTCAACTTTCACATTACATGCATTTTAGCTTTCTTTTTTCTCCCTTGTACACTTCGGATTCATTCTACTCTGGTCCCACAGACTGAATGCACACTTAGATGGACCTTTGAAGGCATCTTCCACTTCAATTTCAATCAAAATGAGTATAGCTCATTTACTCCAAAACTACTCCACAATGCAAACTACATTGTTGTACATACGAATGCTTCAGAGATGTTTCAGAAATGCACTCCTGATCCAAACACAAGTGCAACAGCTGAACATCTTTCTTCTGGTTCCCTAGAAGAACTGTACTTCCAGCTTTAACCTGCACTCATGACACCTAAGTATCTACTCAGAACCTTTATAGTCCACATGCCAAATATCCAGAAAAATTAAGAGCAAATCATGCCACCTAGCAACACAACATTCTGTAACACATGGAATGTTCTATCACATGGAAAAGTTGTATTAAAGATGTATCTCCAAAGACATCGGTTCAGTTCAGTCTATTTTGGACACTTCCTTATAAGGTAATATTTCTGACTTGCATTAAAAGTCCATGACAGAAAACAGGGAAAGATTTTGGTCCTCCTGTCCTGATGGAGAAAGGGACATGAAGAACTGACCAGAGGCACTAGCATTTGAGCGCTTCTCATAGATCTATAATATACATAGAGAGGACCGCCATATCTATTTACGCTAGACATTAGACATTTTACTCTAACACAGTATTTTTCAGTCCAAGGTTAGCATTAGTAGGTCAGTACCTGGATAGAAAACTCCTTATACTGCCCAGACACCTATCAGATATACTGCTGACATGTACTTTTGCCTATCAAACAGCCAACAGGCCAGTAATTGTAAGAACCAAAATGGTAAAGAAGTTAACATAGCATTATTTTTCTCCAGACAAGGAGCATTACAAACATTTGGTTAATTTTGGACACTACTTCTGAATAAGTACACAATTTCCAGCCAGGATTCACCTTCTTATTAGTTAATATATCCCAAGCAATCGCGGAAACGTACGCACAATAAATTGACAGCACAGCACATATTTAACAAGAAGTGTATTTTCACATTCTAACCACAACCAAGGTCTCCATCCCCTGCCCCTGCACATTCAACACTGAAACTCTTCGCAAGTCTTTCCACACTTATATCAAACACCAGCACTAGAACATTATGCATAAAAAATATTTAATCTACCTGCCAAAAGTAAACATAGATGTTGTGGAAGGAATTATTAAGAGGAAGTGATTCAGTAACTGTTATCAGAGACCAAAAAAGATAGTCAGAAGTTCCAACAGTAGAAAACAGTGTGGAGAAATAAAAAAAGAAAAAAAAACACTAAACACAGCTTGTGGAGCAAACCACTGTGTCTTTGCAATGGAGGTAGTGCACACAGTATGTTTTACATGCACAGTGAAAACCAGTTTTTAACCAGTTTCTATTTAAAATATCCAATCATAAGGAATAAATTTAGATATCTATAGCTAGAATCTACAGTCAAGAGTGAGACTATTTCAATAGTTCTGGCTTGAAAGCCAGATTATACATGGCCGAAATTATGCCATGTTTCTTGATGCACTACATTGTAAAGCCAGCAAAAAATTAAAGATATTAAGTGGTGTATAATGTTTCAAAACTCTGAGAAGTAATTGCATGTTTTGATAACGTAAATTTTATCAGCAGCTAGCATGCAAACATTCATCCTGTTTAAAATAGCCTTGCAATATTCTTCTACACACTTTGCCCAGCAAACTTACAATCAATTCTTCTCTTGTAACTCCATAGAAGCAACTGTTTCTGAAGAACAAATCAACTACTCATTACAGAAACTACTTTGTGTATCAAATCATTCAAAGGTAAGCACCATCTCCTACAGTTTTATTATGCGAAGTCAAATTTTCTTTTAAGCAACCTGTGACAGCAATATATTGCCAAATTTATTTGCTGAAGGAATGTTTCAGCACTGTCATGTTAAGTAAAAATTTCCATACAAGTTCTTCCTTACATGAGCCCTTTGATAAAGCATATTCCAAAACTCTAGAAGGTGTTTCAGTAAAAACCAAATAGCTCACTGAAACAAGTCAGCCCTAGCTTTTTAGTTCACTGAGAAGCAATGCGGTGGATAAACTGAGTGCAGTAAATGTATCATCATCATTTTTACTAGCCATAACACATCATCTTTCACAAAAAGGACACAGAAATTCAACTGTCAACCTTTGCATTTATGAAGAGATAGGCCCGATGTAAAACCTGAATTGCCTATTGAAAGCTGTGGTATACAAACACAATCTTATGTACACTAAGAAAATGAAATTAGACTATAGAACATACAAGTTGCTGGTTTTCCAGTTCCAGTTTCGACCTGCAATCTTCAAACATATCCTTACGAAGAGTGTAAGATTTGTTTCCATACCTTAGGAACTGCATTTCGTAGTAGTTACGACTACATTCTGAAGGTTGGGCAGCCACAATAAACAGTATAATGTTATGTAGCAGTTTCTGTTTCAAGGATGTATAAACCTTTCTTTTTTATTATTATTTTCTCTTCTGTTACTTTTTTCACCATATGTTGTTCTTACTTCACTGTGTGTATGCAAATGTTTGCCCCATTGTTCTAGACTCCTCACCTCGCTTCAAAGCCTTCCTTCCTCAACCTCCTCCTTTTAAGGAAGGGAACAAATTATTCAGTTTATGCTTGATTTTTCAGGAACCTGTCATCAGCTATCATTTCTTTTTCCCTGAAGAAATATCAAAGTGCAGCATTTGAGAGATCAAACAGAAAGTGAAATCTTCAATTTTCTCCAGAATTCTTAATTCTGTAAGAAAAAGCATGATATCTTAAATTCAGTTTAACCTCAGACCAACCTATATGTGAGAATTCTCAGAGATTTTATGCAGTATTTTTCTTGAGGTATCTATACTGACAAGCTCCGGGGAGGCCAAATGAAATACAAATGTATCCCAAAGCTTTGCCCCAGTAGTGTTACATTTCCATAAAGATGAAAATCTGGTTTTGTACTAAGAATACAATTTTGTAAGCAAAAATACAAATGTACCTTTCCCTGTATTTATCGTCAAGAGGTCTTTCTTCAATTAATACCACAAATTTCTCAATGCCTCTGTTTCTTTTCAAGGGATTAGAATGTCTGATCACCAATACGCTTAATGAGCAACGCAAAAGATGACTAAATAAATTAACACTTCCAAATACATCACTTGTATTTAGCAGCAATGTGCGTAAGATGATACTGCTGTATCTTTTTAAAATTCAAGTAATGATATACTGCAGATAAACCGCATTCAAATTTCTTCACAGTACTGTCAGCTTCTGCAAATGTTGACTCTTCGTCGTTGACTGCAAATACAGTCCAATAGCAAAACTTCATTCTAATTTCCTCTCACTTCCAGTCTCCAAATACAAGTCCATTCTCCTCCAGATTTCCAGAAGCCTCTCGGTTGTCTTAAACATTTATAAAATTTGTGATTTAAGCAGGTCACCATGAATTCTAATCCAAGTAAGACACAGGATGAATGCAAAGTTTCAGCAACCAGCATGAGGAATTTTGAGGATGAAAGATGTTGTTCCTGTCTGATGTTTCTCTAATCACTACCAACATAATCCCACAGAACGAAGCAGAAACACCTCCTATGGACCAAGAACTTCTATAAACCAAAAAAGATTAGCCTAAGTCCACTTGTTATATCAAACCAATGCACAATATACATTAGCCTGACATGCTTTCCAATTCCAGGTATATGACCCAAAAGTGTCAACACTAAAGAAAACAAGCTTCAAAATTAGCTGATATAAGCTAAACCTTTCATTTTAAGATGAACCTAAGTCTAGAATATATTAGTAACTAATTTTAGAAATTTTGTCAAAACCAAGTAGTTAGTACACTGGACAATGTGTAAACTTCTGTGCTCCATAATCCCAAGACTATTTAACAAGTTAAATTATCCTCAACTTTTCTGTGGTAGGAGGCTTCTGATAATACATTTCTTAAATTGTTATAGGCCATTTTTTTCCCCTCAGTATTACAAGGTAACCTTTGAACAGCTTCAGGCACATAGAAAAAAAGTTTTAAAGCATGACAACTTATTCAAGACCCAATAAGGCTTTGCACCTGATCCAGGTCTCATGACCACGTGGAAAGCTGAGAGACTGCACTTAACCAAGTCACAAAGAATAGTTTTTAAGTGCTAACTTCCGTGACAAGACAACAAAAGATTACTGACATTAAAAAGCCTTATAAATGTTCTCTCTGCAAAGCAAAAGTAAAGAGGGTTTTAAGCAAAACTACTTTTGCTTAACCAAAATGTATACACCTCCTGTGATCACACAGGGAAACAGTGCTCTTTTCCCTTTCTCCAAAGCGTAAAAAACTCCTTATGTTTTAAGTATTCTCGTAGTGATTACTTAACACAAACCCTCTTGCTGCTTTTTTGCTACACCAAAGCAGCTGCGTATCACCTAGAGTATATGCTATTTCATAGCTTTTCTAAAAAGGTACTTCAGACAGGGTTGAAATCAAGGCTTCAAAATGAAACGTTTACTTTCACTTCCAGAATCATGTATATTAACATTCCTACAGCATTTGACGTCTGCAACTGATATACAATGTCCTCTAATAAAACCAGCTACATATCAAAAGTGATTATCTTCTTCACAAAGACAGCTTAATAAGTAACTCAACCTTAATAACATAGTTTACAGGATCCTGGGGCAAAAGTTTATTAAACTGGAAAGAAGACTTCACCAGGTGCATGAGGCAGGTACAACTGCTAGCTCCAGTTTTTGTAATTATAAGATTCTGCATCAAAAAGGAAGAAGTTGAGAGTAGTGCACCCCAAGAAATTGTTACAATAGCATGCACACAGATCTCAACCTCTGTGACAAACTATTGTGGTTATTTTGTTGTCACTGAAAGACTAGTATTTTTGTAAATATAGACTGCAAGACAGATCTTTCCAAATAAGGATACGATCAGGAAGCCTGCAGTAAGGAACACAGAAGCATAAGCACATCTACATATAGTTTAAGGGAGCTGCTCTACAAATTACACGTACCACATTGCCATCAACCAAACATCAAAGATGGCATGATGCCTTTCCAGGCAACCTAGTGGAATAAGCCAATGTTATACTTTGTCTAAATGCTGAGCTAGTGGACAGGAACCCTTTAGGATACAGATATCCAAGAGTGACAATGGGATGGCTTTTGAACCTGAAGGACAGTCTCCTAAAAACTTGCTAAACTAGATGTGGCATTTCCTAAGACAAAAACCCTCCAGGAATGAAACTTTATTCTCATGGGCTTAGAACTAAATACAAGGAAGGACTTTAAACAGAATTAGGCAGAACATTTAGGCAAATGTCTCAAGGTGACAGTCCCTGTGAAAGCTTTTTGTGTATGAGGGTCTACAGCTCTTCAGCATCCCTACAGAATTGTAAAGAAAGTATCTACAGCTGTCGTTCTGAACAGACACAAATCCCACTGGACAGATAAGGAATGCGAAGCATATATTCTCACCTTCCAACTAAGCTTACGCAAAGGGTAAAATGTATCACCCGTGGGATTTTAGCTATAAGCCTCCTGGCACACCTTGAGCAGCTATATATAACAATTGTTTGGTAGTCTATGCTAAATTATTTGTTATTCAGTTCATTCATCATGTTTTTTTTCCCCAGAGAAGAGTGTGAAGACTTTCCCTGTCCCCCCTGGACAAGACCTTCCCAGTCTGTGGGAGTGAAACAGAATTAGGAAGTTTATATATATCGTGGTAAAAGATGACAACATTTAACTTCCCGTAAGAGGATAAATCAAGCATGCACTGTTCTAGAAGGTGAAGTTTATATTAAACCACTCAGATTAAGACTTGCATGACAAAGGCAAATAGGTCAAAGCCACTTAAAGTTTGTTAGTGGAAAAAACTAGCACAGAATACAACTTAATAGACTATCAGTAATTGTTCAGCAGACAGGCTAATTTACCAGACAGCTCTTTTTACTGCAAGCATCATCACTGATTTGCAGATTTGAAATGTCAGCATATGATAAATATCTTTAAAAGAATTATTATTATAATTTCAATTAAGATAATCAAAGCAAGCTGTACTTCTTTAAAATGTTTTCAATGTAGAGCTTATTTCTCTTTAAAAATATTCCCTGTACATGGGACAGTAAAGAGTGTACACAGCATTCAGATTTACCACTTCTGTGCTTAAGTATATTGAAAGCCAGTAATCCTACCATATACCTCCCAACTTGAATGTCACCAAGGAGTTTACTCAGGTTATAGTTTCATAACCACCAGCAGGTCTGCACAATAGACCAATGGAAGTTACATATCTGGCAGGAAATTATTAACTTCTTTTGCTTAAATTAGCAGGCTGAATTGGCTCCTCATGCAATCAAACACAAGAGGCAGTTAAGAAAGAGAGGTGGGAATGCATGGCCAGGGCAGGACCGACTGACAGCAGTAACCCATTACAGAGGCTCTGCCATACTGCATAATTGAACCATTAGATCCTTTTAAAAGCAAAAATAAACGGCCATCTTAGGCTTTTGGGTAATGGTATTTCAAAGTTACTATCTAAACACCTGATTTTATTTACCTTTAATTACCATGGGCATTTCCGAAACAATCATCTGACAGCTGCCTTTAGTACCATCTCATCCAGCCATACAAGTTTTGTAATGTTTTTTCTTTTAAACCCCAGATAAGGGCTGGAGGCTGAGTGCCATGTTAACGAAAGCTAGTATTCTTCTCAATTTAGAGCAAGGATGCAAACTAAATCACTCAGATGCTGACAGCTCATAAATGCCTTCCCACATCTCCCCCATGTGTTCAGAAAAAAAGATTTCCTTCCATGCTCACTGGGAAATAGCTAGTTCAATATCCAGCAGCAGAAGACACTAAGATACAACTTGGAAGTCCTAGCAACATAGAAGAGTGTGCTGCACCAGTGAAAACAAGCAATTTATCATAGATTTGCAATGACGCTCATCATCTGATCAGCCTAGCCAAAGCAAGATCGCTCTTGTTAAATCCAAGCTTTTTGGGGTCTCATTCATTCTCTTTTCCATACTTTCTATTCCCCCTTCTCTCTTCTTTTTTTAAATGACCCTCAGGGAAAAGGAAAGGTTTGATCAGTTATTTCCATTCCTCAAAGAACATCATTATGTATGGATGATTAAGTACTGTTTAATATACCCACATGCACCTTCATCCCATGCAACAAAACATGCTACTAAAAGCTGCAAATAATATTGCCCAAACTAAGTACCACTTTATACACATCAAAATTCTTAACAGCACCAGCCACTGAATAGATCCCTTAAGCCAAGCAATTCCAAGGATATTGGGGAAAATGCTGAGATTCACTTTTTTTTTCTTTAAAAGAAAATAACTCTTAAAATTCAAGGCACATAAATCTTACCTCAAATAAACCATCTAAGTCATGTTGTACCTTATTATTTTAAAGCGTTGATTTTGTGATTCATACTTAACTGTGAACTAAAGTTACAATTGGTTCTGTTAATCTACAACACACCTTTATCTAAAGTATCTAAAGACTATTACAATAGAGTATAAATACAGTAACACAGGCACAAAAAGCCTTGAATGATTCTGAAAGAAGAGTTCAAACTCAGACTCAACATACAGAAGAGCACTTTTTTAAAAGGTGCAGATTAATGGAATTTTCAGAATTATTATTTTTTCATGCCTAAATTACTTAAAACTGACAACTTCACAGGTAAGTATAACTTAGCTTCAAGATTTGTGTAAAATTAATGAGCACAAGATGCCCTGTACACAAATGAAACACAGGTAAATCGTTGGTTTTCTTTCAGTTGTTTCCAGTTTGCACTGCTCTCACAGTAACATCATTAAGACTCATGGAGGACTTGCCCCTTTTCACACAGATATTAATGCCTGCCTAGAAGAAAAACATACAAATGAAGAACTCTGTTTTTCAGTAAATAAAAACATTTACAGCACTTAAACTCTAGAAATGTGAACACAGTTAAAATAGAAGACTCTAATATTAAAAAGTAATTTTAATTCGTTATGCTAAATCTTTCATAATTATGTCGAGACTTTTACCAAAAAGTTTCATAGGATATTTTGGAGATGTGCATCAGCCATCATTTCTAGATTTCTATCCAGCATTATTAAGCTTTCTTTAAAGGTTTACCTGTACTGCTAAACACCGGAAGACACATGCTTGTTACCTGCTAGTGAGGTACTTCCTTGTGCTAGAAATGTTGAAGGTGCCCATTCTTCTCTCAAAGGAAAAAATTAACATGAATTTCTAAAATAAAATACACTTCATGAACTTGCTTCTATATATCCAGAGGACTGCACTTTACATGCTTACTGTGATTTTAACTTTAAGGCATATTTGCCTGCCTAGATTTAAACAGCGGAAACAACCCTCACAACTGGTTAATAAATCACTTTGAATTAATTCTGTGCCGACACATTTTAGTTCAGAAAAAAAAAAAAAAAAAAAAAAAAAGAGGCCTTGAAAAGCGTGACAATAAGTCTGAAATATCTTGATAATTTACAAGAATTTATGAGAGAAAAGTCACCGTGCAAATCAGCTTGCTTTTTATCTCACAGCTTAGCCACAAGTACAACCTACTGAAGTTTTTGCATACTTTAATGCCACTTTTTGAGAACACCCAAAAGACCACTATTTAGGACTAGCTTCTTTGTTAATAAAACTACGTACTGACGTACACAGATACAAAGCCCAGATAAATAAGAGAGGTGCCAAACGAAACAAGAGGAAGTCAAGTCTTTATCAACCGCTCCACCCATCCTTGGCTAGAAACACCCTCAGAAGTCCACCTTTTCCAGTGTCTATTCCTGTAAAAATCTGAAACTGCTTCCCTACTGTAACTTGACCAGTTAAACATTACCAGACACGGTCAAGAAACTACCCTAACCATTTCCTAATGTTGAAAAACAACTCGTCACGGGAGCCGTTGAAGTTACTCGCCCCCCCTAAACATAAGCATGTTTTCCTCTGGCCTGGGAGAGCGCAGACCCTGCTCGAAGCTACGGTCACACTTGAGGAAACACCCGGGCTCGCCTTTATTTCCTTCAGCTGAACCTCCTGCCGGCCCCTGCTTCCCGGTTTCGGGGCAGGGAAGCGCCCGCAGGGAAGGTGAGGTCCGGGGGCGCGCCCCACTCCGCGGGCCGCGGGACACCGGCGGGGCA
>NW_009260435.1:7943005-7944126 GCF_000687185.1 Egretta garzetta | reverse complement strand
CAGGACACGCACTAGAAGTTTCAAAGGAGCCGGCGGGAAGCCTGCTCCCCAACTACCGAGGAAAGTTCACGCACCAGCTCGTTCTTTCCCTCTGAGGCCGCGGGCCCTTCATACCCACGCAAATACCGGCCCACCTCAGCCCCCGGCGGAGCCCTTCCAGGGTCCGGGAGGCCGCGGCCGCGGCCTCCCGGACCCTGGAAGGGCTCCGCCGGGGGCTGAGGTGGGCCGGTATTTGCGTGGGTATGAAGGGCCCGCGGCCTCAGAGGGAAAGAACGAGCTGGTGCGTGAACTTTCCTCGGTAGTTGGGGAGCAGGCTTCCCGCCGGCTCCTTTGAACCTCCGTGTGCGTGTCCTCACCGTAATGAGGTCTTACAGAAGTGCGAAGACATCAGCCGGTTTCCTTTATCCCATAACACGTTCTTTTCCTTGCAGAGACTAATTTACTTACTTTTCCAGTTGTATTTTAGGTCACCTATCTCTCCCGGTGCTCCCTACCCGCTGTGAGCTGCCTCCACGGAACGGGGATGCCTTGGAACAACCTTCACGATTCGCGTGTAAAGGAAAATCCTCCAGTGAAGAGAAAACGCGAGCCATTCAGACAAAACCTTGCCCGGTTGTCAATATGCTAATTCTTACATTCGACTATGCTAACTCAGATTTATTTTTTATATTAGCGCTCGTAGTAAGTTTCTCTAACTTTCCTGTCACCCCCTTTCTAATTGTTCTTTTCTATTCCTGTCGCCCTTTCAGAATAATTTTTTTAATCTGTCCCCGCTGAGTTACAGCTGTGAAAAGCTTTTGCACAAACACGTACCTACAAAGTACAGTTACAACAAACGTACTTCAGGCGCGGCTGCTAGAGTTGACGCAAGTTTACGAAGAGCTCCGACAAGAGAACTGCTGAGGACAGAGAAGACGCTATCTTCCCAAAACCGCAG
This sequence comes from Egretta garzetta, assembly GCF_000687185.1. Lineage (NCBI taxonomy): Eukaryota > Metazoa > Chordata > Aves > Pelecaniformes > Ardeidae > Egretta > Egretta garzetta. The sequence continues at coordinate 7,943,189 of NW_009260435.1, read as the reverse complement.
TTAAAATCTGTGATAAAAAGCTGAAGGGAGAAGGAAAGATGTTCGTAAGGGTGACGTCTGAGTAATACGACTGCATTAGCTCTGAAATTATCTACTACACTCACCGCAATCATATTTTTATAACACAGATATTTAAGAAACCGTAATAAAAAGCGCTGACAACCCTTGGGAAGGCTGCGCCCGC
>NW_009260435.1:7919283-7941324 GCF_000687185.1 Egretta garzetta | reverse complement strand
GGCCGGGCGGTGCCGCTGGGGCAGCGTCGTGACCCGGAGACGCCGGCTTCACCGGGGCTGGCGAGGCGTTTCGTGAGGTGCTGAAGGCGTGCAGGGGGCACCGGTGCCGAAACCAGGCTAATGTGCCGCTGGAAGCCTGTGCTGATTAAGACGCAGACTTGTTTCGGCTGTTCAGCGCCCCTCTCACGTAGAGAACTTGGAAAATACATAATGGCTCGTAGTCTATAGATCATATACTGCTTAGATGCTGCTGTCGTATGTAGGCTTACTTTGCTGTCTTCTTTAAAATAGAAATAAAAATCCAGATGATGCTTTACGAAACGGAGCAGTATATGGTTTGCAGATGCGTGCAGGTTTCTAGTAAGTAAACGTTACTATTTATAGCACTGAAAACAGGCAGGATTTTGGGAAAATAGGTTAGTTTGGTATAATGAAGCGTATGCAGAATTGTACAAAATACAGATTTGTCCAAGTAACTGCCTGAATAACAGGGATGCATTCAAACAGTCAAGTAGCATAGATTGTGTGTAAATTAACAAGAAAATCGGGGTGTGATCAGGTACAGCTTTGAGACCTGGAAGTTCTTGTGTTCTGATAGCCATCATGGATACAGACTTCCTGTAGTCTTAAAATAATTATTTTTAACTTTTTAAGCAATTAAAATGTAAGGCGTAATGTAGTTATTAACATATATACGTGAAAGGAATATCTGTTGGGAAAGAGCTATGAGGTTGTGTGCCTTGCAAAATAAGGAGGAGAGGGTACTTCTCAAGAAATGCTGGCAACTCAACCCCAAAAGATTGGTGAATGGAGTTGTAGGATGGAAAAGCTTTATGGGAATAGTTTTTATGTTGTAGTATAAAGTGAAAGCAATTTAGCATCGGATGATTAGAAGGTTATTCATGGGTTTGACAAGTGACATAGGAAAAGGTTGGAATGAAAGTAATATTATAAGAAGAAATTTGTTTAGAGGAAGGTAACTTTCCAGAAGATTGGTGATTTTGTTGAGTTACGTTTTCCTGAGCAGAATAGCTCATACATCAGGAGGAAAGCTGTGGATACAGTGACGTAGATATTTAACCATTGGTGAAAGCAGTACAGGGAAGCTGTGTGTGACTTAAGGTATTGCCTTATGTAGGTTCTACCATCCTCAAGCGGGAGTGAAGGTTGTCTTAGACTCCCATGTTTAACACTCAGTTTCTATGCTTCCTGTTTAACATCTAGGGGTGAGTTGAGGGCATTGGAGAGCTTATCATTCCCCATCATTCTGGGTGGTGGGGTTCTAAAAGAAATGGCAAGTTACAGGATTTTCCTTTTTAACCTTTCATTTAATAAAAGCGTATAAATGGGACAGCACCATTCTTGTTGTTTGCATTTAAGTTTTTGGAGGTTTTGTTCTTTAGCATTCTTCCTTTGCCTCCTTAAATATATGATTGCTTTCTTCTGCTGTCCTCCGTCCAGAATTTTAACTGATGATCTGTTTTGATCAAATACTACATAGTGAGAATTAAGGTAATATCCGGTTTTATAAATAGGTGAAAATCAAAATGCCTCTTGGGAGTGCCCTAGCATTTCTTATTGCTAGGATTACATGAAGGATTTTCTATAATTCTGTCTGTTTATATAAAGCCTCAGCAGAATTTACATGAGTTGCAGACAGGCAGCTAAATTGGTGAAACTGCCATCACATGACTTGTTATTTACATGCCTGAGGGTTTTCCTGTTAGTTGGTTGTATATTACCCCTGCTTATAATTGATTTTTCTAATTAGTGCCTCTCCAAATTAGCCTTTCTTTCCCCCAGTTTATAGTCGAGAACCACGTTGGCATTGTTTGGAGTGGCAACCTCATTGACAGCTCATCTGTACATCACTGACAGTAGCTAGCTACATACCAAGGCTGAGGATGGACATCCACATTCTTCTCACTTCTCCCGAACCAAGATGAACACTAGATTGGGTCAGGTAATTATAATTTGGGAACAAGGAAGCAGACCAAGAGATGAAAACAGGCAAAAGCAGAGCAAGAATACCATAGTATGTGTTAGGTGAAACGCAGCTATGTGGTGGGGAAAAAAAAATGGTATAAGGAGGAGATGAGGAGGGGAGTTAAAATTACAACAGAGAATAAGAAGGTAAACAGTGAGGTTTGGGGGCTCTTCCCTGTATCAGCTACCAACTTTCTTTCTCAGAACTCTGTCCTGACAAGGTTGAGAGTTTTGGTCATCCTGTAGGTAGATATGGTCTCAAGTAACTTCAGATAATACATGCAAGTGCTCAAATTTGAGGAAAAATAGTTACAATACTAGTTTTCAAGTTTTCATGGACATTTGCCTTTGCATGGCCAATTACGTGCTCCCATTATTCCAGAATGGGACTGATAACCTTGAGATCCAATGCTATGTATCAGCTGTGCTTACTGAGCAGTGAAGGTTGAACTCACATAATTATTTGAGATGGGTGGCACATACGCAATTTGCTTAGAACTGAAATCTTTATTACTTAGTAATAAGTGGGAAGCCTTCTGAGAGTTTGTAGGCCACAATCATGGAAGCATTTACGCTTAAAATCCCAGATTAACATTTGGAAATATTAAGGAAAATTCACCTTTTTGGGTATTTCAGCCTCTCAAAATGCAAGCTTCTTACCCACATGCTACAGTATCGTTTTAAATATACTAACAGTTTTGTGACCACCTCAGTTTTTCTGCGATAGCCCTCACTTGACTAAAGAGAGACTATAGGTAGTTTGTTAATTTGCTCAAAGAGTTGCAATAACAGGAAGATGTAAGATGTACTGTACCTTAGGTAAGCGTGCCATATACTCAGAAAATATCTTCCTAGTGGTTATGAAGATATTGTTCATTAACGGAGCAAGATTCTTCTCTGTTCCTAGTCATTATTCATTTTTTTATTATGCCTTTTGGAGGTATTTTTGGTATTAGACTTAAGATCTTTATTTAGGGATACAGGTATAAAGACTACCTAGACATACTTGATTCTTTGAGTGCTGCACCTGTATGTTCTTATCTGTGAGATACTGGTTTGGCAACACTTGAACTTTCTTGAAATTCTGAAATAGTAGCACCCACTGACACTGCTCAAATTCCCTTTTGATAGTACCAGGTTTTGGAACTAAACTTGAAATAAAACTGCTATCTTTTATCCACTGTTTTTAAAGGAGTCTGGACATACAACTTTGAGGTGACAGATTGTAGAAGCTGTACTTTTAAATGTTACAGTTACGAAGTCATCGCTTTTCTTTTGACGTGTTTTTGCAGACTGCCTGTATAAGCTTAAGTTGCAGTTTAGCCTTTAGGAGATAGAGTTGAGGAGTTCTGCTTACAGACCTGGTACAGCAATGTTCTTCTAAGTAAAAAGAAAACAAAAGCAGTGTGAGAACAACTTGAAAAAGTAACTGTTGTGCAAAACAGTGTGGTAACCATTTAGGCTTCTGTGATGGAAATGAAAGCAGAAGTAGAGTATTGAAACAAACATTTAAAAAAGTATAGGCATGGGTTGTCTCTTCTGATGTAGAGTGGTGTAGGATGCTATCATTAGGCTTGTTTAAATCTGAAGACCATTCAGTTTTTCCTCAGACCTGTGGCTCACTATGTAGTTAAGCTTAGCAATGCAAAGCTTGCTTTTCTATGTACTTTTTGTGATCTTTGTTAGGTGTAGTCCATGCACCACTTTCTGATAACTTCTGACATTGCATTAAATGGTAATTTTGTGGGGGGGTAGCCCTTCGCAGGATGTACTCCATGGCAATCATCAGATGCTAAAAGGGTGCCACATAATTTTGCTCTGTGTTTCTTAGGTAGGATGCGATATCTTGTAGCCGAAGAACTCTGAACCTTAACACATTGCACAGAAATTACATATCTGAAATGTCCAGGGACGTTTCCAGAGAAACAAATTGTTTTGGAATATAAAAAAAGTCTAAGGGAAAATGTGATGTAGTACAAATATAAATAATATTGTCTTGAAAAGTGAGTGCATATGGAATATCTTGTCTTTACAACTTTTTATGTGGGAGTAATCCCAGTAGCGTATTTGGCAGTGTCTTTAAAAACTTTTTCTATCACAGTCCTTGCAACAAAAAGAAGATTTGGGGAGCTGTGTTCCCTACATGCCCAGTTCTACTAAAATTTCGGTAACTTTTAGAACTGTATGAATTACCTGTTTAGGTGATTGTAACAATTATGTAAGTAAATATTGTATAACCGTTTATGCTTACATATATCCAAACTGAGATGCAGAGAAGAGGTAGAGTGAAAAATTTCTACTTAGAAATTTTTACTTTTAGGTTCTCATTAAAATGGCCTGGTTTTCAGAGGAGCCAAGTATGGTTTGCTCCTGCTGATAGCCATTTGATTTGTCAGAGTCTGCAGTGGTAGTGCCTGGTCTGAGGTCTGGCACAGCCCTTTACACGTCATCTGCTTTTTTCTTGTTACTGAGCTAAACCTCCTTATGGCCAGAACTTGCACAGATTGCTCAGATGAACTGGCTCAGCCTCTGAAGGTGAGTTGCTGGTGAGCTGCTGATGAATGCTCAGCAGAGGCCCTGGCAGCCTTCCTCCCTGCATCTGTGGGATGACTTGAGCTTACAAATCAGTAGGTCCATAGCTGTGCATTTGCCAGAACAGGAAGCCTGCTCTGAGGGATTGAAGGAAACCTGGTTGAGGGTGGAGATGTTAAGGTTATCTGGTGACAGCACGTACTATCAGGCTATCTTGTGATAAGCTTATGAAGCTGTTCCTGCAAGGCAAGAGGTATGTATTTGCAGGGAGTATTAATTTTTTTCGTCAAGGCAGGTTGAAGCTATCCTTACCTCTTCCGGAACGCTGAGTTCAGGGGAGTTGCATATTTTAGATAAACATGTTTTGAGACTATAAATAATAAGCTATTAGAAATTTGCATGGTCCCTTTCTATATGCATAGTATTTTCAGAAGTGTTAGCTTCTGTGCAGGACTATACCACTTAATTATTTTTTTTTAGGCTCTTCTGAAGAGTGGGAGGATACAGTGGAAAATATTTAACATTAGTATTATGTAGTTTTCCAGTTTGTAGCCTAATGCATAGAAACGGTATAATTTGTGCTATACAAACTGTTCAGTTTGAAAATTTGTTTACCAATCTTGTCTTTTAATTACAAAGGTAGCTCAACTGTACCTCACGTTGTAGCTGGGTGAAAAGATTAGTTTCCCACTCCTGAGAATGGGAGGGAAAACAGAATGAAAAGTAGCTAGAGTTAGGAAGAGAGATCAGGGCGAAAGACCAGGACACTGCAGTACAGGGGTACAGGAAATGGGTGGGAGCTGAAGAAGCGTGTTTTTCTTAAAACGTAAAATTAATGTAAAATCTAGCAACTAAGCATTGAAACCTATTGAGAAAGTTTGTCCCTCAAAATAATAGAATGTTATGGACAACAAACAGCTTTCACTGCTATTGCTTACATTGTTTTCTTCTGTTGATTATGTGGAGAATAACTGTGGTTCTGCATGATTTTTCTCTCTCCTTTAAGTTTTAAGGTGTTTTTCTTTCCTGTTTCTTATTTGTTGTACATTTCTTGTAGCTTAAGTGCTCGCAGTGAAGCTCTGAACAGTTAGGAAATGTCACGTTCTCTTGATATCCTTAAGTCAGGTCTGTTCAGAACTACTTCTGTCTATGTTGGAACCCTATTAGCCCACCTTAAAGATGTGATCAACGTCCCACAAAACAAAATTCTGCTGTGAAATAATCCACTAACTTTGTTTAGCATTTAATTAAGTGGTTAATTTTGAGATTTAGCTTCTTAAAGTATCTGACTGTGAGAGATTCTGCAGATATGAGTGAAACTACTTTGCTTTGGTTCTGCAGTTAAAAGAAAAAAGTTGCTTAGCATTATAGTTGTGAGGGAACATTCAGATTGTTAACCAATGATACCATTAATACCTCCTTCAATCCATAGTCTGAAATATTAATACGTTTATGCCATGAGCGTGTAGGGCTCAAATACAGGTAACCCATGTAATTATGCTTTACAGCTGCCATTTGTAGTATAGGCATACTTCTAGATTCCCAAGTATGGCGCAGAGCAGAAACCCCCAAGCAATGCTGGAAGAGCTGATATGAATGGTTTGAAATAACTAATAAGAGCTAGCTTCAGTCATGAAAGAATCATCACAGTAGTGCTGCTAGTAGTTGAGGGAGCAATGCTAATTTTCCTTCATATTATACTGGCATGTCTGTACTGTTTGTGGTCCCAGAACCACTTCACGCATAGCTAGTGTGAGTAATTCTGTTCTGTGCTGTTACATCCATATGCCTTAGGAGCCAGAATGAACCAGACCCAACTCAGAGGTGTGCACAGCTAATGTTTACTAAGGCTTGAATGCTGCAAATTCATTACTGGAAGCTTAAGAATCCGCCTTTTGAACCTATAGTTGTGTCATTTATGTGGCACAATATATTATATTTATGTGAATACTCAGTATGAGTATTATCAACAAGATCAAAGATTATGAAAACATTTAGCCTATTGAGTATTAGTGAAATTTAGAGAAGTTTTGGGAAGAGGTTAAGAAATTTTGTAAGTTGCAATCAGTTGTCACTCATTTAAAAGAAGTTTTCAACAATTCATGTGCCTATGCATCCATAACTCATTTTTCTTCTTGTTTAATTCATATAATTTTAAGGTTTTTTGTAAGCAGAACTAGCTAAGCCTTCTTATGAATCTATGCTTGAATCTATGCTTCACTAATTTCCTTCTTTACTAACAATTTCTACTTTCATTCCCTTCCTTCTCCAGATCCCTCTCAGTACTAGCAGCTTTTGACTATGTCCAAATGTCAACTTCTGAGTTTTGGATGCTGCATTGAAGGCTTTATATGTATTATTCCTCCATATCATGTTTTTCTACTTCCTCCTTCTTCTCCACAACCAGCAAAGTAGTTGAAGCCTATTAACTCTTAAGCATGAGTTAACACTCTCACATTATGTCTTTCTATCTGTCAAGGAGAGCAGTGATCAGTGTTGAGGAACTTGATTAAAAATTACCTAATAAAATCAATACCAGACTTCCTAGACTTCCAGTGGTAAGATGTTGAAGAGAGAGATAGGATAAGAAGATTAAAAACTTTTTTTAATCTCTTCTTGTAGTTGTTATTTAGTAGAGGTCTTGGGAAGGTTCTTGGTCCCAGTGTGCTAATGCTTTTATAAATCAGTGAGGCAAATATGATAGAAGATTTCTGTCTATGAAGACCTTATTGATACTTTCTAAATTGTATTGTTTTAACATTTTAAAGAGAATATACTTTTACTTTCACAGATTAAGCTGCCACCAATGATGGAAATAATAACGGCTGAACAGCTGATGGAATACTTAGGTTGGTAATTACAATAAATAGTTCTCAATTATATATTACACTTAGTAGTGAGTAGTAGTATAGGAGGACTTTTATTTATTTATTATTTTATTCATCTTTACTTGAATGTTTCAAGAAAACTACCTACGGGATTCAGTTACTCATGCTTTTCCTTAACTGCTTTTAGAAGTTTTCGGTGCTGCTGAGTGGTTAGTCTAGTTATGCAGTTGGTATGGCTTAATATACCAACATGTTGGTATATTTAAACTTACTCATGTCTCTTACAATGTTGTTTTGTAATAGTTGATAGAATGTAGTAAGTAAGTCAACTGTGCCTTTAATTGTCTGCAGTAACTCTAATATGTGGTAGTATGACCCAATTAAAGTAACAGGAAGAATTAATTTAGTTGCCACAGTGATTGGGGTCTCAATTTGCAGGCACTACTCCATTATAAGATTCAGTCTTCAGCAAAACTGCAGCTGTTTCCATCTGACATGTCTGTAACTTCAGTAGCTGAGAATGATCCAGGTGTTAAAAGCCCAGTTGCAATAGTACTTAAGCTATATATACCACAGTTCTTTCCTTTTGTAGCCTAACAAATATAAAGCATTAGAGCTTAATAAATTAAGTTTGAATTTTCTTAGCAGGAGAAGAAAACCCTTACTATATTTTCTTTCTTTTTGCTTGTAAAGAATGTAGCTTGTTCTTTTCAAAGACATATTGCTGAATCTTTCAGTGGAAGAAAAAAGTTAATTACATAATTTCCAAAAAATAAGTCATAAGAAGTCTTGCTGCCTCTGTCTAAACATTACTTCTAATTATATTGATAGAATAATACTGTCTGAAGTCACTGCGTAATCACAGTTGGCTAAATGCGTATTCTTTCTTGAAGGCATATATTAGCTTCTGGATTTATCTTATTAAACTGAGTAACAAAATAACCTCAAATTATTTAGGTTCCTATTCAGTCAACAAGATTAGCATTTGCCAAACGGTTCTTCTACAGCTTAAAAAAATGTAAAAAGGCCTTCAATCACTTAGAACAATCTTAACTTAAAAGATTATAAATTAGGAAGCCTGTAACGATATTTTTCTTTGAGTAGAAGCATATTTTTTAGGAATGAATCAAGGGAATAAATATGAAAAGCATTGAAATAAAATCTGAAAAATTTGGGAGAGGCAATTTATGGATACTAGTCACTGAAAAGTTTACAAGTCTTGAACCCCAGTGTGTTGATTAATGGATTAATTACCTTTGTAGACATAGATGGAATCAAGCCTTTCAGAATTATTGGTGTATGGAAACATATCCCAAAATATTTATAATATCAGTCAGGATAAATGGTTGCATTTTTAAATTATGTCATGCAATTACATATCTTATTGTGAACAGTTTGACCTTTTTATATTTTTAAGTTTTGGCACAGAGGGAAGTAGATTTCTGAATAATTAAGAGATTGGTATGATTCCCCAAGAGATTAAAATGCTGCTTTAGTAACAGCATTGGCCATTTTAATTTTATTTCTTAGTATGATCTTACTGTTGTTTTTATACTCATATTTTACTCCATAGTTATAATTCAGGTTATAAAACAATGTGATCTCATTAATTTGATATGAAACTTAAGTGGTGGTATTTTGTGATCAGTCAACTTCAGTGAGAAGTGTTCATAGAAATGTTGAAGCTTTGGGTGTGAAATAAACTTACTGTTATTTTTGCTTTTTTTAGGAGACTATATTCTTGATGCAAAACCTAAAGAGATATCTGAAATTCAGCGTCTAAATTATGAGCAGGTAAGGAGCTGCTTATGTCCGAAGGAACGAAAACTTTTTTTCTCACCTAAGGTTTATTATCTTGTTAAAAAACAGAAGCATACAAATGATTGCTTGTAGTTAGTTTTTCCTTTTTTTTGATGTAGAGTATCATTTATAAATAATTCCTATTAGTGAAGAAAAACTCAGTATCTATTAACACAATTTTTTTTTTGCCTGCAATGAGTGTAATGAAATCATTTTGATTTTATTGAAGAATTATAACAACAGAAGTATAGATGGAAATATATAACAGGGTGGAAGTCTTTCAATGATAAAAATAATGCTATTAGTTAATATATATTACATAATTTTTTTATCTTAGAGCAAATTTTTCAATCTCTATCTGCTCACAGCTGGTTTTTTGATTACTCATGGAAAAGTGATTTGAATTTATTATAGGTGTTAGGTTTCAAGCTAGTTCTATTTATTATTAGGTCATCTTTTCTTGCTCTCATTCAGTGTTGAAAACCAAATAGAGTATCTTGGGATAGTCGAAATGAGAATGAAGATTGAATGTGGATTCTTTTAATAGTAGCCCAAAATATGACTTGTATAAAAGTATATGAATTCTTTTTGTAACAACAAAATTAGCTATATTTTTCCACACAATTCTGTGCTGTAGAAGATTATAGCTATAATCAACTTACAGGAGAGTGATGAAAACTATATACCTGGCTAAAGTACAACCTCTATGGCTTTCTTGTGCTCAAATATATGGGTTTACTACATAAATGTCACAAAACTTTTCCTTAAATATTTAACCGTACAATTTTAAAGAACCTTCTGTTCTATGAGTGTTCTAGATGTTCTTGTAGACGCATGAGTGATACCACATGAGAGGGGAAAAAGAAACAAATTAGGCAACCGAGTTACTACATTTCAGAAGCATTGGAACTAAGTCTTGGTGTTAATCATAATTTTGTGTTTATCTTGTCACACAGTTAATATTCTTTGCCTAAAGCAATATATTTTCTTATACAAGAAATTTAAGTAAATTTTTTGGACAGCTGGGTTTGTAAGGCTTGATTTTAGTATAATTTCAACATCGTAACAAGATACTCATTTCAGCTGTGACTTTTTTTTTTTTTTTTTACCACACTTGAGGGATTTAATTAAGTGTTTGAATGAAAGTTGGATTAAAAAAAAGCACATGTTCTAATGCACAAACTTAAGAACAAGTTGCCCAGGTAGGTTGTAGAGTCTCCATCCTTGGAGATATTCACAAGCTATCTGGACGTGGTCCTGGGCAACTGGCTTTGTGGCCCTGCTTGCTCAGGGAGGGTGGACTAGATGACTTCCAGAGGTCCCTTCCAAGCTCAACAGCTCTGTATATTTATATCCTTGCCTATATGCATTCATTTTTTTAGAAGCTCATTGTGTTGAAGGTGTGGAAATAGCTAAAATAGAAATGATACTGTTCAAAATGTAGTGAGAAACTTCTGCAGTTTTCTGGACAGTTTGATGTATTCCTGCTTTGTTTACAAACAAAACATTACAAAATAAATGCAACTAATGTCTGTATGATCTGAATTTGTGGATTAGTGCTGAATTGCTATTGACTTCCTATTCATTTAGCAGACTAAGAGTATAGCATTATTTCTTCCACAACACCTATGATAGGGACCAGAGATCAAGTATAACCTACTAATGAAATGAGCTTCTTACGTAAGGTAATTTGGTTTGCTATTACAATGATAAAAACTTAAAAAGATTATAAAGTCTGAGCCAGATCTTGAAAACTGCATACAAATTTTGCTAAATTCTAAATCTTGTAACATAGCAAAATTCTCAAAAGGGTGAAACAACATGTAGTAAAGTAGTGGGAACTGTTGCTTTCCTGGTAGTAGAAACTTAGCACAACAGTGCAGTTAAAGTGCTACAAGCAGTAAAACTCTCATTCATAGCAACCACTCTCAAGTGCAGATACTGGATAATAATCATTACAGTGTTTTATAGCTATGCTTTGTCAAGTAGTTTATAAGCTTTTCTGCGTAAGCTTCAACTCTTAGAGCTTTCCAGGTTTAAATCTGCTTACTAGCAAGGAAGTATGTCTGTTTATTAACTTACTTTAGGAGTTTTCAGAAATTGCATGTAAACTGAAATTACTCAAAGTAGGAACAAGCTTGTTGTTCTACTGTGATTTTATTATGAAAAAAAAGTACATTTAAACTTCCATACCAGTAAGAGGAGTAGCTTAATTCCTTTGGCTAAAATGCTGAGGTTGGTGAACAAGAAATTTTTTGGTATATGCCTTAATGAATCTTTGCTGTTGCACGTGGAAAGTGTTGTACAAAGATATGTAAGTGAGACTATTTTATGTATATATGCCTGCTTACAGAATTTTTACATACAAGTTTTGGTTTAGAATTCTGTTGCATGCTGAGAGATGTCTAAAACTTTTTCCAAGATCTAGGTAACATTCATCTTCCTGACAGATGCAACACTGTGCTTAGAATTGGATCATGAAGTACTGAATGATGTAGCTACTTAGAATCATAGAATGTTTTGGGTTGGAAGGGACCCCTAGAGGTCATCTAGTCCAACCCCCTACTTCACTTAGCATGTTTACTTAGTGAGTGTCACATGTTCTAATTGGTACATTCTTCACAATACCAAGGTACAAGATGCATAGACTGATTTCTTAAAGGGACTTCTTAAAGATAGTAAGGTCTGCCTTATGTTTTAGTGTACAGGCTTGTGTTGGCATTCTGCTCTATTAATGTGTGCACTAATGTGCTGCAGAAGTGAATGTTCAAGTTAATGTATTAGTTAAGTTATCGTTTAATGGATCCAGTTATTTGTAATTTTCCTGCATTTCAGCAAGTTGCTTTTAATTTGATAGAATAACTCATCACTCTGTACCCCACTTATGCCTTGTTAGCTTACCTAGTTCTTTAATAGTTGTCTCATTATTCAGCTTTTATAGTCAGTTATCCTTATTCTCAGTTTTTTGTCTTCCCTTATTGATTCAATTAATTGTGGTTCTTGCCATTAACTGTCTTATCATTAAAAGAGGACAACAGAGGGGCAACTGTCTCTAACAATCAGTGGGTTTAGTCTGTGCATCTTTTTTGTCTCCATCTCCTTTTCAATCTGTTTCTGGTTTTTTGTCATGTTTTTTCTCCATTATTGCAATCTTAAGCAACAGAATATTGCAAAACTAAGCAAAAAAAGTCTAACACCCTAACAACAAAAACCCCAAACCACCAAAAAAGCACCTCAGTTTCCCTGAATCTTTTGCAAATACTGCAAATATTTTCTGATTATACTCTTTGTGAACTCTTGTCACTTGGTGGAAAATTCTTTTTCCTGCATGTCAGGAAACTTATTTCTTGGTTGGTTCAAGAGAACTGTCTCACAAAGCACTTCTTCTTATACTCATCTTTGTTTTGTGTGATTGGATCTTCAGAACTTGATCATTCCCCTTAGGATTCCATTGGGATCGCTACTATAGTAAGTGCTAACTTCCATGACTTGTTTCCACAGTAGAATCTACAGGCCATTTAAAAGTATGCCCAAAATAAGATAGCAAAACTGTTTTCATGAAACAAACAAAAGATTCTTCATTGTTGTTCACTGCTTTAAGTATTGAACTCCCAAATTAGAGTTGGCAAGCAGAACTGTGTAGACCTGTTTGTTTTGTTCATTCATTACGTGGTGGCAAGTGCTTCAGCCTGACTCATAAGGCAGGACTTAAAGGGGAGAAGAAATGTCAAGAGTCCCTTAGAGATAGCCTTACAATCCAGTTCTTCTTGCAAACATCTGGCTTGTAGCTGTGGGAAGCAGAGCTAAAAGAAGTAAGAGCTGCCTAAAAGCAGCTTATGAGTGTAGAAGAAGAAACAGTCAGATACAGCTGATTGGAGGGAGAGTTCTTATTTTTGCAGATCTCTTCTGGCACAGTGAGAATGAATAATGTGAATATGCACTGAAACAGTTGTTTAGCTAATTTTCCCTTTTGTGAATTTTTTTTCAAAATGTTGAATTGATGAATACTAAATGAAGAAGGGTTACAAGAATAACCACCAAGTGTACAAAGCTCTATTTCGTCATCTGTGCTTTTTCTTTCTGCTGCCAGAATATGAGTGATGCAATGGCAATTCTACATAAGTTACAGACGGGTCTGGATGTCAATGTGAAGTTTACAGGTGTACGAGTATTTGAATACACACCTGAATGCATAGTGTTTGATCTTCTTGATATTCCCTTGTACCATGGATGGTTAGTGGACCCTCAGGTAACTTATTTTTATTTTTTCCAATAATTCAAATAGAATATAAATTACTCTGAATTTTTTTGGGCGGAGGGGAGATGTTTCAGAATTTTAACTGGAGTCAATAATAATGATTATAGTAATGGATTTCTTAAATCTAGTCAGAAAAACTGGATTTTCTTCGGAGGGGAGTGAGTACAGACTGTACATGTTTTTTAGTGTGGTAACTTTGCAGAGACTAGGTCTGTAGTCAAGCTAACTTTAAAAATCTTCTATGCTGAATTCATGACTGTGTAAATGAGAATTGTTGTTTTGAGGGAGGTAGGAAGTTACCAGGAATGCAAGGTTACTTTCTTCCTTTCTTTAATTCTGATTTACTAGTCACTGCTTTGTGGGATGTTAGAGGATGTTAGAACCAATTAGAGAGAACTACATCTTTAATAAACATGTATATTTTTAATGATATTATTTAATAAACAGTAAACTGGTACTATTTATTTGGGTGAAACTGATGAGTTTGGCTGCAATAATCTGCCTCAGATTTCTTTTTTCCGGTCTTGTTCATGAAAGTTGCTGTTCTCTTACCCCTTGGACTTCACCCCCCACCCAGCTGAGCCAACTGATGCCCCATTCTCTCCTCCGTGTGCTTTATCAGCAGCTTTTGATGTTAGGCGTTAACTTAAGGATTTAAAATGGGATCGGAGACCACAAAATGTGTAACAGTCTGGGCTAAAAGTTATCTGCCTAGTATTTTTAGGGGGATAATGTCCTATCTTTTTTGAAACTCTTATTTTCTTATGAATAATTACCATAGACTTACAGTTGTGTTCTGTTCTTCACAAAGGTAAATTCTCTGTTTTGTATGCTGTTCCTTCCTGCTCCAGGTTGCTGACATAGTAAAAGCAGTTGGTAACTGCAGTTACAATCAGCTAGTGGAGAAGATCATTTCTTGTAAACAGTCGGACAACAGTGAACTCGTTAGTGAAGGTGGGTAACTTTTTTCCTGTGCTTTATCAAAGTATTTACACCATCAAATCTTAGTTACATATTTTGTATCTGGGTCTCTGTATGTAGAGATAAAAGTGTGAAGAGCTGCATTCTATCTGCTGAACTTCTTTCCCTGGGCAGGCAGACAGCACTGTGCTTGTCTCTTAAACTTCTCTGATGCAATTTCCAAACCAAGGATTAGCCTCATACACTTGATCTATTAAATATACTTTTTAAAAAACGGGAGAGAACTTCCTTTTATGAAAAGGTATTACGGGCGGCATTCAGATTTCAGTTTGGCTATATATTATCTCCTATAATTAGAAAGAGAGTTATGTACTACATGATGACAAGGGGCAAATCAGTAATATTAGAAGTGGATATAGCATTTCTGAACATGAGAGGGTTATCTACAATGCTGAGGTTTTAGAACTTGCAACTCATTTTCCCCTCTCTGAATGTGTTCTCTCTGAATGTGATAATAAGGGGGCATCTTAGTAGGGAGGAGATAGAAAAACTATTACTGTTGTAACCAGGATTTATATATTAGAAAGTGTGTAATAGACACACATAACAGTATGTATTGCTTTTATAGGATTTGTAGCTGAGCAATTTCTAAATAATACAGCTACTCAGTTGACGTACCACGGGCTGTGTGAGTTGACTTCAGCTGTCCAGGAGGGAGAGCTTTGTGTGTTCTTCAGGAACAACCATTTTAGCACCATGACCAAATACAAGGTATGTTCAACATTTTTGTCCTTACTGTTGTGGTTCGCATTCTCACTTCAAAGCAAATCCTTTTTTTTTTTTTTTCCCCCTGTCTTGAAATAGAAATAAATTCCAGTTTGTTGTTACATGTAAGTGCGGCTTATGGTGAATATAAGGTCTGTAGCAAAAGTTACTTGTGAATTATTGATTACTGTTTTAAATATCGGGATCCATTATCACTTTAAATCTTTTTGTAGCTCTTCCCTTTATGTTGAGTTTGCTCCCTGCGTTAACTCCTTTTGTGGTTATGTATAATGACATACATTTCTTACATGGCTTAAATTTACTTGCAGTTTATGATTGGCAATGATAAGGTTAATGAATTTATTTAATTTCTTGCTTCTGAGGATATAAAACTTTGCTTTATATTTGGGCCAGTAGATAAGTAGCTCCATCATGGTGTTCAAAATACCAGACATCTGGAGAAGTTGAGATGAGCTGCAATATTGGTTCCCTTTGTTAGGGAAGAGGTTATTTTTTTTGAATCTGAAACTGGGGAAGCAAAATGGTGAGAAGTGTGGAAGGAGTATTCCAGGATATGAAAAGCAAGTGACAACTTGGTTAGTGCTTCTGAGGCTCCTTCCTCTGTGGAATGGAGAATCTGGCTTGGCAAGCTTATAATAATTTATATTTATAATTTATTTAAATAATTTAACTTCTTTATTCTAACACAACTTCGCCTTTACTAAGATGACAGTGTATTTTTATGTATCTGACTTGGGTAGAAAGGAGTACAGTCAAATTGTCTCCTAAGATTTAATCGTTCCCTTCTCTTCAGTGATAAATGTGAATATTTTGAGGTAAGCTTTGCTTGCAATGTCAAATCAGAGTTAGACATTTCTCTCAAACACATGTATTTTTTTTTTACCTTTGTATAGAACTCTTGAAATTATGCTTTGGTTATCTGTTATTAAATAAGACTTTAACTTCATGTACACTTGCAGTTATGAATAATGGTAATAAATGCAAAAAAAGGGCTGAGTGTAACATACAAAAACGTTAAGGAACCACTGTTTTTGCCATATATTTTTGCCATGGTAACATCATATACCTTGTAAATGACACTATTTTTTCCATTTGATAGTACGGGTCCTTTTTTCTCCCTCTGTCTGTTAATCTTGACTGTCAATGCTTATCTTTGGCATTTTGAATAGCTACTCATAAGTTGCTCTAAAGCTCTGAATAATCCTGAATAAATAGTGATTAATTCTACAAACAGGTAACACATTTGGTTTTCTAATAGCTTCTTAGAACACATCTAAGATTTGGTTTAAATTTATGTGGAATTATATTCTCTTAAAGCAGTAGGACAAGTAGACAGATCTTTCTCTTTCCTTCCTGCATTAAAAAAAAAGCTATGTTTTTTATGGTCAAAACTCTTAATTGTTATGTTTCCCAATGAAACTCATTTATGTTACAATTTTAAGCAGTATAGTTTTGATTCTCTTCCATTTTTCTCCATTGCTCTTGCAGTAGTTGGTAGTAGTTTGTCATGTAAGCCCTTACATTGTTTTATGGTTGCTTTCATTATGGAAAAAAAAAAAACCCAACCTCAAAACAACTTGGTTTTAAAAAGAAAATACTAAGTAGAAGTACAGATGTACTTTCTGGGTACAAATTGTACCTACAGGTGCAGGAAACCTCTTTTACTGCTTTTAAAGGATATTCCAGATAAAATACTTAAATCCTCCTGGAAATAATTCATTATTGTCCTATAATTAAAGCTTTTACAATATTTTATGTTCTTTGTATTAAATACATTGAATGAGTATCACTTTGACCTTGTGAATTATCAATCCAGAATTTTGTTTGTAGAATGTAGACTGCTTGTGGTCTTCTGCAGCCCAGTATGTAGATCAAAGGCCAAAACCTGGGGTGTGTTTGTCGGTGCTTTATCAGCTTCATACTTATAAACATATACTCACAACTGAGATCCTTTTTCCTTAAAGAAATAGAATGCAACACTTCAGTGAGTTAAATATTCTTAACCAATATTGCAGAACAGGATAAGGTAGTGAGTAAAAATCTGTGTCTGAATTTTAGCAGTAAGAACTAAATCCAAGTCCTAAGAAATACTGAGTTAAAATATTTGAAAAACAGTATTATTTTTTGTGTATATAAGATTTACTGCTTCTAAGTCACTGTGGTGTTAATCTTTCAGAAGTCTAAGACTTCTCAGAAAGGACAAGTTTTGGAATATGGGCCATTATTTTTGTTTCATAGTCATTATGGTGACCTCGCTTGCAGCTAGTTTTCAATTTCCATGGTATCTAACAGGCTTTTAGTTCCTGGGGTTGTCACTTTTAAACAGTGTCGTTCGTTTTGCCTTGGATTTCTGGGGAGTGGTGCATTACAGAATTCGAGAGATCAAGAAACTTTTCTAATAAAGACAGAAATTCTTTATTAATTTATTTTTAGAAGTCAGGAGTAACCTTTCTGTCTGTTTCTAACCTACCTAGCTGTTTGCAATAGCTATATGACTAGGTATTTCTTTCATATCAAGGAAGTCAGAAATAGATTTGACTTGGGCTTTTAGCCAAGATTAGCTATCCAAAAATCTTTGGACCTCCAGGATACTCATATGAGCACCAATTGCATTGTTGTCACGGAGTTGAGACTTTTCAACTGCTTTACTCTTTCCTTTTACTAGGTTTAATACTAGCTCTGCAGGTTTTAATGGAATTGCTTTTGCTTCATGGTTTGAGCAGTAATCAGCAGGAGCTGGATCATGGAGAAAAGTCCAGTTCTAAAAACCGGAGACACAATTTATGCCAGAGAAAATGAAGGTGTAGAACTTTTAGGACAAGAACAATGCAATTTGTTTGTCTCTTTATAATATTGCCCTTCCCTCTTACCCTTCCAAACCAATATATGGAAACATACAAACAAAACAGTTATGAAGGTAAACAAAAGGGAATTATACGTATTATATGTACATAACTTTCATTATAAAACTTGTATATTTTTAGAAACATTTACACTTTGAATAATTAGCAAGAATTTATAATGAAAGTCCCTTAGGTACATTAGGCTGTTTAAGTATTATTCTAATGAAGCTAATATTTAAAGTTTTATTTGGAAGCTTTCATGTACAGCTGATACAGTGACTTGTACGCTGGGGATAAGTTCAGTGGGGTGTTTTGAGGCCAATATTTCAGTGAAAGGAGTGGGATTTCAGTATGTTATATGTCAAAGAAAGTAGAATATAGGCTGATCTTAACTGCACTTATTGGAGGAAAGAAAAAACCCATATCGCTAAGCTTTTTCAAAGGAAATGTAAAAACCTGTTCCAAGTTCTCTTATATGTTTATCTTTTCTAGAACTGGCTTTAGAATTGAGGAGTAGGTGTGAGTAATTTAAGAAAAATAAATACTTGGTGATATTGAATAATTCAAAGAGCAAAATTCATAAATCAGAGACATTTTGAAGTTCAACATACCAATTTTTCTAATAAAACAATCAAAGCCAAATAGCCTTAATTTTGCTCTAAATTGGTGCAACATAACAATCATATTATTGTGATTGAGCCATTTTTAATATTTGTGGTGCTTGATTGAACAGATTTCTTTTTCTAAGTTGTATTTACAGTTCTTTCCACATCCTATCTGTTGAGATTGTTTTAGAGATAATAGGTATTTTCTGGTTTTAAATATAATATATGCAGTTACCTGTCATTCCTTAATAAGGGATAATCTCGTGGATATTGTAGAGCAGAAATGTAGAGGTGGAGAGTGGTAACAGCATATAATTTGGAATTCGTGGTTTTTAAGTCTTTATTAAAAAGAGTTTGCAGTATTTATTATTTGACACACAGTATCAATTTAAAAACAGAAAATTTACTAATACTAACAACACTTTACCCTATTACACCGAGTTTAGAGTGGCTTTCAGTTGTCATATCAAAGGATCTGTACCTTGGGTTTGGATTGCTTATTTTAGAGGGCTGTTTTACTGAAATGAGTTACATGAAAGTGTGAATAAACAGTGCAGTATTCTGAATTCCTATATTTTTGCTTTGAAAATTTTTTCATAGGCTGCTGTTACAAGATGTTGCATAGTGACAAGAACTCCACTGAAATATTGGGCATACTAGTGCCCAACTAGTGTGATCATTAAGGCTGGTTAATCTACTCATGCTTTCTTCGTGTTCAGACTCCAAGATTTATTTCTTTTTTGCATGGATAGTAAAGAAATTTGTAAGGAAGGGAACTGGAGTGACTCCTCAGAAACCTAGTTTTCTTTTAGTATTATGTTTTAGTTATTACTAAATGAACAGTAATAGGTGGTTTGGTTTTGGTGGGGGTTTTTTGCTTGTAAGTGCTTCTTGCAAGATCAGAAATAGAATGGTTATGAAAGTGAAGCAACATTATGAATACCTGGTGGAGATTTGGGAGGTATCAGTGCTGTTATGTACCATATGCAAAAGCTTATTAACAGTCTTTGCTGGCAGATATTTAAAAGGCATTTCCACGCTAGTTGTGGGGATGAAAATAATAGTTTGGGCTTTGAGGTGGACAATATTAAGTGAGATGTTGTATTATAACACTTTTTTTAATATTTCTTATCTAAAAAAGAGTATTTGTCTTGCCAAAAAGAAAAAAAGCAAAAGGGAGAAAACTGTTTTTAGTTCACTGTCATTGTATTTAAAAACATTGTTACTGTTTTGAAATATTACAGTTTGATTTAATATATGGGCACTTCTAAAAGGTTAATCTTCAGGCAGGTAACTATTGTGCCATTTTTACATACCTTCTAAATTTCTGACTCAGGGAGTAAGAGTTAAATGGGAAGGGCTCATTCAGTATTTTTTTCTGTTTTAGATACAGTATTCACTTTAAAATCATGGAAGTTGATAAGTAAAGTAACAGTAGTAGAAGAATGGTGGCAGTGAGTTTTTTCAGAAATTACTATGAAGAGTTTTGAAGTAATCTTCCTCTAAAGACTTCTTTTTTTTTTTTTTAAGCTGCTGAGTTGATATCACAGTGTAATTGTGAAGATTCACAGATTGCATTTCAGAATAGATCATCAGTTCAATTATAATTTGTTTATTCAGTTTATATTCATATAGTCTTGAATAATTAATATTTTACTATTCCCCTGCTGAAAATTGAACGAAATTTGCATAATCCAATGTGTTGTCTTTTCTGATTTGAAAAAAGTTTGAGTATTAGGATCATGTCTATAGGAAAATTATATAACATTTAAAAAAAATCCATTATTGCATATAAACAAAAAGCAAATGTGGCAATTCTGTAGTATATTAGACATCTGTTGAAGTACGGTGAGTGTTAGTTAATAATAGCAGTTCAGTTATCAGATTCTTAATCTCCTTCACTATTATTTGTCCATTTGCCCAAGTAGTAATTTATTCTACTTCCTGTCCCTTTAACTGCATATTAATAGTCTTGCCTCATGTGATTATACACTAATCATTTTCAGCACTTAAAGATGTGATTTTTTTTTTTTTGCCTTTGCTTTTCATTACACAGATAATAAATACATCACATGATAATTCCCTAGATCAAGGAAAAACAGGACTGTAAAGAGGGGATCAGTTTGGTAAGAATATCTTAGTTCAGTTGGAACGTTTTTTCCCCACTGACATGACTGTAATACAACCTATTTTTTTTACTGAAAAGTAACAAGACACTTACCTGTTTGGATTTTTAAGTATGTGTGTTGCAATTATGTTTTCTAGTTTACAAATGTTGGGTTTCTGTTCCAGAAATCAACAGACTTCTATTCAAATACACAGTATTTTTCACAGCAAGTATTGCACTACTTTGGACATTTAAGATGATGTCTGAGTTTGGCATAGTAGAGGCAATGTATATAACTTCTTAAGAACATGTTTAAATATTTTTTTCCATTTCTTAGTAAGTGCATGGTTTTTATTTGGAGGGTTACTCTGAATCAAATGGTGTATACTTGAGAAAAATAAGAAATTTTTTTTTAACAGTTAAAATATTCAGATATATTAGATTAATATCAAAATAATAGCAGTCATTCATGTCAACATAAAACATCTTCATAAAAACCAAGGGGTCTGATCCAGAAGTCCAAGAGAAAATTTACATCAACTTTAAAGGATAAGGCTTATAACATTTGTCTTTACTAGCTATTGGACAGATGTGTGTTTTTACAGTTTTCTAAACTGCTGGAAACTTGATAACTGGCATCAGAACAAGTAGTTTAAAAGCATTAATTTTAATTACTTAATCTGGTCACGAAATTAACCCAGGAAAGGAGGTCTTGTAACCAGTAACATCACCTGCAGCCTGCATCTGCTTGCAGTTCAGAGAGGGGTTTTTTTGTGCAAACCGGAAGAGTAAGAGATCATTCTTCAGGAGAACAGTCTTGCTTTTATCCTTTTCAAGCTTTTTATATGTGAAACTATAAAATCTGGGCATTGGTCTACAATATCTAGATATTGATTCTTAGTATAAATAGTTATTAATAACTTTATTGTAGGCACAGTTTACCTTAAGTTATGCACTTGAGATTTTCTTTTATTGTTCTATTTATTCTTAACCCATCAGTCCATGTACTTATTAAAAAAACGCCACACTTAAAAATAAACCTAAAAGATAAGTTGGTAATACTTCAGAAATGGCCACTTAAGATTTTATGAAGGTAGAAACACATTTATTTTGGAAAGTATGGTATTGGTCTTGGCAAGGCGTACTTGAAAAGCATATTTATGTATGTTCATTAGCTTAATTGTATGACCTTAGTGCACTTATGCTGGTTTAGCTTTAACCGTGATTAGAAAGCAAATGCAGAATCAAGACTGTGATTTATTAAAACCAGAACACGTTTTCTACTTTACCTCTTTTAAAGCCTCCTTCCTAATTTTTTAGTTCGGTGTACAATGTTTCTACACTTAGTAATTCTTACTGATTCTGTCACTGTGCC
>NW_009260435.1:7909599-7919243 GCF_000687185.1 Egretta garzetta | reverse complement strand
CTTTCCCTTTTCCTCCTCGTGTGTTGCACTGAGTGGAGCTGAAGTGCAGAAACTTTGTTTGGAAGTACAAATGTGGTGTAAAACTACTGGACACATCAAGTCAGAAATCCCAGTGTTGCGTCGGCTGTGTATCGCTA
Source organism: Egretta garzetta (assembly GCF_000687185.1). Lineage (NCBI taxonomy): Eukaryota > Metazoa > Chordata > Aves > Pelecaniformes > Ardeidae > Egretta > Egretta garzetta. The sequence goes on along the minus strand of NW_009260435.1, from coordinate 7,919,106 downwards.
TCTCTTGGCAGCTAGATTGATCTCATGATCTAGTAAGTGCTGGAGAATGGTGGCTGGTTCCTGACACCAGGCATGTTGTTACTTAGTGCAGCTCAAATTTAGAGGCAGCGTGAAGGTCATATGATAAAAAGATTTTCTCCTATCGCAAATCCCCTCAGTGAAGTTGGCCTGTGAGCCTTTAGGACTGGGAAGAGAACATGCATGGCATTAAAACAGTGCCTGTAAAACCAGTCCGTAGATACGGTCTCTCTTTGCCTGTTGCAAGTAGAAGGAACAAAAACATTGATGTTCTAGGAAGATTGATACTCTGTAGAGATGAGTAGCTATGTTACATCTAATTCAAAGAGAGCTGACCCCTCTTAGTTTGTATATGAAACTGAAAGTTGTCCAATTATGAAGTAGAGATCAGAGGACTTGATAAAAAACAAAAAGGGAAAGATTACTTTGGATCTCTGCTCTGTGCTTTCCTGTTGTTCTTTCATTCCAACAAAGCGAAAAGGAACTCTGTCTGTTCACAAGCACTGGTGAGCCTGTGTTTGCTGGCTTGCTAGGTTTGGTTAAAGAGAAGCAGCATGTTTTTAAACTATGTAATTGGTATTGGAATGGCATTGTTTAGGTAATGTGTTGATACATAATGCAGTTTATTGCCTTTCATCAGGGAGCAGTATTAAAATGTTTTATTTACTCTAAGATGACATTTTTAAAATTGGGGTATAAGTAGAGTTCAACTCATGAAGTCTTAAAAACAAAAAGAAAGAATATAAATTTCATTTGATTGAAACAGTTCTCTATTTCAAAGAAGTGTTAGCTTTGAAATATTTTTGAATGACATACTTGATTCTAATCCTATAAAGGTAATGGTATACTTTAATATTTGCATGTGAAAAGTTCAGCTTACAATAGTGAGAGGATTAACATTTTCCTATTTCAGTAGTATTAAACTACACTGTTTACGAGTCATTTAAAAAGTAATTAAAATTGTATGGCAAAATAGGATAAAACTTGATGCCCCCCCCATTTTTTCTTTTTAGATTTTGCTTGAATCAAGGTACCAGTCAAAATAAAATTTAAAAGGTTCAAATACACTTACCTTAAAGATTCTGTGATTTTTTCTTTTTTTTTTTTTTTTTAAAGACTCCTTACATATAAGATGCTGTGAAATAGGTATTCTGTGCAAATGGGAAATGTCGTGAAATTATTTCCTGTTATTTTCTTTGGGTGATTTTTAATCATCAGTAGCCTTCAGTTTTTAGGCAGGTTTCAGAGGGAAAGATGATTCCTTAGACCATGTTATGTGATCAGACTTGTTGCTGACAATTGTATTTATGTCTGTAAGCCCACCCATGCTGGGCTAACTGCCATTCCAAACATATAGCAGTGCCCTTTAGGCTTTTTTATCTGTTCTGTTTGGCCTTTTGTATAAGTGCATCTTGTGGTATTAGGTAATATTAGAACAACAGCTGCATGTGAATCTTCAAAAACGTTTTTGTTATGTCATATGACCTACCAGGTGCAGAAGGGATGGCTGTAAACTTAGAAGGATTGAAGAGATCTGATTTTAATTTCAGCATCTCTTATAGACAGTCTTTTAATGACTTTAGAGGAATCAGTGAGCTAGTTCTGTACTTGTGGAATAGGGGTGATGTTTTCATTATTTGCCTGTTCAGCCTATGAAATCATTAGAACAGGGACTGCCTCTTGTTTTGGTTCATCTTTAGCACAGTGATCTTTGAGAATCCTTTGTGTCCTGCTGTAATATAAATAGCAAATGTCTGTGGATGTCATAATAACCTGCTTTGATTTTTACAAATACAATGCTGCAACAAGTTTTGCATTGAATTTCTGGATCTGGTACATTTGGTAATACTAATGGAAGCTTCAGTCTTAATGTGCTGTATGGTCAGTAATAATATTGCTTTGGAGTATAATTCTAAAAACATTATAAAAAGGGTAGGATAAAGTTAAAAAGTAACTTAAATTGAAATTTAAACATGAATTTTTGTGCTGCTTTGCTGTCCCTCAAACGTGCAGCACCATCTCCTTTTACTTGAGACCCGCTTTTTTAATTTCCCTTTGATTTCAGCTCCTCTCCCATTCCTTCAACTTAAGCTTACCTCTCATTCTTCCTGTACCTTGGCTTCTGGACTTGTTAGTATTGTCTCTTTCATTGCCAGACCAGCCCATTTTATAATTTCAAAGTTTGAAATCGAGAAATTTGGCCTTGTGGAACTGTAAAAAGGCTAAAATCCAACAAAAGCAGTTATTGGTGACAAGGGATAGCAAGAATCTTTAAATTTAGTTTTTTTTTTCAATTGACATCAATCTCGGATTCTATGACAACCCATTACATAACATGAAGTCTGAGATGCGGTTTTTCTGAGGTAATGCCTCTTGGATTATTTGGAAGGATCACCTTTGTCTCCAGATCTTGCCTTTGGAATTTAATGTGATTTGTCCTGGGATTTAACATTTACATTGCCAATCTTGAGGTATACTACTTACGTGTGTTTCCAAGGAGTTAATCAAGGTATATATTAATGCTTTATATTAATTTTTAGTCAATATGAACTTATCACTAACAACAAAAAAATTCTGAGATGAAATACAGAAATTAAGTGTGGCTGTTAATTTAGCAATGAATACTGGTATTTGGTATTTTAATGCTGTATAGTGATTCATTTAAATTTTTAAACTTGCTAAAAAATCTAAATGATGTTTTACTGGAATGCAACAGTTGTATAAGCAAATAATTTCTGCTAGTTATATCAGATTGTAAAAAATAATCTTAGTTTTACAGGTTTTCTTTATTCTTCTGCATAGGGTCAGCTTTACCTGCTGGTGACAGACCAGGGCTTTCTTACAGAAGAGAAAGTTGTCTGGGAAAGCTTACACAATGTGGATGGTGATGGAAATTTCTGTGATTCTGAATTCCACCTACGGCCTCCATCAGACCCTGAAACTGTCTACAGAGGGCAGCAGGATCAAATAGACCAAGTACTGGATTTCTGCCTTTCTATTGTATTTTTCAGTTTGTTTGTGACCATATATAACAATTACTACTGTTTTTTAGTCATATATATGTACCTTACACAGATGCGTATGTATGTGTACTCATGCATATATAGGACTGTAAAAAAATCTTTAGATCCTTAGGTTGGGGTTCTCAAAAGTACTACTTTGAAGTATTAGCATGACTTCAAGGGCGGAAGAATAAGACCAATTGTGAGTAGTTGGAAAATCTGATTTTAATCTTTTAGAATCCACTTCTGCAAAGAACTTACTCAGGTGAAATGTCACATCTGCCTTGTATGTGGAAACAGAAATAGCACTATGAAACTTCTCCCCTGTAAAAAATTCATTTCAGTTCATTAATATTGTCATAACTGAACTTTGCTTTCTGATGCCCACTTCGCTGAATGTAGGACAAAAGCAATAGGAGATTGTGTGTGATGGTGGTTATTTGTTATTCTTAAGTATATATAATAGTTTCTAGAGGTCGTATCTGAGACGGAACTTACTTGCACCAGTTAATGCATAAGCACATAGCAAGACCAAGCTCCTCAGATATCTTCCATTCTGAACAAGCAAAATCAGTTTATTTTTATAATAATCACCGTTAGTGGTTTTTGTAAATACTGGGAAAAAAATTAATAAGCTGATGCTTTTTAATAAATTCAAGCATTACATCTCTCTCTTGTAGTATAAAGAATCTGACAGATTCCTTGAGTTGCTGTCTTGTTCGGATATATCCAAAACTCCTTTTGATGATTTTCTCATCTGTTTAGGAGTTACAGCATTCCTTACTGATGTACTCTCAACACTGTTCAGTAGAGCAAGGACGGATACTCTGTCAAGTATAAATCAGAGTGTTAATTAGAAGTAGCAAATTACAAGGAGTCAGCTTCAAAATCTTTACTTATCTTTACTTGTAGAACTGGTATGGAGCTGACACTGTCTCTTGCTGCTGTTCAGCTAATGGAATTTAAACTCAAAAGCAATTTTTTAAAATTATTTTGTGATTTGTATGCTGTGACATAGGCACTGTGAAAGGAGAAATGTAAAGTAGCCGTTTTCAGCCTTTCTGCAGTTCAGGTTATGGACAGGTTCTGAAACAAATTCCTATTTTTCATGAGGTAAACGTATTTGAAGATGAGGCTGGGGGGAAAGGGAAGGTACTGTGTAGCTGCACATGCTGAAAAATTCACTTGATATGACCTGGCTCTTTTCTATGTGAAAAGGCATTAATAAACAAGTTTACTGTTTAGGATTATCTGATGGCATTGTCACTACAACAAGAGCAGCAAAATCAAGAGATTAACTGGGAACAGATCCCAGAAGGAATCAGTGATCTAGAGCTAGCAAAGAAGCTCCAGGAAGAGGAGGACAGGAGAGCTTCTCAGTACTATCAGGAACAAGAACAAGCAGCTGCTCAGGTCCAGGTAAGAAAGCATTATTACTACAGAATACAATGCAGTTTGAGAGAGAGAGAGTTTAGTTCAGAGTTTTAGTCTATGTAACTTAATAGTTATAGACAGATCTACAGCTGTAAATGTTTCAGACTGGTAAGACTATTTCCATTCTGTACAGCAAGTGATGAGATTAACATAGCAATCAATAAATATGCTATAATTGTTGGCGTATGCATGCATCTACAGCAGTTGCTGCTACTTAAATACTTTAAGGCAGGCCTAACCTTCTCAATTAGGGTTTCATTCATACTATTTAACTTGGAATGATGGGATGAGTTAGTATGTAAGGTTACAAAGATTGTATTAGCTAATATTTTACATTACTTGCAAAATAGCATTCAAATAAGAGCTTTCTGATAGTAGTCAAAGTTTTGTCTTTATTTTGTCCTGCAGAAGATTGTTGCTTTACATTTTTAGGTGTTTCAGTCTATGTTATCATGTGAATCTACTCAGTCCTGTTTCGAATTAGGAAGTTAACAGTTTCTGCTGGTACACCTTTCTGTCCCACCTCCATAAGCAGTTGCATTCAAAATGCTTGGAAAACGTGATTCATGCATGTCTATATACAGAATCGCCATATAACTAAATCTTTTGTGCAAGAGGCAATATTTCAAGTCGGTGTTCTGGTTTCAGGGAGTTCTTACCCACTGAAGACTTTTAAAACTGCTTTTATTTACAAATAGGTGAAAAATAATCTATATGAAGGCTGAATCTTTGGTGGCCTGAAGTAATTCAGAACCATTAACCGATGTGCTTGTTAAGCATGAAACAACACAACTTTCAATTCTCAAAATTCTTATTTCCACTGCTTATTGCTCTAATAGAATCATCAGTAGCTACTTCTAAGACAAAGATTCAATACTGCTGGCTGCGGAAAGGTAGAAGGAGCTGAAGAACGTGCTTAATGGGACTTAACAGCATGCTCATTTGCAGCTGTGAATGGATAACAGCTGGAATAGCTGATAAGTTAAAACTTGCTGCCTTTGTGTACCAAGCCCTTTGCCAAGTTCTTCAGTAGTTCCTAGACACACAAAGCTGCTGCTTTGCCATATCTAGCTGTCAAAACCCACACTTTCACTCTGCAACTTCTGCAATGTGGATTATGTTCTTATGAAAGAAACTAGACAGAAATTCCAGTACTGTAATACAGAAGGGTCAGAAAATGCTTGAAGCCAAATGTTATTATTGGAACAACTGATCTGAATAGGTGGACACAATAGAAGGGACACACAGGACTTGAAATACGTTTTCACATGACTTAGTTTTTTAGAAAATTTTTGTGGCAGTTCTGGAGTATTTGTATGGAAGGACCTTACCTGAATTCTGCTGTTTGTGTAACAGTTAAGCTTTTGTTTGTGAACTTGAACATAGAGTAATACTTCAGACTGCATCTACAATAATGTTTGTTTTAGTCAAGATTTTTTTTCTATGTAGCAGGTGCAAGGTGCTGCTTCTCCAGCAAGTGGAAGACAATCTGGGAGTAATGAACGCAAACGTAAAGAGCCTCGAGAGAAAGAGAGAGAAAAAGAGAAGAATAGCTGTGTTCTCTTGTAATAGAAAATGGATTTAGTCGGGAGCCAAGTGCATGTCCTCAGAATCAAAAACAAGGAGTAAAAGGAAGACAAACCTGTTACATGCCGCCTGTGCCTGATTACCCCATGGATTTTGTTCACGTTTCAAGAGAGGATGGGTGACTTTGTTACAATCATACAGACTTTCTTCAAAGTCATAGTGCGTGCTGCTCAAGATGGAATTCCAAATCACAGTTGGATGCGGCTGTGCTTTGAGTTAGTTATAAGAAATACTGCACCTTGTAGCTGAACACACAAATCATGGCAAGTTTTGTGTCATAGTGACATCCATTACTCATTACATCAGTTAGTAAGCTATTTTATCTTTTACTCTAAACAAAGGAGGTAATTAGTTTTGTGCAAGACTTTTTTCCTGAAGTCTGTACACTAGCACAACAGAATTCTGTGTTACTTACATGGTATGAAACTATATCTTAGGCTGGGTATAGTCTTCACAATACAAGCGCCCAAGTAACAGCTGGGCACTTGCCTCCTCAATGTGTCCAGATTTCTTTGCTTCTGGATCTGGTATGTTCGGTTTTTTGAACCCAGATTTATACTGTGTTACTGCTATTATTGCACCTCCTGGCCAGCTTTCTTGCCCCAAGAACATGTGACTTGATAGGCATCATACAAAAATTGTCGTAGAAAATGGGGCATTTATTAATAAGCAAGATGAATATTGTTTGCTTTTCTTGCAATTACAAACTGGGTATGGCAACTCAGATGTTATCAGGGTTGAACACGTAATTTTATAGATAACTTCTTTTTCTTTAGTATTTTTTCTCTTGTAGGTAAACTGGACCAGATAAGTTCTTATTTATTGACCTCTCCATATGATAGGTGAATGATGAGAGGAAACTAAGGTCTATAATAATCATTATTCTATGTAAGAATGCAGAGTTAAAATAACTATCTGCCTTTTTTCCAGAAGTACCTTGAACTTTAACATGACATTAACATGTCCACTTGTATATTTAAGCAAGTGTACTGTAGTTAAAAACACACTTTTTTGTTTGTTTTATAAATCCTGTATCCTTAAAAAGCACACTTTGAAGGGTGAGAGAGAAGCTAGGCTGCTCTCTGAGGTTGTTTGGAAAGATGATCAGGTGTAATATTTTGTTTTTTAAATCACTAATTTAGAATTTTTGGAAACCAGATTTTTCTAATTTATGGGAACCAAATAAACATGTTGCGTCTTGTAGTATTTATAGAATACAGAAACAGAATACTTGTTGAATTTTGAGGGAACCACAAATCTTCTTCCACTTTCATTAAGTCAATAACAATTACCTTCTTGGTGAACCTTTTTGATAAAAATTTCTATTTAGCAATTTGTAGATACTTTTGAAAAAGGCTGCTTCTCCTGGACAAGTTATGTATTCATGCTCTAAGCCTGGGTAAGTGCATTAGTATAGAATGATCTGGGAAAGCTAAGGCAGCAGGTGGGATATGACATGCCTGGTGCCAGGTATTTGGAGGATGTCTGTTAGAGAGAGGGTGTCTGAACACAAGTCCACTGGTAAAGAGCTGCTTTAAAATTACTTCAAGAAAACTTGCTGCAGTGATGGGAACCAGTCAACACAAATCTGTTATGAACCTAGAATGAAAATTAGACGGATAAAGGAAGAATGTCTTACTAACTAAAGGGCCAGTTTGTATCACTTTTTTCTTCCATGCCTTTTTCTCTTTTGCTTTTTCCACTTTTGTTACAATTTCCCTTTTATAATAATGAAGTAATGAATGGTAGGAGGTCTCTAATATGCAAACTGTAAACTTAAAAATTATTCTCTAGAAAAGTCATGCCCAGAAAAGTAACTTTAATACTTAATGTATGCAGTTCAGATAATTTTCTATGTCTAAGCAAAGGCTGACGTCTTTTTTCCTTTGCAGCAGCTTCTTCAAACAAATTAATGTGATGAAGGATCACCAACATAATGACTTACCTACTTTAAGCAGATCAGAAAATATTCCAATAGTGTCAATAACAAAAAACTTAAAGCCAGAATGTTGTTTAAAAACATTCTGTTACTAAGATTTTTCCAAATTTGTGTATTCACATTTATTTATTGAGCTTGAAAAATAAATACGTCGAGCTAAGTGTTTGTTATCTTATTATTTTCAGTGACATTATTGCCACTTTAAATTCCTTTTTGAAGAAATTTAGCTGGAGCAGGCATTGCGGCTATTGAGTGTATCTTTTTGCTGAAGATACTTGCTCGTATTGGAAGAATTTGTGTAACACTTCCAGTTTTAGACAGATGTACTTGAAATGTAATATTACCTAGTTAGGGTAATATTGTCATTTGGTCACAAAGGAAGAAGAGTTAAATGTCAATGCTCATCATTCTGAACTCCCAGATAATTCAGTTTCACTTTCAGGAAAGGAGTAAGGGTTTCAAGTTATTTGAGATGGCAGGCATGCTATTCAAACACTTTGCTGTTAATATCCTTTTTTCTTTACAGGTCTTGAAGCTTTGGAAAAAAGGTAAAGAATTTCTGAAATCTAGGGCATTGTTCTGCATGAGTTGAGCTTGTTAATGGCAAAAGCTGTAAGCAGATGAGCTTGTTAACATCCAAAATGTAATACATCTGGAAGCTTAATTTATATGCTCCTGTGACTAACCATTCCAAAAGCAACTATCACAGTTGGTATCTATGGCAGTATCTGGTGATCAAAAAAACTGAACAGAATTGCTTTTTTTCTGTGAGCTTGGAAAACAATACTACAAAATATTCATGGAGTACCAGAAAGCTGATGTCTACTTCTGACTATTTACTTAACTTGCCTTTTTTTTGAAGCTCATGTTCTGGCAAAAGGGTACAGATTTGTACTTTAAATCTGGCTACATAAATTAGCTAAAAGTGTCCAGAAAAGTAGAGTAGAACTTGTTTTCCACCAGATAAAAGCTAGCACACAAACCAGAATCATAGAGTTTTTGTTGTTGCATTGTAGTTGTGAAATAGAAAAGCTAAATGTAAGTACTCTCAAAATCAGCAAATAATTGAGCACTGCCATAGTGATAAATGCTTTTCTAAAGGGCACTTTGTAAATGCTCAAATATACTACTTCTCTTGTGACACTCATATGGAATCTGAGACCCAACAAAGCAGATCCAAAGGAAGATTGTAACACCCGAGGGTGAAAGTAGCATTCCTGAAAATTCACTTAAACACAATGCAAAAAATATATTTTGCAGCTAGCCATCTAGTTAATATAATAAAGTATGCGTTCAGATAGTCTTTGCAGATCCCTTCTTGTGGATCACAGACACACAAGCCAAAAGCGCAGCATATGCTTTTCTGTGTACACGTGCATTGGATTGCCAGTCAATCTCTACACTCATTTGCTCTCTCACGTTATTGCAAATGTTTCTTGAAACTTGTATTCACAAGTTCTTGGAAAAATTTTCCAGTGTGTAATAAAAGGCAATTTGAGTTCTTGAAACTGAATCTTTTGGTGCATT
>NW_009260435.1:7897234-7909586 GCF_000687185.1 Egretta garzetta | reverse complement strand
AGCAGGAAATACTCGAGAAAAAGGTGAAGCTGATGTACTTTTAACTGAACCTTCTTTCCTGCTACAAATAGATCTATAACCCAAAGCTAGCTCATTGCTTAGATCAGCTTTCTTACCATTAGTATGCTTATCACAGTCGATTGCTAAAGTTTATACAAAGTATGTCCTTAAATACAACATACTGAATTAAGAGCTGTATTTATTTTGTATAAAAGTAGACTTTTTTAAGGTTGTAACCTTAAACAGCCAGTGACTCAAGAAATGCAAGTTAACTGATGCAGTATCCTCATTAGATAGAAAGCATATTGGAGAAAAGCAAAAATAACAAGCCTAGTTTGGTTGTAATATAATGCTCACAATTTTTCCACCTCTTTTATGATAACAAGACCTTGGTAACAAGAAAAATCTGACACTGAAAATTGTTCATATAGTCCAATGATAGCAAATGTTGTGTGCAAGAACTTAAACATACGCATTTTATCTTGTGATTCAGTGCAGTCAGGGCTTTTATTTTTAAGCATAACTAGCAATAGACTGTTAGCAGTGTTGTTTTCAGTGGGAAAATTTGGTGAGATGAATGACACTTTCTTGTACAAAATCAATTGCACAGAAGTCTACTCGATGCTAATTTCCGTAGTGTTTCCATATAGCTCCTTCTTGTTTACAGCTTGTTCTTATAGTTGCCCAGTAGAAAAGCAATGTATTTAAGCTCAGCTGTCATCTGCTCTGATGAGGAAGAAGTGCTGTAGGGCAGTGCTGAGGAGGAAAGACAGGCTGGAACATAAGTCCTTACACCACCTCTGGAGATAGTTTAGGAATTTGTCCTTAATTTTGCTGTTATCTTAGACCTAAATAGCTGTAGCACAGCATGCAGCGGCCAAATCTTCTCACCCAGGTAACAAGCAGTGTGCTTATTTCATTGTGGGCTGGCAGCGTCTGTCCCTGTGTGCACTGTTCTTCACTCTAATAATGCTTCTAGGTCAAGACTAGCTGTTCTTATAACTCAAAATATTTTTATTAAATGTCAGTTATCTACTGTTTAGTTTTGGTCATTTTGTCAGCTCTGTTACTCTGAGCTCTCTTTACCTGCAGAGTTAGCTCTAGGGAACTTGCTGAAATCGGGAAGTTCTTTACTGCCTTTACAGTTCCTTTTCTGGTTAGTAGGATTACTTGCACTCATGGAGAAGCGTCATGTGTTGAAATGAGCAATTCCTTGTTTTCTGATGTTAAGAACTTTAATTATATGGTTAATTATCTTTAGAAGTCAATATCCTATGTTTACCTCTACGTGACAGCACAGAAAAATTTTCAACAAAATGTTGCTAGGTTTGGGAAATCACCTGACATGGTTTAGCGTTTTTAGATTTCCTCTAAAGATGTTTCAGAAAAAGCCAGGATAACTGGTATTTTTGTCTGAAACATTCTGTTGACTTTTGTTCTGGTTCACTGGCACATGCCAAGGAGAGGGTCAGAATTGCCATCGGAAGACACACCAGTGTGTCAGTAAACAAATCAGTTGAGTAATAGGTACATCCTTGGGTTTCGTCATCTCTTGTTTTGGGGAACTCCAAAGTAACAATATGAAACCAGACAATTTTTTCCCCTTTACATGAACTGGCTATATCTGGTCATTAATATTTGCATTGAATATGTTTTTTCTTAAGGCTTGCTCATGTGGTCCAGTCTGTGAAGCTGGTGAGTTAATGTTTATGCTTGTAATCAAGTAAACAGATACTAACACTTCTGCCTTCAGACACAGAAATAACACCAACAAAATCAGTATTTACACTTACCAACACTGATGCTTTTAAATAGAAGAGCTGTAGAACAGTTAAAGGAAAACTCCAAGTAAAGCATTTTACCATTACCAAAACATTCTTTTTGGCAATGGTAAATTATAAAACTTCATGGAAATGATAAAATTAGATAGAAGAAAATGAGTGCTGTTATACGCTGCATCTCAACGAATCCAGAATAGGCAGGAGTTTTACAAGATGAGCTCTGTTAGCCTTCCTTGACTGTACATTGATGCAGCTCATGAAGACCCAGTGTAGTTTAAGGAGACATAACCATGCCAACTGTATCTAGCTAATGCTAACAGTTTTCATACTGAGGACATGATGATATGGACTTCTCCATGTAATATATGAATTCCAAGTACATATTTTCATTAAGTCCATATTCTAATTTATTCTATGTGCCAGCTATAATAAAGCTAGCGTGATTATTTCTGCCCATGCTATAAATGCACTTTCTTTCTGTGAAAGAAACACAGAAAATTAGATGACTGCTTTCCTAACAGACTTTGAAACTACTGTGAAATGTTCTTCGTAGCACTGTCTTCTTCAGTCTTGGGAAATTAAAGAAGGCATAAAAGTTTCTGAAGAACTGTAATGATTTGACACAATGTTTTTCCTGTCTTGTACTAAGTCTATATGGAACATAATATTATTAAAAAGAAAACCAACACCTTAACATTTGACATTGTAAGAGAATGTTGTATTTAGCTGTATATGCTGCAATCACCTTTAGAACTGTGTCATCAGCAGCAAACCCATGCTGTAGAGATCTCACTGGAAGGCTTTAATAAATGTTAGGAAAATAATTATTTCTAAACAAAATAATGCAACATCTTGGTTTTTTACTATGGTCTCTTGTGAACTGCAATAGCTAACAGTTCAGGGTTATCTTAGAGTCACAGTAATTAGTGGCGGCTGAATGCATCTTAGGAACCTTTCAAACTTCCGGAGCAGTATTGCAATACTTAACACTTGTCTTAAATCTTTTTTTAGTAAATGTCTGCCCAGTCCAACTTCATGCTGCCAGACACAGCCAGAAGGAGGAACGTGACATTTCAGGGTAGACTTACGCAAGCCAGTTTCGTAATTTATTAAAATCTTTCACAGTTAATTACCAACACGTAGTGACTCTGCAAGCAGAGAACTGGGAGAAACAACTGAAATAAAAGTCTGTACTGCCAACTTTAGCTGGAACTTCCAAAGGGTGTAGAGGAAGCTGATGACCAGCACTATCCTTTTGAGAAATATCAGACCAAATAAGACATTTTAACCTCTGCTATTTCTGTCTCTTTGAAGAGGAAAGTTAGATTATCTTGTGTATTTTTAGAAAAAAACAAGCTCACTTTTGAATTTAACTGTGTCTTCAGATTTGCTAGCTCTTTAGCAGGTTACATGTTCAGTGTTTTATGCTTATTTCCAATGGAACTTTATTTTCTCTTCATTTTGGTGTCAGGGCATCAACCAGCCTCTTAATTTTGTTTTTTGTTACTTTGTTTTGGCTTTTGTTACTGCAGCTTGGTTAATCTGCAAAACCAAAAGGACCTGTTTTATGTTAATTACTGGTTTTGTTTAGAATTGAGTTTTAGTGAAATGCTTCAGATTGAACATTTGAAAACAGGTTCTATGTGAGGTGCGTAAATAACAGTCTGGGGGTTTTGGCCAATTGCAGCACTGGTAGACTTTACAACTGAATTGTATTTACAAATATTGCTGTGGAAAGAAAATCCTTCTTTTGCTTGGAAAACCATAGTAGCTGGTTGTCTTCGAGACCACTGCAGATAGATACAGTGAACCAATAAACCTGCTTGTGAATTTTTAAACTACCTGTAATTCAGCATTTGCATTTTTTATCATGAATAGTTGCAATAATTACATATTTGTATTTCATATACTCTAGAGCAGTGTGCTTGCATTTCTGCATTTCTTACATGCTTTCTCTCTGAGGCTGGTAAGCAACAATAACTTTTGAGAACCCATTAAAAAGTGACTGTAGGTACAGTGATTTCAGGAGACAAATCTGTTGTAGCAAGTGCCTCCTCATCTATATTTTGGCAACTCTTGAAGTCACTAGTGCTGTACGTGATGTTAAAGAGCGTGACTGGTCACACAGCTACAGTACAGACGTTCGCTCTGGTTTGATACAGTTTGTACTTGAAAAAAGCAAGCAGTTAATGCTTCCCCCCGGGCTGCTATAGATTGTATTGTCCAAATCATGTCACTCATGAATGGTTTTTTCCCCGCTATGTTTTTGCAGTGTATAATCACTGTTTATAGGTCAAGCCTCAAAAAATTTGGTAGTGGTGCTTAAAACTGTAGAAAATATGAAGTATCTTTTCCTGTCCCACAGAAATAAATTCTAAATCTGTTGCTACTTGCTCAGTACCAGTTCTTACATAAAAAGTCACAGAATGTTAGTACTTTACAGCTTCTTTCTTTAGAGGGGGAGTAAAAAATACTGTCATCAGTTCCCCCCCCAATAACCTGATAGAGCTTTAATGTTAAAAAACAAAGTTTTGGTTTATCTTTCCTATTACAGCTTCTGGTGAAAGTTCTTATCAAAGTTTTCATAAGTAATTTTTTATTATTTTTTTTCTGGTCAACAGATGCATAGCTATTATTTGTACAACATTTGATAGTCATCTTTTACATGTATGTGTAAGCTTATTAAAGAAACCTCAGAGGAAACTGATGAAATGTACAAACATGAATCCTGCAGAAATTGCCCCTTGTTCTATTGTCCTGACTGGCTCTTTTTACAATGAAATTTTTTTTTTAAAAAAAAAAGTGGTTTAGGGAAGTTCCAAACAAGCCCACATTAGTGATGTCTTCAAGATGCCATGCTTAGACCCACCAAAATTGTGCAATTGCTGTGTTTAATCAGCAGTTTAGGTGTGAGCCTGTTAGTCACCTAATGTTCTCTAATTGCCTAATGATCTCTAAATCTAGTTTTAAAGGGAAACGCAAAAATAAAAGCTAATGCAAGCGACTGTAGGTGTACTGAGAGGGGAGAACTTAGATTTTTAAAAATTGTATTTTAGAAGTGCATGACATGATTAAATCTAGTCATGCAGTATTGTTTGTACCAATGTCTGTGACTGAAATCCTTTCCACCATCATGTTACACTGTTATCCAACATTGTAATGGCATCTACAAGTTCAACTACTGAATGTTTTGCATTTTAAAAGCCTTAATTGTTTATATTGTATTAATGTGTTTTTAAAGACTATAAGGAAACAACATTTTCCTTGTAAATTGTTAAAATAATTTTGAACACTTAAAAGAGAAGTCCAGTTCTGTATCTTAATACCCCTTCTTGTTTGTGTACCACAAAAGAAAAACTGTTAAATTCTGTTATCTTTTAGAAAGTTTCTTCAGTTACCTGCCTTTCTACAGCTTAAGGTCTTTACCCTACTGAGATTTATTTTGGTTAAGAGTCTTCTGAAATTCATTGTATGTAAATAAATTTAAAGTGAGCAAACTTAAATAAACATTTCATTTAGGTATTTAAGTTCTTTCCTAATGATAAAGGTTGGAAGAAATACTTAAAAAAAAAAATATCTTTCTCTGGAAAAGAATAGGCTTCTGTTGATCTAAATCTTTTAGAAATTCAAAGTTTTGGGCAATTTGTTTTCAATCAGTTTTTTTTCCCCATTATCCATATTTTAAGTGGAATATCTACACATGCATATTTTCATTTAATTAAGCAAAAAAGTAAATATTATTTATACCTTTAACAGTTGGAATGTACATCTAGATTTATTTACTGTAGACAAGATACCAAGCCACATCTTGAGTTTTATTTTTGTATGTCTCTATAGCTCTGTCTTTTAAGGGTATAAACTTTCTGTATTTCCCATTTGATCTATTAGCCACTACACATTCACCTTATAGCAAGTACTTAGTTTGTATTGTCACGCCTAATGAAGCACAGACTGCAGCCACATGGATATGGACTTTTTAAAATGCACTGTGTTAACTTGCACTTCCTCTTGGAAACTCCTGCAAAAAAATTCACTAAATTGAACTTAGATTTTTCTTCTAAGAATTGAACAACAGAAGATGTGTGAAATGCATCGAGGTAAGTTAGTTACTGGATAAATGTATCCTGACATGTTTGCTGATACAGCATATTTCTTTTGTTTAAACATAAATATTTCAATTGTGACTATTCACAAAGGATTAATTATAGAATATGCTGTTATGAGGCTTCTTTCTACTCCTTTCTTTCCTGAAAGGCTACTTACTCAAATACAGTTTAATTTATCTTGTTTTCTGCTATACTTAATTCCCCTGGAACACTGCAGATGATAACTTAGCAGTTCTTCCACACAGCAAACAGGCTGTAACTGAGGGTGGCAAAGATCCATGTGCTTCTTACTGGCTCTTGCCTTCAAATATGTAACTTAAATCATTATTTAAAAGACAATATGGACCAGTAAAACCTTCCAGTTCTTATTCAAATACTCCTTTACAAGCCTTTCTTTTCTTATCTTCTATCAGCAAGGTCCTCTGTTCATCTCTCTGTCCACTATGTAATGGATTAGATTTGCTTTTTTCTAAGTTTTCTTTTTTTTTTCACTTGCTGAACAACAACTTTTTAACTATGTACTTATGCTGGCTGACTGACAGGAGTCTTGGACTGACTACCTGACATTTCTGATTGGGCCTGATCAAGGAAGATTTAACATAGGCCACTGAACATTAAAATCACAAGATTTTGCTTGAGACCTCATCAGGAATGAGTTGTAGGTGTACCTGAACAAGACTGCATATATAGGATTCCCCAACCACTCTAAGTAACACTTATTTGTGGTAGTCTGGTTTAAAATAACCTGTACTGCAGTTCTGCCAGAGCCTTGTTATACAGGAAGAGCAAACTGCATATAATTATTTCTTTAGGCCTCCTATCTTTTTTTGGTATTAATCTTTCTTGTGCTATCAAAAGTGCTCCTAGATTTTCAATTCAGTGTTTATGGAGACAAGTTAATGGCACCCACGTTTTGATATGCTATACCTACACATCTGTTAAATTCAGTCTTCCTTCCCCAAAGACTAAGTTTCAAAGACTTACTAGAAGCTATACAGAATATGAAGGTTTATTTCAAAAGAATACATTTGCAAGAATACACATAAATGCACTCAATGTAACAGTACCTTCTGCAAAAATAGGTTACATAATACCCAGTAACGAAAGAACAATCTTATTTCTCTACAAATTAGAAAGCAGAGAGAAGAGCCTGGACAACCTTCAAAATGGAGGTTATAGTTGTGTATGTTGTGATAAGTAGCTAACTTTAAAGCATGACACCACAGAGCTAATGTTGGTAAATCAAACTACTAGCACACAGCTGCAAACTATTCTTTTATACAGATTAACAAATATTTTGGTTCCAATTTGTTTTTAGACAGCTCTAGTGCCTCAGGGAAAATGCTTATCAAAGATACACAAAAACTATCCAAAATTACAACGTAACTATTAAAATGCCTCCAAAATTGAGAGGAAAATAATCATGTTAAATTAAAAAAATTTAACCAGGACTTCCAGACAAGGTTTCCTGTTTTTAATCAGAGAAAGTTTACAAGAGATTTCAATAAGTTATCTTGAGACCAAGCAGCCGTAGTTCTTAGAATCTTCGTGGAGGTCCACCTTTAAATGGCTTAAATCCTGAGCCACTTCCTCTCTGCATGGAATTGCCTGTGATCTGTACAACTCTATTAATTGGTGAAGAGTTACTGGAAACAAAGGTTTTAAAAGAGTGTTAAGTTATGGTAAGCATCTAAATCCTTGGCGTACAGGTAAGAATAACAGTTGAGTGATATGAGATGTAACAAACTGTAAGTCTCAAAAGAGACTTGAAACTATGCACGAAAAGAGATTTTGCAAGAAGTCACTTGCTTCTGTGCAGCTGAACAATACTGTCATTAGCAAGACAACTGTGGAGCTATGTGCTGCCATGGAAGGACAGGTTTGTACATTGTGCAGCAGCAACCCATCCATAGAAAGTAATGCTGCTGCATCGAGTCTATTGTACTCCCTAAGCAAAACCAAAGCTTTGAGAGCTCAGTAGGGGACTGAGAGGAAGTAGGTTTTGTACCTTGTATGTGGAGACATCATGCCACCTCCTCCACGGCCATCTCCCATTCTCCTTGTGTCATGATACCCACTTCCTTGAGAACTAGGTCCATGCCATTCTTTTCTTGGTCCAGTTTCACGACTGTGGCGTTCAACAACGTGTCTGTCCTCATTATAGTGCTAACAAGAAAGCAAGTGTCATTTTTGGAATAAAAGGTGTATTTCATTATCAACAGGGAACTAGCTTTTCAAGAAAGTTAAGATTAGAGCTTATATATATAAAACATACAGAAGTCATGCAACTTTTAAGATTTCAGTCCAAAGGACTCTTGTAAGCATGGGTTAGCTCCTGTTAAAAATAACTCTGAATAACAAAAAGAAACTAAATTTGCAATAATGACCGCATGGGTTCTGCCCTGATCTCATATAATCACTGACAGGCATGTCCCATATAGCTACAGAAAAGTTTGGGTTGGTTTTTTTTTTTTTTTCCCAAATGCCTCTGAATCTAGTAGCATGGAGCAATTTAGTCTGTAGCTTGTTAAGACAAATCTTACAGAAGGAAGGTTTTTCTCTCAATAGCATATTGCAGATTACGATGACAAACTGTAGTGGAAATAGCAGGCAGTGTAAGGTTAAGACCCTGAAAACACAGGGTGACAACAAATTCTTAAAAGCCTTATCAGGTATTGTTCTCATCTGCCTTATGCTAGACATAAGAGTTGGGTATGTCTTCTGCAATTTCTTGGCTATTAAAAAACCCAACAAAAACCTTTAAAAATTTGAAAATAGGCAGAATATGATTTATATGATGCTACAAGGTAATTTTTCAGCGCATTTTTGCGTTTTCAAGTCTCTCACTCATGCACACAAACACAAGATTACTTACTTGTCCTCCACCTCTTTCTCCCATCACGCGTTCTCCTTCCCTGCTTCCATACCCAGAAGCACTGCTACGGCTACCAGGAGGTGCACCTCTCACATGTCCAGACACTTCTCTTCCTGATCGATCTGGCCTCTCGCCTCTGTAAAAATTGCTTTTATCAAAATTTTGGTTTCAGTATAATAGAATTGGTACCAAATCATAGCACATGTAGACTTCAAAGATCCCTTTTTGGTTTTCAGGTTCCTAGCAACTTGCAGTTAGCTTCTTAGAAACATCATTTTAGATCCACGTGGCTCTCTAAATCATTAAAGCTTACATGTTATTTGTTTACATCTGCATTCTTGCACAAAAGCCTCCTTACTATACATTGCTACATGTGATTAAGAATAGACCTCTGGGAGTCAGCATCAAGCTTACAGAGCAGGTTTAGCACACGTGACAATCTACACACAATTTTTTCTAATGCTTTTGGAAAGTGACTTTGCCATTCTTTAGGAAGGGGTCTGTTTACACATCACCTTTTGAGCAATTGCTACTATAGGCGAGTTCTATGAGAATTAGTACCTTCACTAGTTTGTTAGTTAGCCAAATTTACCTGCCATCCCGTTTGTCTGTGCTTATGCTTCCCTCGCTCTTCCAATTTGTTTGCCTAGGTGGATTTGAACCAGTCTCTCTTGGATGTCGACCATGTGGTATTTCAGGTCTGTCATGAATTATCACTGTTCTTCTTTCATCTCTGTCTCCTCGCACTTCTCGTCTGTCTGTATCTCGAAGTTCACTTCTTGGTTGTGGTGGTTCATTTCTTCTGGACTCACTGAAGTTCTTAGGATACCTTTCAAACCCTGGCTCTTCTCTTCGTGCTGTTGGGCGAGTCTTTTTTGCTTCACCTTGATTTACAAAACGTTCTCGCCTAAGTTGTTAAAATAGGAAAAAGTAATTTGCTTGTCTCCCACTTCTCTGCACACGTAAGCACATACGTGAGTATATAAAAATATTATTCATCTTTACATGTTTAGTACTACATATGTAGTATATCTCTCAAAGATCCTTCCCACCTCAAATTACATTTATTTCTACAATTGCCATTTTGAGCTCAAGTTCTTACAGACAGTTTACGTTTCTTTATGCATTTATCTGTTCACGTTCTGGTCAGTATAATTTAAGCAATTGTAGGGTCTCTTTTTTCCTGGTAGAAGAATCGCAAAAATTCTTTCAAGATGTCAGTCAAAAAGGACCACCAGGCAGCTAATTTAAAGTCCTCATAGAAAAGTGGACCAGATTCCATTATATAAATGACCAGTCTTGAAGACACAAGAAATTTTGGGACACTACTGCAATTCTATTGCATCAGAACTGTATAAAGCCTTTAGCACCATTTTAGATTTTGAACAGTTAAGAGTGAAATTCACAGAGATTTTGGCAGGCAAATACCTGCCCTAAACTTACCTATCAAAAGATGATGATGGAACAGAAGAACCTTCTGGATATCGTCCCCGTTCTCTGTGATCAAAATCATTAAACCTGTTCTGCTGGCGACTGTAATCTGAACCATGACTAAAACGTGCATCTGTATCAAGAGCCATCTTCTTATTCTCATTCCAGTAAGGATCATCTCTCCTTCAAGCAAAACAAATGAACGTTCATCAGTTACATGTATCCAAATCAAGGCCTAGTATGCAGAGAATTGTTAAGTCAGCTGTCTGTTTTAAAGGCACTCATTTGACTTTTGGAAACCCACTAACAAAGGTAGACACTTTAAGTAGCAGTGAACAAAATAATTTAAGAAAAAAAACCAAAAAAAACCCCACCCCTCTGTTTGAAGTGCAAATTAAAGAGACAAAAACATCAATAAAAATCTAATCAATAGTATGCTGTGTTGGGCAGTTTAAAAAAAAAAAAAAACCACACACAACAAAAAAACCCCAAACACAACAACAAAACCCCCAACAAAAATTCACTGTAGCAAAATTTTGCCTTGAAAATAGCCTTCTAGGGAAAAAAAATTGCCTTCTAGAAAAAAAACCCTAAAACCACAAAAACAAGCCACCCACAAATCAGAACAGCTGTCTCGGGAAAGATTAGTGCAGGAAATTTCACATGCTTGCTCACTAGAAACATTCAGGCATAGAGTCTCTATGATAAGAATGTAGGATACTCAAGTGTATGATCAGTAGCCTTGAAAAATGAAGCTGTCTTTATTCTTCTGGTGAAGAAATATTACTGTTTTGCTACTGCATCTACCATGATGACTTAAACTTACCTTCCACTGTACCACTGATATGTTAATTTTATGGCTAAGGTCTCAAGTCTATTCTTATAATCAAATAAAGATCAAAGCCAGTTCAATTCATGTCACTCAAACAGCAAATGATAGATGTCACCAGCTTCAGTAAAAATTAAAATCCATCACACAGATTTCCTGAACCATCCATTTACCAGAAATGTGAATTCCTAACAAAGCAGAAGCTAGAAATTTCGATCACTCGTTCAATCTGCTAAGAATTGCTTTTCTCAGCAAATGCACTGAATTGTGGTATGCTGGTTTTGTACATTAAGAATTAACTCATGGGATGCTTCTCTTATTTCCTAATGCTCTTCTACAAATGAGGTCTGTTTCATGCTTGGCATAAGCTGGTATCTAAACCAAACAAATACCAGAAATCTAGTTCTTCGGTGAAGACTTGTTTCAGGTGCACTTTCTAGTCTGACACTAAGCTCTATGAAACAATGGTTTGAGAAATAGCTTACCTGTGATCTACATCACGTGGACGTTTCAAAGAATTCCTCTTTTCCTGTTCATAACGAAGTTGCTGCTGTTGTCGACGAAGTTCCTCCCTTTCACGGGCAATACGCTCTGCTTCTTTTCGACGTTCCTACCACAAAAGGGAAGGGTGAATAAACAGAGCAAACAAAATAGCTCTTTATTAGAGATACCTATAAAGCAGTTAGCAAATATATGGAATGAATACTTGAGTTTTCCATTAAAGGCTATCTGATGTTACTCATCCTTGGATAGCAACTAAGATTAAAGAGCGTAAGGAATACTTCTCTAAAAACATAGACAACAGATCTGGAGAAGCTATTGGCTGTTAGATAGAAATATCTCCAGGTAATTTCTTGTATTGCTACTGTCTTTGTTGCCCAGAAATACATCTCATTAAGTTTGCAGTGACATTCTCTAGGAAAAATCTAGTAGAATTATGGAAGACTGGTATAGGCAATATGATCTGCTGAACTTCAGGTTTAGAGACAGACATGTATTGCCACTGCATAAACCAGTAGCAAGAATTTGCCATCAAACTACACGCAAGGCAAGGAAACAAGATAAAGGTTATTGTTGCTGTATGTTGTGGATGTTGTAATGTTTGGTTTGTTCTTTTATGGCCTGGGTGGAAGGGTGAAGAGAAAAATTCACCCCACGTGTAAACTGAGTTATACTCCAAAATGATATTACACTACGGTCCAAAATATAAATATGCATACCTGTTCGATACGGACACGCTCTCTTTCCAAACGCTCCCGTTCCATCCTTTCCCTCTCTAGTTTTTGCCTTTCAATTTCTAGTCGTTCCCTTTCTCTCTGCAAGCATTCTT
>NW_009260435.1:7877608-7897224 GCF_000687185.1 Egretta garzetta | reverse complement strand
CTCTTCGCCTAGAGAAAAAAAAAAAAATGTAGCAGAAACTCATCTGAAAAACTTTCTCATCCAAAACTAACATCACCTTAGGCACCAACATTAAAAAACCTATTTGAGATTAACCTCTTGACAGAAGTCCTGGTATCAGAAGTCTACTCCTTTTAGCCCCAAGTAGCCAAACTGGTTTTAGTGTATTTTACAGAACCATTTAAGCAGACAACGAATACTAGTAAAAGTTCTATCAAGAATCATCATTCTTGATGTTATTTCATGCTGGATTCATATTCCTGTGTCATCATCTTGCAGACAATAACAACATTTTAGCAAAGTGTATGATTTGGATCTTAAAAATACTTGCTATTTTAGCTCTTGCCTTCTTCAAGCCAACAAAAAAAATTACTTATTGATGAGACAGAATAACATGACCACTCTGACTTGCACAGGTTAGGTATACTTGTCAACAGCTTAATTTTGCTTTCTTCTTCCCACCCCCTATAGTACAGCTTACAAGAAGCAGGAAAAACATTTTCTCCTTTAGGCTTTATGCTTTCTGGGAATTCCTTTGGTTAGGGAAATCCAGGTAACAACACAAGTCATTTAACTATCCTTTGCAACTTTTGGCCATATGAAAAGAGCAGAATAGAATGCTGTAACCATGTAGTTCTTTTACTTAAAGGGACAAGACTGTATTATTCTTGATTTGTCATTTAGATACACAACAGTTCTCTGCTTAAAAACAAACAAAAAATCCCAAGCACTATTTTTGGCCACATCTCCTAGTCAACTTCTCATCTCTTCAAAAAGAAAACTGGCATGCAGTAACACTTAAAAGACACATCTGCCCCATAACAAACACTAAAACTATGCATGTACACATATGGCTATTAAAAGATTAAACAAAAAATTTGGAGTCCATTAATTCATACAAAGATACTGTTAGGTAGAGTCCCAGACTTTAACATCTGAGTAAAAGGCTTGATAGAATGCATTCTAATTAGATTTCTAAATATAGTATCTGATCAATGTATAAAACAGCCTTTAGCAAAAAGTTGAATTACTACCTTCGGAGTTCAACAGCTCGTCGTATTCTTTCCAATCGAACCATGTGTTCTCGAAATCTCTGTTCCTTCATCTTTTCAAAAGGCAAGATATCCTTTCTACCCCTGTATTCCCTGAATTTCACTTTATCTTGAATAATACGCTCTTTGTTCCTCAATATCTGTGGCTATAGATAGAGATTACAATGGTTATTTCAGAAGTCTCATTCATTTAGGGAGATTTCTGGATGCTATGTTCAAGTACCATTAACTACTTAGCTATCCCAAAGCATACAAAGCTTCTAAGCTTAACAGTTTGTAATAGTTTATTGGCACTTCAGTAAAAATATCAACTGTAAGGTAGCATCAAATCAGATAAGGATTGCATCAAATCTATAGATACTTACTTTATCAAACCTTCCCCTTCTAACTGTCCTAGTGTGGCCTTGGTCTCCTTTTGTTTGGTCTAATACTACAACTTGACCTGGGCTTTTACCACCTAGTGAAGGGGGGGGGAAAGAGGAGGGGAAAAAAAGAAAAAAGAAAAAGATTTAAAAACCACACACATAACCCTATTTGCCTATTACAGATTTTTCTTGGTCAAATTTCTAAATCTCTACAGTGAACTGTTACTGGTAGAAGCAGTGTATCACCACATGTCTACAATTAAGTAGTAATATAAAATATGGAATCTTTAACATCAGCTCTAAAGTAATACATGTTACTGGTGTCAAAAAAAACAAACCAAAACCAAACCACCCCAGGTGTTTAATTGTACAGTTTACAGTAAGAGCAAGAACATGTCCCCAAAACAAGTCAGATACACAGATTCAACAGGAGGAAATGACTATATTGCATACTTATTCTTTTCTTTTCTTCAGTTTTTTTAGTGGATTCTTGATTAGGGCCACTTGCTCCATTATCACTCTTCTCATCTTTGCCTTCTGTTTTCTTGGCTTCTTTACTTTCTTTTTTTTCAGATTTCTCAGATTTCTTTTCTTCTTTTTTGGTTGATGGAGTTCTTGTTAGGGGGAAAAAAACCAAAACCAAACACATGAATGCAATGAGGAAAATTCAACTTAAATTATTTTCACAACCTCAGAAGACGTGAAATTTCTTACTTGCTGGCTTTATCACTTGATGCAGTCTTCTTATCTCCTGTGCTTCTACCTGAACCAGATTTCTCATCACTTTCCTTCTTCAACTCCTTTTTGGAGGGATCGCCTTTCACCTATTTTTTTTTTCCAAAAGCAAATAGGTTAATACAGATTCTTGCATAAGATGGTCTATTTTTTGGAATAGTTTTAATATTATTAAACCTACTTTCTCAACAGAAATTTGTTGTCCATGGAGCTCTGTTCGATGAAGGTGTGCAATACATCTAGCCACTTCTGTACTAGAAGACATTGTTACTATGCCGTAACATTTTGCCCCTGGGCTTCGTGCGTTTGTGACCACCTTTGCACCAAGCACCTACATAAACAGGTAGAATTTAAGTTTTGAGAGAGACATTTCTAGTAAGGAACTGATGGTATTCCAGTAATATTTTTACCCTAGTATATGAAAACCAAAACAAAACTACCCCAACAGCAACAACAAAAAAACCACCCCACTAGAAAGACTGACACACTCAAGTTTTCAAAAGCATTTAATTCCACAGGAAGTTGCAGCTTTGAGAACTTCATCCCAACTTTCACATCAATGCACATTAACGCTTACATCTTGTTTTGACCAGTCACAACCTCATGCAGATTTATCTAAATGCTTCTTTTGACAGTTACAGTCAAAATTCGTTCACAGAAACACAACTGATCTGAATTTGATGGTTCATCTCTGACAGATGAACCCCCACAAAAAAGTCAACAGCTGCCAATTAATGGTAGGAAGGCATAAGCAGTATTATGTAGTAACTTAATAAGGGAGCCAATTCCTCAAAGCCATCTAGCAAATGTGTCAATTAAGTAATTTTAGCAACCAGCTCTTTGACAACTGCTTCTTGAAAAAGCATTAAGCTTTGTGTTCCTGCTCCTTGCTAGAATTTCTACAACTACTGGGGCCAGTCTTGTTGATGTAGTCATGCTCAAACGCAACAATTTTATCTTTCTAGCAGCCTGTAATGGTACAGCCATTTAGAAATTAAATATTTCCCAATTAATTTAAAACTGGGAAGCCAAGTAAATACTGGTACCAAGCACCTATACAGTAAAAATAGACAAAGAATTGGAAGTTTTAACAAAATATACTCTCAGGTTTCAACACTTGTGAAGGCATTAAATAAAATCACCTACTAAATCCATTAGAAAAACCAGATACCCAATAATCAGCACACACACTTGATACTCACAGTGCTAAGGTTCTAACTAGTTCCCAAGATGCAATAACATCATAACTGCACAGGCTTATACAAACACTATGAATTCACACAATTATCAGCAACTCCTTTGAGAAAGTGAGAACAACTGCAACAAAAACTGTTTTCAGAAGACTGCTTAACTTAGAACAACGCAGAATCCATCTATGTAATTTGTATGTTAAATTAAACCAAAATCCAGGAAAACAGACTTAGTTTAAGCAGCCTGTAAAAAAAATGTATTAAATCTTAAGAGTCCCTAAAAGAACAGACATTAGCTGTCACATTTTTTTACCTATTTTTCCCATTCATAAGCCCTCAGAACAGTCTCCCAAAGCAGCAGGTTCTATAAAGACTGTCTATATTACACTTTTACCGGTTAGCACATTATCTCACATTCATGGTTAAATACAGTTGCTGCAGAAGAACATAGCCACCATTATGTAATTAAAAAAAAAATTTTTAGAGCCAGTCCTGATCAGTCATATTTATGACATTTCTTTCGCACCTATCTTACCTCAAGAGGAAGAAAACATTCTTACAAAATTAAGATACGGTTCTTCCTGTAAGCATGCTCTCTTACTGAAAATCCTAGGGTTTTTTAGATTACACTGGTTAGACATTTCATCTCAGACTTTTATTTAAATCAAGTATTACTCAATTTCTGTAACTGAATAGAGGAGGGGGAAAAGACACACACGACACACATGGTACCACACCCCACAAAATACCTTTCCATATTTGCCAAAGAGGTTTTTCAAGTCTGCAGCTTTTGTGTTGGAAGACAGTCCGCTAACCCACAGGTTTCTGGTTGAACTTCCACTGCTACCACTAACACTGCTTGCACTTCCTGAAACAAGTTTTACAAAACAGCCAAAAAATTAAGGAGACAAAGGTACCATGCATATTGAACTAAACTGTTGCTGAAAAGAGAAACTTAGCCTGTTACCTTTAAGTAACTGTTTATCCGGTTACCTTTCTTGAAAAGACTTCTATATAAAAAAACATATATGCCATAAGATTTCATTCATTTACCCATGTATTGAGACCAACAGCTTGGCTAACTCACACCCAAACGACAGAGCTAGAAAAATCATACAATTCTTTGTTAAAGGTATGCTTTAGCCGTCATTTGGCTTCAACTTCTGATTCTTATCAGTAACTTCCATCCAAGAACAATTTTTTTAGCACCCAAAGTTTGTTCTTCATCCGTACATCTTTGCACTACTCATATCACCAAAAAGGTGGCAGAAAGGTAAATAAAGGAGACTCAGTTAATCCTAGCCTCCAGAATAATGTGGTCAATTTCCACAACTGCCCTCCACCCAGAGCAGCTTTTTAAAAATACTGCCGGATGTAGAACTGGATGCAACCCACCAAAATTATTTCCTGCATACTAAGGAAAATACTAAAGAAAAGCCTTAAGTGCCTTAAACACCAGTACATCCCTCCCCCCTTATATTAGCCATTTTGCAACAACACAGAACTAAGAGCTAAAGACATTCATGTGACTTTATTCCCAACATCTTTTAGTCTTATATTATTTAGTTCAGCTTGTTGTTGCTTGCTGCTAAATGTATGAACTGCTTTTCAGTATGTTAAGATGTAGCCAGCCATACAACCAAGACCAGAACTGGTTCTCCAGCTAAACATTTGGAAAACCTGGTGGTATACAGAGTTTTAAAAGGTAATTTAACCACCTTGAGGAAAAAGGGTAGTTTTCCTTCTTCAATGCATCAAGATTAAGTAAGAGCATAAGGCAACAAAACTCAGTTATCTTCAAACTAGGAGTATCTTGATAAGCCTAGATATCTGGACAAACCATGATACGCTTAGAATATCATTAAAGAGCCACTATACAGGCTTTGGCCGTGTATTTTAAGACAGCCTTACAATAGTTACTATTACAGTTACCATATACGCTACATGAAAGTGGATTTTCTGTATCTTCATTTAATTTAATTGTAAGCATATAACTGTCATGAAAAGACATGTATCTACAGAAGATTGAATTATGTCCATCACAAAAATTTCTCCTCAGAAATGAATTTATCAGGTAAAGTTCCATTCATCCATTAGTGATACGCATGGGGGATTCTGTGACAAAGGTTTTTGGCAGAGAGCTAGTGGGCAAAACAAGGAGACACGTGAGCTTACATACACATACAAATGCATTTGTTCAACTATGAATCATCAGTATAACTGGTGACATTAACATGCTTTTGAGCTCCGCTCTGCAAATTTGTAATCATAATACAGGGTTTTATGGTAACAGATGGAAACTCTAATGTAGACAAATAGGTCCAACTTTAATGCACTAAACAGCCACAAGTGCAATTTTGCTAGCTGGCATCTCAGCTGTTATACTTGGTTGAGAGTTCACTTTATTTAAAAATGAGCTAGAATTAAAAACAAGACCAAAAAATTCATCGGCACTTGCAATTATTTTTTGCTTGTTCTACACATAACATGAACCCAAATCACTGTATGTAACTTACATTAGGCATATCTGAAAATTGCACCTTCTCATCAAAACAAAGACTTGGGAAACATTAAGTGGAATTTGCTCCCAAAAGTGTTATGAAATAGGAGAATATGTTTACGTTGAGTCTTTAGAAAAGTATTTTTGATCTTATGAGGAATCTGGCATAAAGAGAAAAAATATATAGAAACATACATACAGCTAATGACAATATTAGCCTAATTTGTAATAGTTACCTTTATCATCCTTTGATGTTGTCTTGCTTTCTTTAGATTCCTTAGTAGAGCTGGAGAAGCAAATTAAACATCAGAAGAAAATTGAAAATAGAGAATTTGATAAGTGTTGCATTTTATACTACTAATACTAACAGACAAGTTAACATTTCAAAAAATAAAAATGAAAAAGGGCTAGACTGTATATTTGAACAAATGATTCCCTTATGGATTCTTGCACTGATTTTCCCCAAGATGCCTGAAGATCTAGATTTTCTGACAACTCTATTCAGTGGCAATCTTCTCCAGATTTCAGGACGGGGACTTGACTTCATTTTGTGTTCTTAGAACTGATAGCTGTTCATTACCATCATCACAAGGACATTTAAAAAAATCGTCAATTTGAAAAAAATAAATAAATGCTGACAATTCGACAATGCAATCAGTAGGACATAGTGTCTATACGAAGATCTTGAATTTTAAAAAATAACTTATGGCGGTCAAAAAAAATCTATAGGCAGGAGCATAGGATACTAATTATAAGATTCTTGCTGCTACCCCCTTAATGTAGAGTGATCTTATTGAATGCTGGTACTCAGTATCGTAAAGAACTGACATAGAAAAACAAACCTCTTTGCTTGACCAGAGGCCCCAGTAGACGAGGGACCTTTCTTCAAAGTATCCTTTTCTTTGTCTCCAGATTCTGCTTTCTTTGAACTTTCTCTGGCTTCCTTCTTGACAGGATCACCCTTCACGCAGTCTTCCTTCTTACCATCTTTATGGTTCTCAGTCATCTCATAGTCCTTGCTTTCCTTCTCCAGGCTCTGTGAAATGGTATCCTGCCCATCCTTTGGCTTACTTGCTTCAGAATCTGTAATTTTCACATTTTTACCTGTTTCTAGGAGGTCATCACCATCAAAATCCAGAGTGATGGCATCTTCAGCCTGGATTGTAACCGATATGTTATCATCCTCAGCTTCTTTCACAGAGGTGTTAGCTTCCATCTCTTCATGAGCCGTGTGATCAGCCTCAGCTAGGCTTTCTTCTGAAGGAAGAGGTTTAGATACTTCTTGTGTACCATCACCAGAACCTGCTTTATCTAAGAGGATTTAACAGGAATAAATATGGCAAAACAAGAAGTTTAAACAATTTCATATGCATAAAGCTAGAATAGGACCTAGAAAATACAAAGCCAGTTATTAGCACTGATGGAAGGTTAGAAAAAAACACAAGGTGTATTAACACAAATATAAATCCTTTACCCAGGATCACTCATTCTTCATGGCAAAACACATTCTCTAGAGACAAATACCAAAACATTAGGAGGGAGAATATGGTTCCATCCTGGAGATACCCGTTCTTCATAAGAAGTATCCATTTTCCAGTTTAGAATTTAACGTTCCAGAAGAAAATTGTTGCTTTGGACGCTCACAGTTTGATTTAATCTGTCTTTGAATCTTCCTGGGTTTAGGACTTCTAACCTTCCCAGATCCGAAAGGATTACAGTCTTGGAGAATTTCAGTCAGTCTTCCACGCTGGCGTTCTCTTTTGCTTTTCCTTTCTAAGCAGTTGTTTGGCAGTCAAGTTAGCTGTATAAGGCTGCTGCAGAAAATGGAGGAGCGAGCTTTAATCCAGAGTTCGTAGACAAACGGTTCTCAGTCTTCATCCACTGGACAGATTTTCCGTCTCAGTCCACACAGACATCTCCAACCGTATTCTTGCATTTGCACAGATGAGACACTTCAACCACAGGGTCCCTCGTAAACATGGAGTCTGTAGTTTTATCCTGTAACTTCAGTAATGTATTTATTCCACCTTGTGTAAAGTGATGGTGTTCCACGTCCTTTCTAGTCCACAATATGTAGAATCCTTAAGACTTCTGTCCAGGAAGTCTGTTTGCCCAAATGCATTACATTCCTTCCATAGTTTCACTAATGAGCACAGCTTAAAAAAAAGGTAGCCACTCCACAGGTTTCCAAACACTTGTTTTACCATCCTATATACAACTAAGTGACAGTAAACCAAGCATATGATGGTCCATACATTTGTTGGGTGCTCAAGTTCAGTATAAGGGTGTATTATTTCACTCAGTTAAACATCAGTTACTGCAGTGCAAGTTGGAAGCTTTTGCATCAAGACTTACCGTATATTAAAATCAGAGTCCTTGAATACTATGGTTTTTTCGTTAAGAATCATAGTATTACAACTGTATTATACATCCACCACAGTAACTGATTAAGTACTGTAATCGACTCTTAAGAGTAAAATAACTCTTAGGAGTGAAATAAACCCACTGACTGCAATCATTCCAGGTGCTGAGCTTTATAAGAAGACAATTGATATTTAGTACTGGAGACAAGTCTAGTATTAGTAAAGATATTGAGTGTTACAAGAGAATAGTCGCCTGCTCTACCAGACTAAAGAGCTGTGAACTTTAAACATACCTTTCTCAGTTTCTTCATCTTCACCATCCTGCAAGAAAAGGAAGTCAAGACTAAGTGTCTCCTACTTTAAAACTTTAAGCAGAACAGTTCATATTTTCCACAGAATTTCTGTTTAATGAACTGAAAACTATTTCGAAAGAAAAGATGATCTAGAAACCAAGCCTGTGCACCTCCCTCGTCAAATCACTGAGAATCTGTACAAAATTTCACTGGTATCTATCTGCAACACTTGAAGTTTGCAATTGGTTGGAACACACAGCTATTTTCTGCCCACCCTCCCCCCCCAACTCAACAGGACATTTCTAAACTGTCCCATGTTTTGCTAAAGCTTTCAGAATGGATATCACACTGCTGAATTACTACTTTGAAATGCAAACAATCCATCATTAGCTTTAAAAGCTTAAGACAGAAGTCAGAAACTAGGGACACTTCCTCCACTAAGTACTCAAAAATGAAACTACAATTTTAATAGGTATTTACTTATTTATCATTAACCTCACTGAGCAAGGCATGCTGTATGAGATGTCCCTTTTCAGGCATCAATTCCATGTAACTCGAAAACAACAAAACAACCCAGTCCCAAACAATCAACACCCCTCCCACCCCCGCCACACCAAACATTCTCCAAAGGCAAATTTCTATATTAAAACAGGAGCCCTGAACTCCTGTGTAGGCTGTATATACACTATGTTAGCATTTAGCATAGCCCTCTGAAGTGTTTTTAAGAGAGTTTGAAAAATATTCCTTGCTAAGTCTATGCACTGAATACTCTCAAACTGCAGACAGGAATTTAAATAGGACACCTTATTTGGAAATCACAATTATCTGCATTATAAAAAAGTGTGAATGAAAGCTTCCCATACTGTTTATCTTTACTGTATTACATCATCTGACGCTCTCAGATGCACGCTGGAACAAAAATCCAGTCTAAAGTGATCTTTTCCAACTAAATAGGCATGCAAATCAGCTTAACAGAACTGATTTGGAACTTACATGGACAGTTGGAAAAACGTAATCTTCTATGTCCTGACCTTCATTTTCCTATGAGAATATAAAAGGGGCTTTCTCAGCAAACTATTTTTTAAAGACAAACATTCAGAGAGTCAAGAGATTCAGTTAACTCAGAAACCATTTTAGTGAAGTGGATACACACTCAGTAAGGTGAACATCAATGAGCAGTTCTCATGACTTGCATCTTTCAGTTCAGTGTTCAGATTATGCATGTCACTGCTAGTACTAGGGAAAATGACCACTTGGGAACTCTATATGGACTGTGGTAGAATTTTATCAATCAATGCCACATTTGTATCAGGACTATTCAAACACAAGTCAAGGAAAACAGAAAGAAAAAAGTAGAAAATTATCTTTTAGAGATACGCAAGCAAGACAAACTGAAAAACTAGTTCTGACTTCCTAGTAATACAGGCACACTAAGGAAAATGTACATTTTGCTGATAAAAATACAAAGTACCTGACTTTCAGAATCCTTTTCTGCATCTTCTGTTGTCTCTGCTGTCTCCAGGTCATGGTATCTTTTCTTTTCTGCAGATGGTAGTTCTTTAGAATTCAAGTTCTCATCTTCAACAGATTCTTTGAAGTCCTTCAATTCATCATTTCCGTCTTGATCACTTGCATCTTGAGTCTCCAATTCACTTTCCTTTTATTGTGAACAACAAATATTTGGCATCACTAAGGATATTAGCTATATTCTGAAAAAAAAAATCACTGCTACAATCACTATTTCTGCAAAATACTGTATCGCATCCATAATAAAAATTCACAGCATGTTTAAAAAAACCCACACCTTCACACCCTTAGGCATCACAGCTGTGAACACAGTAAAAACAATGCTCCAAATTTCCATATAAATTAGCGTGAAGAAAATGGAAGCTTTTTTTTATAAATAAAGCCAAACATTGAACTTAAATATAAACTGGGAAAAAAATTTACATACTTTTATTACCTTGACAAAGGAATCCTCTTCAACTGAAGCATCACCAGTTAATTCATCAGCTTCCTGCTTTTTACCTGAAAGGACAGGATATGCTAATGACTAGAGCTGCCACGTAGAGCAGACATTCTTTCAGTACGTGATTATGTTTTGGGCCTTAATTTATTATATGCTCTATGCTGACGTGTTCACTATAATATAACCCTCCCCAAATTGAGTATTTTTAAGGTAAGAAGAAAAAATGTCAGCTGAGTGAGCATGAACCATCAATGCTGTTGCATAAACAAGCAGTTACATCCAAGTTAGTGATTTTAATACCAATCCTTCTACTTTGAGTGATAATGGAATTCAGGAGCACATTAAAGTGTATGTTTGTAGAATTACTGGACTTAACTAGACTTTGTGACTTAAGACTTTGGAAAGGCCTTACTTTATAGGATAATTAGCATCACTGAGCAATTTAGGTTAGAAGGAACCTCTAAAGGTCGTCTAGTCCACCCAACTTCCTGCCTGAAAGTAGAGCTAAGTTCCAAGTATGATAGGATTGCTCAGGGTTTTATCTAGCTGTGGTTTTGACTATCCACAAGAATGGCAATCACACAGCCTCTCCAAGCCACCTTTTTCAGTCCTTTTCATCCCTAGAGGGAACAATCAGCAGAAGAATTGAGTCAGGTAAAACACTAGGGTTTTCTACATATTTTTTTACTGTACTAAGGGCAGGCTCTATTGAAGAATTCTGTTCTTCCAGCACACACACACTTTTCTCTAATAAAGATGGCTCTGTAGAGAAGACAACTACACACAGTTCCCTTTGGAACCCATTGCATTTCCTTAATCTTCTGCAAAAACAAGACCAAAGAACACTAGATATAAATACCTCCACACACACCTCCCCTTTGTAGAACATTCTGTCTCTCTGATTCATTCTATCAAAGATTAGCCATTGCGATGGTTTTCAGTAGCTTAAGGTACAAAAGCAGTTCTGTTAGGAAGCAGCTTTACTATCTCCTACTGATACTGTGTCAATTCAAGATGCAAATGAGATGGCAGTCACGATCAGCACTTAATGCTTTATGTTTTGACATGACCTCTTCTCTCCTCCCTTCATTCTCTAATGAATGGCTAAATGAATTCTACAGATGTTCAAAAGGAACAGAAAAATGTAAGCCAAAGTTTGATACAGGACGAACACTTCTGCTACATGGAATAGTCAATTTTTGTCAGCAACTAATTTCCATAGTCTTTCATACACAGTTCTTAAATTGCATTTCAAAGCTGGAAACTGCTCAACTGCAGGCCAAGAGAGACTACTGTTTTGGCGTTACTTAGATTCCAGTTGGTTTTACTCATTTCACTGAAAGGCAGCACTCTGACAGTACTCATGTACAGCACAGTGTTGTTTTGAGTTCAGATGCACACTAGTCTCCAGGAAAAGCACATGGCAGAAGTTATTTCTACGATTGCAAAACATGAGATCAAAACTTTCAGATCTAAATGGATAAAAGATCTTGCCACTGATTTTACTTCATCTAAAAGAAGAAAAAACATTCCTGTTTTATATTTGTAAGGCAATAGATTTGTGAGATTTTGGTGCAAAAAGCCAGCAGCACAGGTATGCTTAGGGAAGCTAGCTTTCCTCAGGAAGAGGAGTGCACTTACTCTGGAAAGGACAGGTTTTGATAGGCATCACAGCTGATGCCTGAAAGCAAGACTAACCCAAATTTTTTATTACTATTTTAGCACTCTGTGGCAGAATCTATAGCCACAGATATTTTTAACATAAATAAAAATAAGTGAGATTCAGCAAGGATTTCTACACACATTCAACTGTTTTCTGTTTTACTCCTCTCACCTTTCAGTTCTTTAGTTTGTTACACCTGAAAGTCCAAGTTTTTCCTGCATCCCATATCCAGCTAAGCATACACAGAGACAGGCAAACACACACAGCAGATGCTAGACACATTTAGCAACTACCTAGCATGTACTATCATGAAAGCTATTTAAATTAATTCATTTTGCCTGCGGAAATCTGGCAGGTGAACTAGAATGCAGTCTTTATAAGGGGGGGGGAAAAAAAAAAAAAAAAAAAAAAAGATTTGTCTACCTCAGGTTAGTTCCATCATTCTGCAACAGCAGCTAGAGAACTCTATTTTATTGACATGTCCTCATCAAGAAGTTATACCTTTCAGTAATGAAGCTGTCCCTATCTTTTCTTTGCTGCTAGGTTAAGCCAGACAGGAATACATGTTTTCATTAGCCTTTCCTTCAGTCTGTTTTTCTTTGCAGTTACTCCCATTTACTCTGAGAACCAGAGGTATTCCAAGGCATAAGGAGACCTGAACAATGACCTTCACTTTTCGGCTTCAAGCCAGAAAGTGGTAGGAAGTTTGCTTTCCCTCCCAGTTCTGTGTTTCAGGTTACTTTGGTCTGGTCAGAGTCACATTGCTCAAGAGTGGCACTTCAAGGTTCTGATACAGATACGTTTTCAGATGCTGGTAGAGTACTTGCCAAAAAGCAAGTGTCCACAAAAATTCAAAACTTTTCCACACTGATACTCATCCACTAAGCCAGCTTGCAACAAACAGCTTTCAGAAACTGTTTCCATGAACTTATTCAAGACTGGTATCACTCTGAGGAAAATAACTGGGATTAAAAGGTATGTTTACAATTACAGTCAGCACACTTGGACCTTCTGCAGACAACAGGCATAGCAGGTCTCAAGCCATACCAGTGGTCAACACATGATAAAATTTATGAACAGGTTTATCCATGCAGTGGCTATCGAAAATGTCAGTGGCATAAGCAGCGCTCACCACAAACCCAGGTACCTAACAACACAAATACTAATTTACCTTGGAATGATGGCACTCCTTTATAAACAATGCTCGATCCCTTTTCTGGCAATGGCAATTGCTACACACCATAAAACTGCAACAGACTATTTACAAAGAGAATGAGCATTCTCCTTAGAAGTAAGTAGATCTTTAAAATGTTGGTTTAACGTTATGCAAGTTTAGCTTTTTACAAGCCTTACAGTAGCATAAGCTTGCTCTACCTATTCACGGTCCTCTACATGAGAGATTCAGTTTAGCTGAGTGTATACAGAATTACAGAAGAGTGTATTTTAGACAGTCTTAAACAAACTAGACATCTGCATCTCATCTAGAAGCAGAGTAACACACATCATAAAATTCTGGAAGTGTGGGCATTTCTTCTGGTATTCCTGCTTAAACCCCCACCAGGGTTCTGTCATATCTGATGCTAAAGATTCATCAAAACATGGGACAGGAGGCAAAAAGGAGGAAGGGGAAAGAAAATCTTTAAAACAGAATAAACTCTTTATAGTGTTATTTAGTTAAATTGCAGCAGACATCTTAAATAGAATAATTTGCCACAATATTAATAAAATTAAATTGTCACATTTCTGTATTCCTAAACGGTATATGGTAACAAGAACATTTAAGTCTTCTACAGTGCCTGCGGGATGCTGCTCTTACTCATTTATGGTTTTTAGAAAGGATGTACTTTGCAAAGTCAGATACTCTCTAGAGAACCACCAACTTGTTCGTAAGATTTGCCATAATTTGTAATCATATGATTAAACATTCATAACACTTTTTAGTGCAGCTCATTAGAGATACTGCTCACCCCACCTTAATGAAATGACTTAGGAAGTATTTGGCAAGATTACTACTTCTATCTGAGAGCACACGAAAGCCTTACCTACAGTCTGTTTTACACCGTTTATCTCTCGCTTCAACAAGGCATGATATATTGTAATTTAAATGATGAAAACAACTCTCCAATATTGGAACCACCTATGCAAAGTGTTCCTAAGGTTCAGTCTGCATGTTATTTTTCAGGTGTTCATTACAACTTACAGTATCATAAATTTCTATCATCAATACTGAGTTCAGGTATTTTAGCTTAAGAATTCCCTCCCTCCAGAGAAAGATTCTTTCTTACACATCATCTACTCATTAACATGCAAGAAGAAAACTCTAGTTTAAAAGGAATGTTCTCTCTACAAATAACTTGCATACATCTTTCCTCAAAAGAGGAGAATATTCACTCTCTTTATAATGTACTCTATCTTGAGTAAAACACTTCAGAAAGAGTAGGGTGTCAACAACTGGTTTAATCTTGACAGAAATACTTAAAAGTTTTCAGGGATATATAGAGTAGTCGAACACCACCGGAGAGATACCTAGAAATAATAATAAATTAAGAAACCTACTTTGTGAGTCAATTAAGACAGACATGCCTTGTAACTTCAAGAGGCCTAATTAGCTGTGCAACAGCACTGTGTGCAAGGGCAACCGCCCAAAGAACATTTGGAGAAGTCACTTTTCAATCTTTACTATTTCATTCAGCAACTGCAAGGCAGACCCAGCCACTGAGAAGAAGCAACAAAGAAGCTATCTGCTTGCCTTAAAAAAACAAAAGAATTTTAAGAAGCAGGTCAAAGCTGAGCAAGAAGACTGATTTAGAAAATTCATCTGAAAAAAAATTTATTTGGAAAAAATTGAAAATTCAGGTTATGCAAGATTAAAGTTAAGGCATTTGTACTTGTACACCACTAAGCATGTCATATGTGTAACATGGCCATAAGACACCTATTTTCAGTGCAGCTGGGAATCCCTATCTTTCTCCAGCAATGATTCACTGGGCAGGAAAACTCTGATCTACCTCTGGACAAGCTCGCTGCACAGCATTTCAGAAACGAAATCACAGAACTATAGTTCTGGATGTTAACAACTCAGAAGAAGAAATAATGAACTGACAGTTGGTTAAAATAGTTATTTTAATATTCCTGAAGGACAGATGACATCATGACAGATTATTTCCCTCCCTCCACTCTCCTTTTGAAGGCCAGTGTACAACTTTAGTTTAGGGATTTTTTTTTTTAAGTAACTAAACAGTTTTAATAAAAAAGTCAAAAATTTTTGGGCAATAGCAGAAGTCAGCCACTGTCAGTTGACAGCATTTGTTCTCAGAAAATAGTACTAACAAATCGGAAATTCAGCCAGAAACTAGAGGGTTACTTAAGACATGAAGTAATAGGTGTCTAACTGGCCTTAGAAACTTCAAGAGCAGCAAAGAAACATCTTAGCTCACATTAATACTCTGAGGTTATAACTGATCAGCCTAAAATCTGTTCTTAATCCACACTAATTCCATAACTTGGCAGAAAAGTAACTTTCAATCACCAAGTTATGATGTATCAATATGCTACAATATTTTTGACCGCAGATACTTCAAAGGAATGTTCACA
The DNA here is from genome assembly GCF_000687185.1 of Egretta garzetta. Lineage (NCBI taxonomy): Eukaryota > Metazoa > Chordata > Aves > Pelecaniformes > Ardeidae > Egretta > Egretta garzetta. The sequence continues at coordinate 7,881,482 of NW_009260435.1, read as the reverse complement.
TCAGAAACGTTTGAAAAATATTTCATACCAGCAGTAAAGTAACTTCCTTTAGATACCAGAATAAGCAGCAGAATGTTCAGGCTTGAAAAGAACAGCTTTTTCCAAACACTGTCATCTTTTTACAGAACGAGAAATTTGGCCATAGCTACTAAATTCCAGGGTAGAGAGGCACAGCTGAGGCAATTAAAGATGGAGCATTTGGTGTTTGTTCTACCTTTAAGCTTTCAAACTTTAATTATCAAAACCAACTGATCTTACCTGTACAGCTCTACGGATCAGCTGTTCTAGAGTTCTTCTTTACCCCAAGTCTTAATTAAATTAGCTTCTGGAAAGCATTAGATTTTTACTAACTTTGCATACAGGATTGATAGAGGATTCTTGTTGGATTACGGAATCCTTCTGCAAGTGTTCTTTAAGTCATGATGCATAATCCTCCAATTATATACTTCCCTGATGAAAATCCACATGGCTCCTTCTATGTTATCTCTATTTTGGGCAAGTCAGAAAATGCCCTATTTTAAATATGACTCCTTTTTCATGCAGTATCTTATGCTGCAGAACTCCGTAAGGGACACTGGCAAGCTGCTGTTTATTTTAAGAGAGAAAGAAAGTCTACATCAAAACCAGTTTAGTCAAGGCCTTATTCTGCTAGTCATAGTGTTTTACAGATGTTTCTTTCCTACCTCATAGCAAGCTGGCTTGTATCATCATCAAAAGCTTGTCACAGTCCAGTAAAAAACTGCAGTATATCAATTGATAAATCAATTTATCAGGTCATTATAAAATCCTGTTCTATGAAAGTAAGTCCTGCTCTTAGCCTCATTCCTATTCTCCATTTTTTGTCAACGTACACACAAAAAAGGCAATGAGATGGAAAATAAATATATCACACTATTGCCCCTCTAATTCAGCCTGCATCCATATTCAAGTTTTTCTAACAGGCAGTGCTAGGGAATTAGACAACTTATTTCCACAGACCTTAAGAGCTGCAGTAAAACTGGCTACAAAAGGCATTCAGATCTAAAACCAATAGCCATCTGACGCAGTTTGTGTTTTTTCAGAAAGGAAACCTCCTGCCTCCCTCCCATTCACCTCTCTCTGGCTGCTGTGAGGAGGTTTATTCATTACTCCCACACCCTGGCCTTTTCCAAGGTTGTATTTTCTTCATAAACGAATATCCAATATTCTTGCCCTCTTCTGTACAGCAATAATAGCATGGGAAAAAAAAAACAACTTATAGGATTAGTAGTGCCATTAATTTTACTGCTGGACAGCAGTAAAATAATTAGAGGCCCATTAGTATTAGTCTGAAGCTGGGGGAAGCAAGCATTAGCAAATGGCCTAGAGCAATCTGTCAGCAAAATCAGTAAAAGAGGCAACACTACTCATAGTGAAGAGCATGTACAAGCACAAGGGGGATCACGAAAATTCAGTCCTACTGAGTTCGGTTGATGGGCATGCATCTCCCACAAGCCTTTGAAAGTTTTCTAGTGACACATTAGGGAATGGATTTTTGACGTGCTAGATTTCCAAGTTTTGAGGGATACTTTCTGGTTACCAATAACATATTTCAACAGAAAGCACCAGAGAGATAGAAAACATCAGAATCAGCAGCTAACACATACAAGGAATAGTTAAAAAGAATTCTTTCTTGCACTTAGAAGTAAACCAGTAAGATAAAAAAAGATCTTCCGTGGACGAATTAGTTTTTCTTGTTCCACACTTATAGATGAATACAGCATGAACCTCTCATACTTTTGGCACCAAATTTGCTCCTAAGACTTCTGTAATCCAAAAAGCAATGAGGAAAAATTCTTGAGCTTGCAAAGTGAGCAGATAAGAACTTCATGAAGGTCGCATTTTACTCTGAGGTTTACCAAGAACGTACATGTCAAACATAGACCTTATGATTCAACTCCACAGAAGAGGTGGCAGGGAACAGCTACCAAAGCCCTGCCTCAGAAAGCAGCGTCACTTGTAGACAAACTACTTTTGCAGAAGCAAAATAGTATAACTAAACAAGAAGCCGGTTCAAGATCATTATGCACATCATGGTAATAGTTTGAAGAACAGAAGGATGAAAAGCAACAGGTAAGAGAAGTGTTCATCACAGCAGAACAAGCAGCCATTTAGATCTCTACATGAAAAATTGTGGAAGCATTTTCTTATTTAGCTTCCATGTAATTTTCTCAAATATCAATTACCTTTCCAGAGTAGGGAATAAAGTAATATCACAGAAGAAAATGAAACCACATTGTGAAACATGTTATTTCCTTTCACTTTTCTAGTATCAAAAGTACAGATAAGTTATTCAAACTTTCTAAGCAGATAGATTTTATTACTAAATTCCCCATTCACAGCACCAGAAAAAAAGCATGAATAATCACTTCCACCACAAAATTCAGCCTAAGACAAGTGACAGGGGTGTAAGATTGATAATTTCCAAAACAGGTATCTATAGCACATATATGAACATTCTTAGCACGTATGTTAAATGAAGAATGCTATGCATAAAACAGACATTTCCTTTCCCAGTCTTACTTGATGATGGATGCTCCCAGAACAACAGAAAACAAAATCCCCCAGAACCCAAACTCACAAAACAATATTTAAACACTTACGCAAAAGAAAACAGAGCCAACACAATCACTGCCACACAGATTAGTATAGAATCTAAATAATTATTTTTCACAACAGAAAAACTAAAATCTCTTAATTAGACATTTCACAGTGAGCCTTCAAAGCCCATTCAGGAAATTCATATTTATAAATCCTGTCTTCATTAAAAAGTACACTAATAAACCCACACACCACAGTCCTCTTCAGGCAGTGACCCCCTACCACATATTATTGCATACTCATCACTAGCCTAGGTCCAGCACCTCATGGCTAAACAGCCTCTTAGTTCTCCCTTTGCTGTTGCACAGATACTCTCAGATACTACAGAGATACCCATCCCCAGCACCAGAGCCACACAGAAGTTCCTATACCCGCTTTGCACCTCTAACACTCCCTGTTCAGGATCTCTGTTAACACAGCATATTCCAAAAAATCTCACAGATCATCTACACAGCCTCAGCATACGCAGCACAAGTCTCCAGAATCTGTGGGCAGTACAGCTACTACCTCATAACACATCTCTTAACCCACCCATTTTCCATATATATCCAGCATCCCTATACATTGCCTATATACAGTGACTGAAAACAGATGAGTAAGGCAAAAGATGTCTTACATGACAGAATTCATAAACAGTCAAGTCACAACTGTATGCAAACTACAGGCCACAGTTCCATGCTCCTTCTTTAAGGTGATATATATATATGCACAACAAAAACTACTTAAGAATATAACGTATATCAATAGATCTTAACCTTTGCCTTTAGTTGGTTTCTTGGTGGGTGTGTCAGCTGAAACAGTTATTTCAATATTATCTGGATCACCTCCTTCCTCTTCAATAGCCTAAGAGAAACAAAAAATATAATTTTTAATGGATTTCAGTAGGAAGTTAGACAGTTTGACTTCAGCAAAAGTGAGTGAGTCAAACAATTATTTTTCTTCTATCTCAAAAATAAAAACTGGGTTACAACTTTCACTTAAAGCTGGAGGAGACAGAGGGAATGCTAACGATAATGGCAAGAGTTTAAGGTATTAAAACGACATTTTCAAAGTACAGTTTATCGAGGGTCACCACGTACCTCTTTGGAAACATAACACTAGAAGGCCACTACGACATCCACGATGACATTAAGGGCAGCACAAATACAGTAGGGAGCGAAGCGCAGAAACCCTACAGCAACAACCGGCACCGGCGCTCCCTCCAGCGCCCGGGGCGGCGGGCGGCCCGCAAGGCCCGGGGGCGAGCTCCACCGTC
>NW_009260435.1:7867826-7876629 GCF_000687185.1 Egretta garzetta | reverse complement strand
GTCGTGCTGTTTTAGCCGTGACTGCGCGGACTTGCGTTTCGCTGGTTTCCCTTGGGAGCTTGTGTTTGAGGATTCCGTGCCGCTGCGGGCCCGTTCAGGGAAAAATAACGTTTAACGGGCGTGCGGTGATGGCGTGCGTGTGCTAGCGCAAACGCGTGGTGAGCTTGATCAAGGGCGAACAGCGTCGGGTTCCAGCGGGGCGTTAGCGGAGCTGGGCGCAGCCGTTCGGTCCCCGCCGCGCTGCAGGGGGCGGCGGCCTCCCGGGGCGGGAATCCGCTGCAGGTTTTCTCTTTCTTGTGGGCTTCTGAAAGCTTTGCTGAGGCACATCTGCTTATCTGCTCTTCCGGTTTGTTAGGTCTTGTAATGAATCACGTTGGATTCGTGTCAGAGTAGTTCTTTGTTTGCTTTTTTTTTTCTTCCCTAAATAAAAGCGAAATGTTTATGTGCTTACTGTTGGCGCTTCTCTGTTTGCATTCACAGTTGGGTTGTACCTTCTCGCTTGCTCTGGCCACTGACTTCTCAGAGTTTAGAAATGTGCTTGAATAATTGATACTGATTTTACCAATTTTACTCAGTTGAAATAGTTTCTTTAATCCATAGCTCCGAATCTGAAGATTAGAGGAAGAACAATCTAGGGAGAAGTAGACCTATTTGAGTAACAGTTTTTTCGTGGAAGTATTCTAGAAGTACAATATTTATGTTTTAAACTGTTAACAAATAAAGTGCCTTTTGTTATGATTTATTAGGCTGTATTTGTACCAGGTAATGAAGGTGTTACTTCCTTAGCTTCCATTTCATTCACTTTCTGTAGGGAACACTTGAAGCTGTTTTGTCGATATTAGCTGTTACAGCTGCTGTGAAATCTTCAAATGAGGTAGAATCTGTGAATTTAAGTATGTCTAAACCAGTTTGTCATAACAGTCCTCTTGTTCTATCTTTTCATTCAGAAATTGCATATTGATAAAAATGAAAACATGAGGTTTCATTTTATTTAATAATTTGCACAAAGGGTTGTTCAAAATTTAAGTCCTGGCTCTTACAAATATTTACACCATCTTCTTTCTTTTCAAAATGCACTTGAAGTATTTAAGTAATACTTTGCTTAACCAGTTATCAGTTAACAAAGACTATAGCCGTGTATTTAAAAGTTAAGCATGCAGAGAAATCTAAAAACACAGTTTGGACTGATAATTGCATGTCTGTTTTAGATATATAATGCTGCTGTTGCACTTGATACCAAGATTTTATAAGAGTGGTCTTAAATTAAGAAATGAGTATATATTCTTCCTTATGCTATCTTCTGTGATAACATTTGTATTAACATCAAATACATTAGGAATGACTTTGAGGTTAATAAATGAACTCTTTAGCTTAACTTCAGAGTACAGAAATAGATTTTTCTGAGTGTTTGTATAACATTTAAACAGCGCATGAAAAAGTCCTAAGTGTATTTCATTTGCATGTTATAATTCAGCAGTGCAACAAAGTCTCAGTCAGGGCTGTCAGTTTTACTGTGGTAAATTGTGCAACTACACACAAACACCACTGGTTAGGTTCTAGTATTGGTGAAGATGAGTTTACTGTGTTCCCAGTTCAGGAAAGGAGATGAGAGGGCTAACAAATACAGCACTCACACTGTTTTGTAGGGGTTGCTTGGCTTAATGTAAACCTCACTGCTAGTTGGCTGATGTCATGTAGATCTCAAACTTAACCCACCCCCAAATAAAAAACAACAACAGAGCCAGAAGTGACCTTAAGACATAATCTCAGTCATCCTCCTGCCTCAAGGCACAATAAGCTATTACGAACATAACAACCGTAATGGATGTTTGCCTAACCTGTTCTTAAAGCCTTAAACACAGATTCCACTCATTCCTCAGGCAGTCTAGTCTAGTCCTTACCTATCCTTTTTCAAATTTCTAGATTAAATCCCTTTTGCTTCAATTTAGCCTTCTTATTCAAAGTGAATATAAAGGACAGTGTTCCCTTTCCTTTTTTCAGCATCCTTCTACATAAACTAAGTTACCGTATTTTTGTTCAGTCTTTCATTTTTTGATTAAAAGCATGGATTATTTCTTTTTTTAGTCAGAGTTCTGAAACACATGACCTTTTTTGTTGCACCCCTCTAGCTCCTGTCCAATCTTTCCACAACTTCTCGAAGTTATCTTGGTGACAACACTTCTGATTATGCATCTCAGTAGGTTGTATGCCTTTTTCAACCTCAGGAACTTGTTGACATGTTCTGCTTATGATCCACTCTACCTATTTATTTTTTTTCTGCAAGTTTATTACAATATCTCTTTTCTGTGCAGTTGATTATTTCTTGATAAGTGCAGAACTTTGCGCTTGTGTTTATAGAATTCCTTCCCCCTGCAATGATTTCAAACTCTAGTCTTGTCTTCTGCTCTTTGTAGTACCTCTCAGCCTGGTGTCAGCTGCAGGTTTATAAGCATAATCTCTAAGCCTTTACCCTAACATACTACAATATTGAAGTGTATGAGGAATTTTATTTGATATAAACTTACAGTTTGATAGTAAGCTACTAATAGTGATCCTCTGTGTACAACCAATTTTGAACCAGATTTATGTAGTTTCTGTCCAGAGCAAACTTCCTGATCTTCCTTATGAAAATGTCAATGGAACAGAATGTCAAAAGCCTCGCTGAAGTGAAGATCTTCAGTTTATTCATATCTGTGGAACCATAAATGGAACTTAGGTTGGTTTGATAGATTGTCACAAACAAATCTTGTTGGTTGTTATTTATCATGTTGTTATTTTCCAGGTATCTACAAATACTTCGAATTTGTGCAGGAATTTTAATTAAGTTGGCTGGTTTCTAATTTCCAGTTCATTTTATTGTTTCTTTAAAGAAAAATACTCTATTTGTCCTTTTGTAGTCTCTTGAAACATCTGCTAGTTTTCAAAGAGAAGACTGTTTTATACCGTTAGGTTCTGAAATGTGTGGTAAAGTTTGATTAGGAAATGGTAATAGACTTTCAAAGAGAAGAAATGTTTGGCCCAGATATTCATATTTAAACAACAACAAAAACAGAAGTCCAAAACTGCTCCTGTAAATTCTTTTTTGTCTGTCTTGTGTGTGAGATGCCTGAAAGTTGTGAATGTCCTTAATTTTTAAATGTTTTTCCCTAGGCTCTGTAACTTTTTTTTTCTGCATAGATGATTATCCCAGTTTCAGCAGTGCTGACCAGTCTGTTGTCACTCTCAGACTGAAGCATAACTGAGGACCAAACACTAGCTACTTCATCTTCTTTTACGACTTAATGCAGTTGGTATACTCTGCAGTTTTAACATGATTAGGCTAGTAAAAATGCAGTGATATTCAATGTTTTTAAAACATAGAGAAGTATTTCTTGCCTTTTTTTCTTCTTTTTTTGGGTTTTTTTGGGTTTTTTGGGGGGGGGGGTTGGGGGTTTTTTTTGGTTTTTTGGGGGGTTTTTTGGGGGTTTTTTTGGTTTTGTTTTGTAAGGAATCCTCCTGGCTAGAGCATTCATCTAGAGTTGAACAGGCTGTCTCTGTTGTCTCCTCTTCAGCCAGCCATCCGTTTGTATAGATCCCCTTCTAAAAATAAGAGATGTTGGTTTAAGGAAAGGGGAGGGGTTGGGGGTGCTGGATGGTCACCTCCAAATAAAGTACCTACAGTTAAACAGGATCCTGTCTCATTTGAGACACATGGCTCTTCCATGTCTTCTTATCAGTAAAGCTGTATGCAGTTCTCTGCTTAACTTACGGGTTGTTTAAAAATGGATTTTTGCAATGTGTGTTTTCACTCTAACTTTAGGCTTTTGTTTGCTTCAGAAATCCAAGTTTCTAATACGGTATTTTGGATTCGACTTTGGGTGCTGACTGCATCAAAGTTAGTTATTACAGCAATAAATGATGCAATGACTCAGTTCCTTTTTTGGATATAACCCTTTTTTAAGAAGAGTGAGACATTGGGCTGGATTAACTGAAACAAACAGGAAGAGTCCCCTTTACTTTGAAAGGCACTGAGTCTTGTCCCAGTTCCCATGTTACATTGCCTGGTTACTAGTTTCAAACTTTGCTTTTAGTAATTCCTGGTATCAATCTGACTGCATTCAAACCTCTGACCAAGCTTACATTTGAAAACTATTAGCTGATATGTTTGCTGCACTATTTCTCTCCTCTGCAGACAAAGCAAGAATGAATAATACCATTTGAGATGTTTTCAGTGAATGCCTGACAATAGATACATTTTGAGATTAAGAATCACTGGTAATTTAATATGCATCACTGCTATAAAAAGTAGGTTTTTCCACTCTGAATGTAGTTTTCTTTTTGATGTATTATTGATATACTGTATGATGAGCAGTCAGAAGAAGGTTGCAGAAATGAGTTTCTGATCTCTAAGTAGCTCTCATAATTCTTCTACAGAACAGCAAGGAGAAGAACATAATCTTCTTGTAAATGAAACACAAATATTTTCCTTTGTTGTACTACTGAAAGTAGTACATGCTAGGAAATGGCTACTGAATTTCTTAGTGTAAAATCAGATCATTACATGCAGGATGCTTTTGTTTGTTTTAAACTTAATTGCCCTAAAAATAGCTGCTGATTCATCATTAAAACGCAAAAATATACTTGGCCCCATTATTGTACAAGCACTGAAAGAATATAAAGTACTATCTCATGTGATCTTTATATTAACACGTTGGTGGCGTATTTGGTTTTTGATAAGAAAAAGACCCATTAAAAATATCGTCAACAAAGTAGCTATTTCTAAGTAATTATATGTACCACACCTTCTTAATTATATGACAACGTTAAATATTTAGAATATCTTTCTTAGAATATCTAACTGCTTGAAACCTTAGTAGGGATTTGCATAAGTTCTGAAGTAATGTGTTGCGAAAATGCTTTTTTTAACCTTTCAAAGCCTTATCAGGCTGTAAAATATGAAATTAAATGAGTCACTAGTGGGTCATTTCTGTATCTACGTTTTACTGTAATGTAGGGTATTCTGTTCTTTCATATATCTTAAAAATACACAGTTACCTGAGCAGTGCATGTTATTTTCCAGAGCTTTTGAAAGCTCCCAGGTCAATCACATTAGAAAATTTCCTGTATTTACCATCATAAAATATATAGCACAGACAGCTGTTGAGTTTTATTTTTCACTCTGCAAATGCATCAGTCTTTTCTTGTTCCCTACTAGCAATTTTTCATAATACAAATCTTGCAGCATTTTTTATCTCTTCCCTTTCTGTGGTTATCACTGGTAAGATCGTCATCTGGACTGATTGGAACTGTGACAATTTGTATCATCTGAATATCAATCCCACAATTTTTGTGATATGTTTTTCTGTGTTACCCTCACAACATACTACCGCAGGAGGCTTTACAGCTTATTAATATTACTAGTAATTGTAAATTGACTTAACAGGTAAAAACATTTAAAATATGCTTAAGTATGGTCCATTTTAAGTCGACACAACTACATATGATATAAATGTCAAGGATGGGCTGTTTCATCGGGATTAGTACCCTGGAAGCAAGTGATTTTGAGCTCCTCCAGAAGCAGTATGTGTGAGAGGACGTACATACTCCTGTATACCAGCAGGAGATTGATAAGTGTATACTGTTCATACATACATGTCCTGGACGCTACCAGGCATACAGTTAACAGGGCTCTGAGCAAAGACATATCTTTCTGAAAGTGTGCAGTTTGTATCTTGGCCACGTGCCCAGTGGGACTGCATTCCAGAAGCTGGTGTTTGCATCTGGAAAAAGCTGTGCCTAGCTTCCATTCATGAGTGAGCAAACTGAAACAGCACTCCTGCATAGAACTGTGTCCAGCTATGAAGCTGAGCTGGAGAAAGTACCTCGGGATAGGAGTTTGCTTTGATTTTAGTCTTTTTGCCAAAAACGTAAAGTGCTATCTCCTGCTGGTTGGCATATTTTGATCTTAGATAAAATAGTTTCTTCTCTGTGTCTTTAGTTCTCCCAGGCCCTGGGGTGTGCATATAAATGGTTTTGTTCAGCTCTAGTTAGAAGAAGTTGAAGAGTTCAGTATGAATTGATGACACCCTAGCCTGAAAGCTATTCTGAAATTTGCATTAGTGATTGAGAATGAATCGATTTAACCTTTTGGTTTTCTGTAGCTAAGAAGTGTGAAAAAGAGAATCTTCTGGTTTTGTCCAAGGAATCAGTAAAATATTTTCGAGACAACTACCTCTGCGAGATCTTAAAATAATGGCAGAAGTAACTTTAATAAATATATCAAAAGGCATAGGTAGACATTAAAAAATAAAAGAAAACCCAATTTAAAAATAATTGTGAATAATTCTGGGCACTGAAGTGCATTTTTTCCGTCACCTTTCTTTAAAAAAATTATGTTAATAACCAATCAATAATTGACAGACTAATTTCTATCAAGTGTTAATTTAAGAGTGAGCTGGCCCACAACTTAATAGATTCTAGCTGGTAGCCCACAGTGAAACAGGAATTAAGAAATCATAGCTAATAAAGATCTTGGCAATTCTGCCTTTATTTTAATTTACTCCGGGAGGAAAGGTCTACCAAATCATATATGGTTAAAGCATTTACAGATCACCTGGCCACTCTGACTTTGCACTGGGAGAAAGTCAAGACTATCTATACCCTGCATTGCTTTTTAATTTGTGAACTGAGATTTCTAGCCACTCTTTAGACCCTTGGTTTTTGTTTTTGTTATGATCTTTCTATGTCTTTCAATTGGTGAGCATAGAGTGACTGTACATTTTCTCTGCCAAGAACTACCTTTCTATCATCTTTGGCATGAGTGTTCAAAACAATTACTAAGTAAATAGGCAAATACATAACTAGTTGGTCTATTTTTTAATCGGTATTAGCCTCTGATCAGCTTATAGAGAATGTTCCTCTGTCTCATTTCTTAAGGTAATCCAGCCAAATTTCATTAGCTTCTTCTCATATATGCTATGTTCCCTTGAGTGTCAAGTTAAGATAAATGTTCATCTTTCCTGAATACATTTTTTAAAAAAAGCTGGATAAAGTAGTTGTAAGACTACATAAGGAATAATTTTTGCAATAGCATTGAAACTTCTCTTTCTGAAAAACATTTAAACTAAAATAATGTACAGGCATGTTTGCTTTTTCTGTGTCTACATCATGTTGTTGGCTGTTGGTCATTTTCTTAATTACATAATTTACTGAGGTTCTGATCCTACTGCCTTCTGCCTGACACCCAAAATATACCAAAACTTTTAGTGATTAATATTCAAGTGTACATTCTTTATATTTTACTCTGTTTTTTTCACCTTGCTGCCATTAGTCTTGTCTTCAAGGTCATTCAGTTCTTCCCATGTGTTGTCTTGATCACACCCCCCAGCAGATTTTTATTAATGTATTTCAACTTTGGTTCCAGTCATTAATGAAAAATACTAAAATTTCTTACACAATCGAGCCATTAGTGACCTCCATCAAATAGGATACGACCTTCTTTCCACTGTCTGTTGCTATCTCCTGTTGAGCATTTTAGTCATATTTTTTTATACTGTTCCCTATTCTCTCCACTTTCAGTGGTTATTTCATATGTTGCCCAATGTCATTGTTTACTGAAGTTTGGCTGGATGTGGCATACAGTATTTACTTGATTTAAAAAATCTAAAACAACACAGAAAACCTATGTAGCAAAAGGTAGGAAGTTAGCACCAGATGACCTGTATTTTTGTCGTTATTGAAAAATGAAATTAATTATTATTTTGGTTCTGGAGCCACGGGAAATCACCTGTGATCCTCTTTTCTGCCTTCACTGAATGTGGGTCTCGCTTTTTCCTGTGTTCGCGCATTATGCATAAAGCTGAAAAACTTGTTTATTTTCATATTATTTGCATGGTCTAGCACCTTTTGCACTTTCTTTCTACACTTTTTGGCGTGTTTGGATATTCCTTTGCTTAGTAATCTCTTTTCCTGCCCCCAGAAATACATCTCCTTTTGAGGTAGGCTTTTCTTGAAGTCTTTCCTTAAAGCCTTTTTTCCTTGTTTGAGAAATAGTTTCCATGTTGTTTTATCCACTTCTGCTTTAAGGAAATTCCATTCAGAAACTCATTCAATTAATAGTCTCAAAATGCATTTTTTCCCAATGACCATTTCTGTTGTAATGATGCATAAAGGTTGTTTAGATCCTCCAAAACATGTAAGAACTCCTGTATACTGATGACTGGTGGCAGTGCATTCTGAGTAAGATCTTTAATTACTGGTAGACCAGACTGCACCTTTCCGCTCCAAAATCGTGGGTTTCTGTATCTGTCGGTGACTGACAGTATACAACCCTTTTCCATCCAGTGTTCTAAGCTGGAAGTGTTTTGGATGTGTACGCTGACATTGATGAAAGGTTGTCTCTGGCAGAAAGGTATCATGGCTGCTGGCAGTTATAAAGTTAACAAAGACTCGGGCTTTCTGCTAAATGAGAGATTTCACAAAGTGGCGGTGCTTACTCTCCTGTTGGGTAGGTGTGGGCTTGCTCACTGCACAGGAGGCACGTACCCCGGCTGGAGAAGTTCCTTCCAAGGTCTGCTGACGGCGGTAGTGTAGTGCTAAATGGGAAGAGTGGGCAGGCTCACCTGTTCCTAAGTCAGTAAGTGCATTACTGCAGTAAATGCAAATTAAATCCCAGTTTCTAAAGAGCGTAAATGCGATTTGCCTGCGCTTCCTAGCAGCTGCACCTATTGTTTGGCCCTGAGAAGGGCGGCTCTCGGAGCACCAGGCTGGGCGGCGGCAAAGGACCGGCGCAGCGGTCCAGGGCGGGCGGCCGTGGCGAGCCCCG
>NW_009260435.1:7809473-7867032 GCF_000687185.1 Egretta garzetta | reverse complement strand
GGCCGGAGGGGCGCGGGGGCAGTTAGGCGGATGGGAACTTCAAACCGATTTTTTTTTATTATTTTTTTTTTTTCTTTCTCTCTCCTTTCCAGTGCTTCGTTGACGCACAAAGCAGTATCTTCACTGCGGGAAGCCGCAGCACTCTTGGGGTTTGTCTCCTTGAAAATTTGTCACAAATTTTCCCTTACGGAAATGAGTTTTATTTGTGTGCATAATAGGGTTTGTTATAATGTCATTTGTTTTGTTTGCAAAGTTGGTGTTCTGTTTCTTAAGCCATATTAAAAAAAATAATTGTCAGATGTTTTTTGCCTGATGAACAAGGAAGCAATGTTTGTGCAGAAATGTAGGCCAGGATCTTCCGAGGTATGTAGGCTTGTAACTCTTATTGAAATGGGCAGGTGTTAAGGATCTATGTATGTTTTTTAAGCATCTCTGTTTCAGTGATTAGCGCTCATGGAATTTTTTTTTGTTTTTTGAGTAAACTCTTCTATGGCTTGAAATGGTTTTGTGAAATTTTAAGCAAGGCCTGATTGCTTTAGATGATTAAATGATGCCCTTAATTCCCAATACTCAAGTATTCCTCTAAAAGAAGATACCTTGCTGTAATAGTCCAACTTCATTTGATTTTAATGTGAATACTTCAGAAACAAATATTTGACAAAAAAGATAAGAATTGACTGCCTGGTGCGGAGACCTAGGTAACACTTATTATGATGGAATATCTGTATTATAAACTAATAAAGGAAAACCATGTTTTCCAGGTGGTAAAATAAGGCCTTGTGTTGTCTTTGTTGTAACCAGTAGAAAATTCAAAGATAGATTAATTCTGGATACTTAGTAGAAACATTTTAGAGGAAAATTAATATTTAAAGAATGAGGATATTTTGTCACTCTTAAAAACAAAAATTAAAGCTTCTTAAAGTTCCTCATACCTATCCTTGCTATCAAAGTAGTCTCCCACCAATTTAAATGTTTTTACTCCTCTTTTTGTTGGATAGAGGGACTACCTGAGGCAAAAAACCCTCCAAAACCAACAAAAAACCTGTCAGCCAAGATTATCACCAGTTCAGGTTTGTAGTCTTGCTGATGTGCAAGGGTTGATAGGGAAGGATGTGAACTTCATTAATTTGATGAGCCACTGGTCACTTGTGCTGTTATCCACAGTATAAAATGACCTATTGAATTCATAAGACAGGAAGGGCTGTGTGCACACTTTGCATCCCACTTCTTTTAAATAAAAGTGTGTAAGACACCAAGCTTCCTGTTTGGAAACTCTTGAAGTTTCACATATTTAAAAATATGTTTATTGATGGTTGAAGCCCTGGCAGATACAGCTGTGCTTATGTCTAGTATTGGGAGCTCAGGGGTGAACAGCAGCTCTTAGTATTCATGCATATTTCACGTGTCCTTTCAAAATCTGGATGGGAACATTCTGACCTTTCAGAAATGTGTCTTTTATGAAGCAGTGGCTTTTGTAAAAGTGTATTAAGAGTGTATCTTAACATAAACTTTGTAGACCCACGTAACCAGTTATAACAGTGTTGGCTTTCAGTGGAGGTGGCCATGTTGCAATAGCATTTCGCTGACAGCAGTTACTGCCTTTTTTTTCCAAGATGAGGAATCTTTCATTTCAGTTATTTAGATTTCCTCTAATGGTGAGGACATTCTTTTCAGAAGATACAGGTAATAGTGCCCCCCTCCCTAGCTGATGAACTATGGAGGTTTAGATGTCAGGCAGTTGAATAAATGGGGGGGAAAAAAAAAAGCTGGGGGGGATGGGACGGCAAACGGGATGATTTAATTCACATGTAAACGATGGTGATAGTGTAGGGAGATGGATTTGCCATAAGCAGATGTTGTATAAAGATTTCCTCACAGATTTACTTACGTGCAACGCCCTTTAGGGCAGTCTTATCGCTAGATCTGTAGTGCTTTAGCTGTTTGCATGTCAGTGAGGATGAGAAGAGATTTTGAAACATGTATGTCAACTAATGTTGTATGGGACACATGTACAACGCAGGGACAGGATAATTACTTCCAGTTGTAGTCTCTTAAGAGTTTTGCCAGTGTAAGTGACCGTGATCAGCTGCTTCTAAAGTCTACTGTGCTCTTAAAAGAAATGGAAAATGTATCCACAGCTAAAGTGTTACAACTAGTGAACTTCATTCAGGCTTAAGTTTACGTTAGTGTTTTTTGTGGTGGGCTGATGTCGGGCCTAACAGATGCCACTAATGGAGCAGAGAGGAAGGAAGAAAGGAGATGTTTGTTTCACTCACCAAAATTTTGCTAGCAACATTATTTTGCTATTTTATATAGTTTATTCTATCTGGAAAAAGTAACTACTGTGAATTAAAGTGATGTCTTCCTTATTAAGTGTTTACCAAGTGAAATCCAAGAAGGCTGGCTCATGACTTTACTAGCAAGAGACTTCCTTCTGGTTTTTGGGGTTTTTTTTGCCTGTCCTTCCTTTTTAAAATGGTAGATGACTCAGTTTAGTATCTGAAAAATCCCCTACTTCTCACAGGTTTCCTGAAGAAAAGCATAAAACTGTGCTAATGATTAATTTCATAATTCTCACTTGAAAGGTGGTTCTTAGCAGTTGTAGCAAAGATCGTGTCTTGCTTTGCTCCTTAAAGCTTTATCAAGTGTTCGCAAAGTGACACTACATTAAGAACAGTTACACATACCTCAAAAGGTCAAAACTGCCGGGGGACTAAGAAACAATTTTTTTAATTCTTTTAGATGGCTGTGTAACTCGGAACTTCTCTAGCTGTCTCTGGAAGCAGAAATCCTAGTTAAGAACCTAAGGTCCAATAAAAAAAAAAAAATGTATTTTGTCATTCTTTTATAAAGCTTATTCCCGAGTTCATTGCTGTTATGTTTGTCTTGGAGTTCACTGAAGGCAAAACATTCCTGATTGCCAAATCATAATGCTTATGTCTTAAAACCATGATTTACATAGTGTTAATGTAGCTAACTGAGTTTAAGCTTAGGACAGAGCAAAGAAATGTCTAGACTGAAGAATGTGCTTGTGAACACCATGTTTGTCAAATCCACCTGCTTGCATCCATTGTGCAAAGCCAAACAGATTCCTCACCCAGGTGGGTACTTGCATGCTAAGGCTTCACTGATGCTTGATTGATGCTAGGGTTTCTGTGGGTGCCTTATGGTCCTGGAGTGATTCATAGTGTATTGCGGGAGAACTAACTTGTTGTTAGTAGGACCTTATGCAGAATTGCTCTTAGCCTGCCAACTCATCTAGCTGAGGCACTTCCAGCTGCGCATGCTCTGTGCATTCTGTCTGTTCCAGCTGGAGCCAGGCCATAGATCCAGTCCTAGGGAAGAGCTCTTCTGTTTGTAGCTGTCCTGTGCTGGGTTCTGTTAGACATGAGAGGCAGATGCTTTCAGTAGTCTCTCCATAAGAATACATACAGCGGTGGTAAGTCTCCGAGTTGAATGGTAACATGGCATAACGGAGGCGTTCCGTAACTATTCTATAGGTGGCCTGACATTTCTGTTGCAAGATTTTTTTACTGACCTGAATTGACTTATGTACAAGGAAACAAACCTTGAAGGTCTTGGAGGAATTTTTTTTTCAGAGGTAGAATCAAGGAGACTTTGCTGGTCTGGAGGATGGATACTGTTGATACAGTTGCTGTGGTCTGACTTACCTTTGAGATGGTTTTGCAAAGGTTAGTAGAGTAGTACTGTACTTGAAAAAACATTGTTTCACTTTAAGTGTAGACTTTCCAAGCTAGTGATGATTCCTAGAATTGGCTGCAAGGAGCAAGTAAGCCTGCTTGCATTGCTGTGGCTGGTGTAACTGTAGTACCCCCCTGCAAAGCACAAACTCTTCTGACTGGGATAGATGTAATGGGGTGTTGTTGGGAGACCATACGCAAGAACCTGTCTCCAGAACATTATAATGCAGTTAGTAACTAATATTGTGCATGTTATTCTGACATATCATACCTTTCTGTAGGGCAAAAGATAAGTATTTTGCCTGGAGAATTCTCAGGCAATTTGGTCATTCAAAAATCAGAGTGTCTGTCATCACTGTGGCTGCATTAAAGCAAACAAAGGAAATTGAGAGTAGTTTGTAATGATACTTCATATTGTCCTGTGAATAAAGATGTAGTATCAAAGCAAACATAATATGAGTTTCAGATTACCTTCTGATTGTTTCTGTTTTATAGAGATGCATAGATCTTTAACTATCAATTGCCTTATTTTCTGGCAAAGATTAGAAGACATGAATGCTAAAATTTAGTAGTTAAACTTTAAAAGAACAGTGTTTTGTCTCATGAAGTGGTGAAAATGAAGAACAACCAAAAGTGAAGAACAGTGCAATAAAGTTGCAAAATCTGATTGCACTTGTTTTGCTGATAGGGGAACTGAATATTGGATATTTGTGTTATTGCTATTTACTCTGCATTGTACAGGTTGTCCCTGCTTCGTAGGAATGAAATGAATAGGGCATGACTGCCCTGTTATGTTAACAAGTGGGGTTTTTTTGGTGAACTACTCATTGAGTTCTTTAATTTTGTTGGAGCAGGGCATGATAGCACCGAGATTCAATCTTCATGGGACTGTATTGGGGGTGTAGCTTCTCAAATGGCTCCAAGTCCTCTGTCAACCTCCATTGCATCAGGGTTATGCATGAATCAGTCTTGTTTGGCGCTCTGCCCTTGAGAAAAGGAAGTAGTAGTACTTTGGTTCTCTCACTTTTGCTGAAGGTCTTGTATGAATTTTATAAGCTTGTTCATTATCCTGTTTCTTGATTCATCTGATGGAAGAGCATTGCCGAAAGAATAAATATATCGTTTTAATGAGAGGAAAGAAACGACTGTTGGTGTTGCAATATACAGTTTGTGCGATACTTTCATTCACTGGTCCATTCTTTGAGCTCTTGACAGCCATGTCTGCCAGTTCAAAAAAAGCACTGTGGTAGGAATGGTTATACACAATGTAAGATTCCAGAACTCAATGGTGAGGTTTTCTCGTGAAGATAATGGTACCAGTATTAGCTTGTCAGGGTAAATTGATGTTAAAAGTAAAATCTGATAAAAGTCACATATTAGGGAAAGGAATTAATTTTAAAAGTTAATTGTGAGTTCAGTGAACATATGCAAAGAAAATAAGAGTTAGGACTGAATAAAGGAACTACAAATGCAACTGAAAGAAACTTCCTTTCTGAGATTATTTTAAATATTCTGTTGCCTGATACCATTCTATATATGGACACTTGGGTTGCGTACATAACTATGGTCTAAGAGAGCACAGAATTTTTATGGAAGTGGAATTGCTCTGTTCGTTCTGAGATTATGACAACAATATATTCTGCAAGCTCTTGGTAGTCTTGAGAGCTGTCATATTGGGAAGATTTTTTGTCTGCACTGGCCTCTAGGCTGAACCCTGCTGGGTATTCGAGTTGCCTGTAAGTGCCTTTAGTATCAGAGTGGTGGAGGGTGCATTAGACAAGGGTGCATCACTGTGTTTGTAACGAGAGAGGAGCAGGGAATTGAGGATGGGGAAAATGAGGAAATAATGCTTTGTAAATGAAGCTATTTTGTTCACTGCTTTTCATCAAGTTGGCTAGAAGTCTAGATGTTTTCTGAAGAAACTATTTGGCTGGCTGGGTTTAGGTGTGTGTATTACGCTTAACAGGACAGAGACCAGTAATTTGAGGTTATGTAGGAAGCAGGTGCTTAAGAGGGGCATTTTCTGCCAAGTGGTTGGCTGGTCATGTGTCAAAGCACTGTGTACTGCTTATGGTAGCCAAGCTTGAGAGAATTGATCAGGGTGCTTTTTGACACCTAAAAAGGAGATGGTTTCTTGATGGTGAAGAGAGTTGACTTTGTTTTAAAATGTAACTGAAAATACGTTTTCGGAGTAATGATATATTAGATTACATGTATTCATCAGCCAACTTTATACCAAAAAAGTTGAGTTAATGTTGTGTAATGAACCATTTCACTGTTTTATAGTGCCTTAGTGCTATCATACTTTTGATTGCTAGTAATTAAATTAATTCTTAATAACAAAATACTTCATCTTATAACTCATGTATTTTGCTTTTATATGTGATCATAAACTTGTCTGCTGTAAAGATCTCAAACTTCGAGCTTGTTTTTTGACTCGGCAATTTTGAGGGTCTTCCCCAGTTTGCACAAGTTATCTTGCACTGCTGTATGTCTTGGTGTGATTGATAGCAAAGGTCTTTAATTTGTGACATGAATGGATAAAAGTCGTGTACGCTTCGTGATTCTGAATAGAGTCATACCATTTAGAGGGGACTTAGAATTCAGGTAGCTGTCTTAACAGCTCTTCATTGAGTATTTACTCAAAATGGCTTAAAAGAAGATAATACCCCATTTTTCATCTTGGAGTCTTGATTCTGTAAGCTAACAGGCAAATGTTTTGATTAGGAAGGAGGAACACTAATGCTGATTGAGCTTACTGCATCTTGCTGCTTTCTGAAAAAGCTTCTGATGACAACTTTTAATTAGAGGGAGATTTTGTAAGACCTCTAAATGTTTAACAGCAGATGATGTCATTCTAATGAGTCTTAATTATTTGCATAATATTTTTGTAGTCCCTCTCAAACTTTGTCTTCTGTGTAAAAGCTTATACGTAATACTGGTGTTTCTTACGCCTAACCACTGAAAATACTTAAAATGGATTGGAATCTAGTTAAATGGTAAGCTCTTCTTCCAGATTCTGTCTTTTTGGTCAAAGCTTTTGTTCAAAGGTTTGCAATAGCATTTCTAAATAGTGAAGGAATGGATTATTTGTTGTTGTTGATTGCTGTCATTCACTTCAAAAATACACTCACGTTTAAGCTGTTGCATAATTTTTACTTGGAAACCAGCAGCCCTCCCATGAGTAAGCAGTCCTTCAAGCTCTCTATTGGTTAGCAACAATGAAGAGTTCTTGATTACTTAGTTGAGTTACTGTGAGACTCTTCCATCGTTGTTAAGAGTGCAAATATACAAAATGTTTGAATCTTGAGTTGAGTATTATATCTAGGTTGCTTATTGGAATAAAACTAAGCTAGTAAATAGCATTTCAAGTGCATTGGTTTTCTTTGTGTGGCGTTTTATTTTTGTTGTCACCTTACAGTAGTTTGAGGTTTCTCAAAGTGTAAACTTTCTTACTTTAATTTTTTGCTGCAACTTAAATAGCTCTATCTGCTTTTCAGCACATTGGCCTCTGCTAAAGTAAACAGAGCTTATACAAAGATAATTACATTCAGAATGCAGGACTCTCATAGTGATGGAGATTTCCACACTAGAATTTAACAATAAAACAGGGGCGGGGGAGCACTCCAATGAGTAGAACTGAGTCCTTTGTAAACCAGCCCCTGATTGTGCTCACATAATGAGAAAATGTTCATTTTTGTTTCTTAAGAAAAATTTGAATTAAACAAATCTGTCCCCTTAATTTATCATGTTAAAAGGACAGGGAACTGTTGTGTATAGGCTGGACATGTAGCGTATGATTGTAAGTTATGAATGTGTATGTAGACAATAAACTCTCTGAATAAACTTTTTTGTTCCTCCAAATTGAAATATTTTGTGGATTTTCTAAAAAAAC
Organism: Egretta garzetta; assembly: GCF_000687185.1. Classification (NCBI taxonomy): domain Eukaryota; kingdom Metazoa; phylum Chordata; class Aves; order Pelecaniformes; family Ardeidae; genus Egretta; species Egretta garzetta. The sequence goes on along the minus strand of NW_009260435.1, from coordinate 7,859,436 downwards.
TTGTGATGAAATACGAAGTTATGGAGGGGGAGCTGGCTTGCTTTTGGACTGTGGAAAAGATTGACTAAGTGTTGCATTTCTGTAAAACGGTGGTGCATAAATAACAGACCAAAAATACTGCCTTAAAGGTGTCCTTGTGAGGATGGGCTGCTTGTTCTCTCTGTGCTTATAACAGGTTTAAATTCTGATTTCCTGTCCTTGATAAAATTTTGTAAAATGGAAGTCTCAAGTCTTAATTTTTTCAAAGAAAGATGGTACATGTACGGGAGGAGCATGTGAGAGCTGGTATTTTCCTCAGGAGCTGTCAGGAGCAGAGAAGAGTAGGTATCAAAATTCTACCACTTTAATAGAGGCTTCTTTGTTTACTATGTAGACTTCTTAGACGCTTAATGTTTATCCCAAGTTTTTTTCTGATTTTGCAACTTCTGTTTCTCAGTCCTAGAGAAGAGGGTAGCCTTATATAGTGAATTCCACTAAAACTTACGGCAATAAAAAAGTATATATATTGTCCAGGACGCAACAGTCTTATTTTTAACACTTTAAAATAAGAAATTTCCTACTGTGAATTGTGCTTTGATTAAGTGAAAGTAAGAACCTGTTCTGTTATATATACTGGCAAGAGGAGGTTGAATCCAACTCACGTGCAGTTAGCTTTTGACTTACTGCTGTAAAACATACCTATCTGCTGTCATTCCAGTAGCAAACAGCACCACTTTCTTGGTTATCACAGGGTATAGTCCTCACACTTAACAGTAATTGTTATGTTTGTAGGATTTCCAGTGAGAACATTCAAACAGATCTTTTCAGCTAGGGTTCTAGGATCTGCAAGATTCTTGATCTCCAGAAAGATCCAGTGACCTTACAGCTTCTTTACATGTTAGTACTGCAGCATGTAGGCCTTGTGCAAAATTTTTATTCCAGATCACATCAGTTGAGGAATGAGATTAGGTGCTTATGGCTGTGAAGAGAACACAGGCTGCCTGGGATACTGCATCATCTTATACCTATTGCAAACTGAGATAAGTAATTCTTCAGGGTCTGTTAGGAACAACTGGCTTGCAGCTGCTCCTGAAAGCATCAGTTTGTCAAGCAATCTAAGAAATGTTGGTTTGACTCTGTTTGATTCGTTCTATGACAAAAATGAAAAAGAGCTTTAAATATTAGCAGCAGATGTAAGCATGCATTAGCATTTTGAAGAATTTGGAGGTTCAAGCAGAAGATTATGGACTTGAGTAGGCAATGCTATTTTAACCTGCCATAGATCTTGCTGTTGCTACCTTAGACTTTTTGTGTGGCTTCATGCATATTCCAGCTGTGCTGCGTAAGGAGCCTCATTTCCACATAAGGTATAATTGCGCATACTTTTCTTCAGCAGTTTTCTGGCAGTTCAGCATAACCTGCTGTAAGCCAGGTATAGCTGTTTGTGTGCTTATGTGACGAATTGGATTGGTGTCTGATCTGGCTGGGAAATTCATTTTTCAGATTGGTCAGCTCTACATTCTGGTTCAGCGCATAAACATCTCTTCTATGAGAGCATAGATGTTCCTTCAAACAAGTGATGAGGGAGGGAGAAAAGAGGGAGCACTTTGCTGAAGTAGTACAAGTGTTAAATGCCTTATTCATCTGGGGCACAAAAATGGGATATTAGTTACAGTAAAGAGTGCTTCAGTGGTTATCACAGTGGGAACCAAATTCTTTTGTTGCTTCCTTGTGGGAATTTAATAGAAGGCAGAGATGCTAGGTGAAGCAGGTTGAAGGTGAAAATGTCACTGAGGTTATTGTTGCCTGTGTCTCTCAGTAGTCTTTGAGTACGGAAGTTTTTCTTTGAAATAGTCTTTGAGGTTAATGTTGCACTGTTGTATGTTAACGGTGTAATGTTTTGTGAGGGAGGGGAGCCTGCCTGGTACCATTAAGGGAACAACTATTAAGGGAGCATGTGATATGATCTGCTTAGTTTCTGTTGCAGGATAGAGTCAAAAGCACATGGACTGAAAATAGCTTTGTGCGCTACTCTATACTATTAATGTGTGGTGTTTTTTTAAAGAAACTCTTGGTAGTAAATGGATTTCTATTACTTTACCACAAAATAATATGGTTCAAAATCTTTCCTGTTTTATTCCTTTTCATGTCAGAAAAGAATGAGGAATTCCAAGTAACTGATTTTTTTATAGCTCAGTTGTCACCATACTGTGCCATGCATTGTGTTCAAGGTATCCATATATACAGCTATAGAGGAAGATAGATGTAGGCCTTATTTAAGCAGTTAAATTTAGTTGGTGGCTTAATATTGGAGCTATAACTTTAACTCATGTTTAAGCATCGGTAAAGCAGACATTGTCCATGCGTTTTGCAGGTGATGCACATCGATACTTGCTCTGTCAAAGTGATAATGTCTTCACTGACTAGAAGAACTACCTGTCAATGCAAGTTATAAGAGTTCTGTCTTAATTCAAAAGTATGTTGTCAGGCAGTATTCTTAATATTATGAAACAATTGTATTTCAGTTACTGCTGTTTTGCTTTTCCCACTGGGAGATTAGTCTTAGCAGTACAAGGCTTTTCTCTTACTTCAGTTTTGCTCTTGAAAAATCTGATGCTTCTTTTTCTTGATGCATATCTATTTTTATTTCTAGGCCTTTCTTAAAACTTTCCATGTCTAAATGGACTCCTGAATGTAATATAGTTTATACTCTAAAAGCGGATATGAAGAGTGAAGTTTCTTCTGATGCACCAAAGAGACAGGAGAGTCTGAAGGGGATCCTCTTGAACCCTGAGCCTATTGGGGCAGCCAAAAGCTTCAGTGCAGAAGTTGAGATGATTGCCAGTAAAGTAGGGAATGAGTTCTCTCACTTATGTGGTGATTCTCAAAAGCAGAAGGACATGAATGGCAACCGTACAGACCAAGACAAAAGTATTGTGCGAAAAAAACGCAAAAGCCAGCAGGCTGGTCCTTCATATACTCAGAATTGTCCTGATAAAGAAAACCAAGGAATCTTAGGATTAAGACAGCATCTAGAAACACAGAGTGAAGACAATGATTCTTCTTTTAGTGACTGTATCTCTTCACCTTCATCTAGCCTACATTTTGGAGACTCTGACACAGTAACATCTGATGAAGAAAAAGATGCTTCTGTAAGACACCCTCAGGCAGTGCTGAATACTACAAGTAGAACTCATAGCGCCAGGTCACAAAAGTGGCCTCGGACTGAGGCAGACTCTGTACCTGGGTTATTAATGAAAAGGCCCTGTTTTCACAGCAGTTCTTTAAGAAGACTTCCATATAGGAAGAGATTTGTGAAAACAAGTTCGTCACAGCGGACACAGAACCAAAAAGAACGGATTTTAATGCAGAGGAAGAAGCGGGAAGTGTTAGCTCGAAGAAAGTATGCTTTACTACCCAGCTCTAGCAGTTCCAGTGAGAATGATCTCAGTAGTGAATCTTCTTCCAGTTCATCTACTGAAGGGGAGGAAGACTTATTTGTGTCACCTAGTGAAAACCACCAGAACAGTACAGCTGTTCCTTCAGGTAAAACTAAATTCCTGAGATACTTTTTATTAATGAGCTTTGATCATGTACAATATGCTTTTTTTGTAAGTACTTCGGAGCAGTTGTTTTTGTGTTTTTATAAAGTTATATTACAAATAGACTTAGTGCAAGTAATGTGAGCATTACAGCATAAATTCTTGATGGGAAAAGTACATACAGAGCTTCCATTAAAATTACAGCAAATCTAGAATTCTTCAATGTAAAAGGTGAAGTTAGTGGTTTCTAAACAATGGACTGGAAGGTTGCTGAATCTGATTAGTCACATGCTGTGGAGTTGCTCCTTTTTTTTTTTAGCTGTTGAATCGTATTAAACAATTAGCTATTGCAGCTTTAACTGATTTTGGGAATAATGATTCTGCCTGTTTTCAGAATGTAGAAATATCTGCTAATACATAATTAACTGTGCTGACAACTTTAAAAAGATGAGAAGAAAAAAAATAAAATCGGTCATTGTGGTAAGAGCCTGAAATAGGATTCAGTTGAAGGTAGCTTTAGTAGTGCAGTAAGAAGAGAAAATTCTAAGGCCTGAAGTTGTAGAAAGCAAAGTACTGTATATATACCAAACGTTTTACCTAGATAAACTCAATGCAATAATCTTGCAGTTGGTTTGCATAGATGTTTCTTTATCATGTCTTGACGTAGTATTTGAGGGCATGCTTGAACATTTGGAGTGGGGTTGGGGGGTTGTGTTTTGGGGCTTTTTTGGTTGGTTTCTGTTTTTTGGTGTGTGGTGGTTTGGGTTTTTTTTTTCCATCTACCAATTTTCTTGGACTTCCTTTCATCTTAAATTTGCCAAGTGAAAGGCAGTCCCGTAACATTCACAATGTTGTAGTTGTGCTTTCTGTTCATCATTTCAGCTTTTTAGAGATCATGGGGAAGAAGATACATAGAACACAGCGTAGCATTGATCTGTGCAACCATGTTTTTTGCCCAGAGACAAATGTGTTTTAGAAAATGAAACTGTATCTTAGACTGTGCTGATCATTCCTGTAAGAAAAAATGACTGCTAATACAAGGACAGGTTTAAAAAAAAAAAGTGTGTATGTTCATGTTAGGGGAGGATTTATGCTTGAACAGAACCAGAATATGAAAGACTAGATTATTGCTTGTTAACCATTGTAGCACGAAATAATGTGTGTTGTTCTTTAACGTACTGTTTAAATACAAGAAGTAAAATCTGTAATGCAAAAGTCTTACTTAAGCAGTGCTAGGGCTGCATAAATAACTGAAACAGGAGAATTATTTCACAACCTTGATTATCTTCATGCATATTTGGGGGGACAGAAATGTAATTTTTTTAAGCCTAAAAAAGTACATTTGACAACATCTTCAAGCATATTGAAGGGTATGATTTGTAAATAAGAAATGTATGGGGATATGTGTATTTTCATATTAAAAACCAATTTGGGAGACTACTGTGTAACACTTCTGTTTCCAAGTTAATAGTTTCTTATTTTCAGAGAGAATGGAGTTTCATGTAACTGTAAAATGATGTAGGACCATTAAGAACTTTTTTTTCCACACAGAGCACCATGCAACAGTGAAACTGGTGTATGGATGAGAAAATGTAGGTTATGGACTCTTAGGCAACCATCTATTTCTAACCATGCTAAATGTATTTAGAGAGAGATTTTTCAATTAATTTTTTTTTTAGTCTAACTGCTAAAACCTACTGCCCTTTTTTAACACAAATTCAATCAGTACCACTTCTGTGCTTTTATTTCCCTTGAAGTGTAGAACAAGTATTTCCATGGTGAAGCTTTCTACAAGCATTTTAAAAGAATCTTTCTGGAGAGAGATCTCATTAAAAATTGATGTAATGATCAGTGAGTATTCAAGCTGTTCAGGTAACTTCTGATAATTCAGTGATGCAGTGTGATGTTATTTTGATGGTAGGAAGACTGGAACTTGCAATTTGTTTCATTTAGTTATGTGGAAAAGGTGCATTGTCCAATGGCTTAATTTTTATACTACTTGAAAAGCACACTTAATTCATTTATGAAATTATGTTTATTCTCATGAATGAAAAATTGATTGGCTTTACACAGGTTAATTTTAGATTAAAATACTGACATTGGTAATAACTGAAATAAGGTATGCTTTAAAGAATGTGTATTATGGTGGCTGTACTTCAGGACTAACACTTGCAGTGAGCTGAGAAGTAATTCTGCCTTAGAGCATGTGAATACTGTGGATTTTTTTCCCAGTGGAAATACGTATCAATGGGAAGGTTTTGAGTATTTTATTTACATTGCAGATAAAATGGGAAGTTGAGCAGACTTCCTTTATAAAAGTGTCCTATTTTTAGCAAGATAAAAGTGTGATTAACGGTTTCTATTGCGATTAACAGTTTCTATTGCTTTCTGCTCTTATATAAGGCATTTCTAGATACTGAGTTAATTGGGACAGAAATGGGGCCAGCTGGGAAAATAGCTATGCAACTTCTCTGTATGGTGTTTCTGTATGAGGAAAGGGTTGTATTGCTAGTAATACTACACTAGCCTGTTAATGTTAGAGAAGAATTTTTTGCTCTAGATTGGCACGTGAAGGTTTTGTATGCATCTGCTGAAATTTCACAATATACTGAAGGGCAAAGAGCTACTGCTAAGAATGAGGCCTGCAGCATATATGTAAAAGTACTAGAGGATGAACTTAAGAAAGGAGGAGAATAATAATAATGAGAAAAGAAAATACAATTTTAAAAAGATATGGTAATAACTGAAATTTTAATAAGTAGGCATCAAAGTGATGTGATTAGTCTTGTAGCCTACTTAATGGCAATTTGTATTATGGATATGTCACAAAATATTTCCTTGTTTTGAATGTTGATGTTTATCTAAAGACACAGTGCATTTAAGGAACTGGTAAATTTAATTAGTGTGTACTGTTCTAGAAAATGTTTCTTTCTGATTATTGTGAGAAATGAAAGAAACAGATCTTTTTAACCCAAAAAGTGGTTAGTAGATTAGTTCTTGTAGCTAATAAAACTAAGTTGGCTATTTTTTGAAAATTGTGTGAATGGAGATGGGGGTGTGTGTGGTGGGTTTTTTTTAACAAAACCTTTACCAAAAAAAACCCCAAAGAACACTATATAGCGTTTTTCCCCCTTTTCCCTTTCTATCAGGGCTTTAGCTATTGTTCTGGTGGAACTTTGTGCTTTAGGAGTAGGAGAGTATTGAACAAGTATAAAATCCTGATACCTGGGAATAGATTATATTGTTCTACCAGCTGTTTGCTGTAAAAGGCAGTTGTCCTCATTAAATCTGGAATGACCAGATGAAGCTGGTTCAGGAGGTGGAGAGAGAGTGTTGAGGGCATAAGGTCAAGGTAAAAACAACTGTGTAGTTTAATGATGCAGTTATAGTTGAAGGTGCAAGGGCTTTTAGGGGTATATATTTTAATTTGAATGTTAGTCAGTTGCTTTTAATTGAAATACTTGGGCTTACAGTTAAAATGACTGCAGACAGCAACATTTTTGCTATGAAATGCAAATTTTGATTCTGTGATTTGTTTAGGTAGCTCAGAAACTTTTCTCTAACCCTTGGAGGACCTGTATACACACCTATAGAGATAATCCTCTTTTGACTTTCCTTCTCAAGGGTGGCAAAATTTCAACTTTTACTTTTACTATAATTGGATCTCTGTAATGTTGAAATGCAGATTTTCTGATATGCCTGCACGCGTCTTTGATATTCAGTGTGGATTTAAAGGGCTGTGGGTGCCATTTGGAGACAGTCAATCTGTGGAATGAAATCTAGCAAAAGCTAAAACAAGCTTTTAGCCTCTCATACTCTGATTTGGCCGTAAAGCTGAACCCTGGGAAATGGGAAAGTGGTGTAATAAAAAAAGCTGGCTGGAATTTTGCATTGTCATAAGTTGTTCACCTAATAACACTTAAAATTCCTTCAGGGTCTGACATGCTACTTTATATTTTTGACTAGCTAGTGCTAGACAAGCCTTGCCTCTTGATGCTGATGAGAAGCTGCTCCAGTTTTTGTTCAAAGCTGCTTAGAATGATAAGAATGAGTTCATTCACTATCATCCTCTTGATTCCTCTAACATATTTGTTGTCTGTCTCCCAAAAACGTTGAAGATAGATATCTGATATTTTAAAAGCCAGAGCTTGGTGAAAACGTTAAACATACACCTTTTCACATTCAGATTATTTTAATGGGTTCAAGATAAACATGTATTAGGTGGAAATAAGCTACCTGTTGTTACAGTTGGTTATTTTTCAGTTACTTAATCCCTCCTGTAACTACAGCATGCACGCCTTTTCTCACAGTACCTAATGCAGCTCATAATTAAGAGCTTTTATCTCAATAGCACTAGTGGACGTAGCCTTTCTGCTGCGCCTCTTACTAGAGACGGGTCAGGGAAGAACTGGGAAGTGGTGAGGAAAGAAGCACCCAGTTTTGCGGGCAGTCGACGTTAACCATTGTTGCTGTATCTGTCTGCTGTGAATTGGAGCTTTAAATAGCTACAGTAATAAATATTAGAGTGGAATTCACTGCAGCACTTCCCTGTAGCTGCTGCAGCTTTCTGTGCTGAAAAGATGCTACTTTTAGAATTGGCTTGCTGTTGGCATTGCTGGTAGAACTGGAATTTATATGCTTGGTTAAGAACAGTTAGTAGAGTTTTGGATTAGCCCATATTAGCATGTCTCACAGCTGGACAACATCCCCTAAATTGTGGTTGTTGACTGTCTTTTCCACCAGGGTGCAGACTCCTAAGCAAATTGTATGTTTTGAAGATTTCTCCCATCATGCACAACTATTGGAAGGCATATTCCAAATAAGTTCTGTACCAAATAAGGTACAGAAAAACTCATTTTTTAACCTAGTGTCACCTGACACTAAGGGGACAGAAAGGTTCTTTTAGGGATCCTTGGCAGAATGATGATGGCACTAAATCATGGTTACAATTAAAGCTTTATTTTCTTAGCAGTATGTTATGATTAATATAGCACAGAATTTATTATTAGAATGGCACGGGATTTCTACAAGCAGAATCAATATAGTACAATCTATAAGTAGCGTAATACAAAATTTATAATACAACTTAACTTATAATTCCTAATCACCCGGACCCTCTGCAGGTCAGGTCAAATCTTAATATGCGGTTTGCTGTATCAATATAACAATTCATAATCTAGACTTGAAAATCCATATAAAAGAATACGAATCACTCACTCAATCCTTGGAGGAAGTGGACGATGGTGGAGGTGTCCCTGGCCACAGGGGGTCCCAAGTCTTACTGTCCAGCAGCAGTTCTGGTCCAGGTTCCCAGTTTGGACTTGTAACCTCTTGATTTTATAGACTGTGCTCTCTGCACTGTTATGTTTCCCTGTTCTGTGATGGGGTCATCAACAACACCTGGTTGGCCGGGTGCCTGGGACCTTCAAGGTCAGCAAGGAAGGGAGTAATCATCCTGGCGCCCAGGAATCTTGAGGCTGATAGGGAGTGGAAGAAGAAATCTGTTTGGGTTGTCTACTTGGTTCACAGGACCTTCAGAGCCTGAGAAGGAGGGGAAAGGGAATGAATACGTGTCCTGCTCAGTCACAGAGAATGGCTGCTTGCCTCATAAAATAGCCTTAGTTATGCTAACCATATTACCAGGGGTTGGGAGCAGGGGGTACCGGTCACATCTAGCTCAAGAAGTTTGAAAGTTGAAGAAGGGAGTACTCATTAACACTAGTAGGATATTATTATTTTATCCATTTCAAGTTTAATTACTATCCAGGTAATTATCTTGAACCTACCAGCACAAGGTGCTGTAGAGGCACATAGTACCAGCAAGTTCAAAAAGGGATTAGACACACTTACGGACAGCTGTCCACCAGTAATGAATAGATAAGAAAGTGCTCTCTGACATCTGTGACATTGTCGGGGATGCTGGGTGGTGCGAGAAGTTTCAGTTCAAGTTTACAGCTTGGATTTTCTACTCTCACTGCATAGTTTTGCTTGCTGCAGCTGGCAGAGAGAACGTGGGCCTCAGCAGGCCGTTGGTCTGATCCAGTGAAAGCTTGGAACATGAAATAAGTCATCTCTGTCACTGGAACTTGACTGCTTATTTTAAATCTCTTCTGTTTTCACTTATGGCTTGGCCAAGACAGTCTCATTTGAAATTGTATATTGTAAAACCCCTTCTCTATCTTACATGTATTGTTTAAGCTAGTTAAACGCCATGTTATTTGCAAAATAGATGTAAAATACCCTCCAGGAAGGGCAATGATCAACCAAACATAAGTATGTCATTTATGACCTTGGTGGTATACATTTTTCTTGATGATGATTGCTTAATCTCCGAGTTGTCCCATGATCTTCCAGAGTTTAGTATAATTATATACATTATGCACAGAGTATAATTGTATATAGCATACATGTTATACTGTGCAAATATTAGTCTCTTATTTATAACTTCTGGATTATTGAAATATTTCATTCTAAAACTTGCTTCTCAGAACTGCATGTGTTCTATCAACACCACCTAGCAGTTGTAGTTCTGAAATAATCTAGCAACTTTATGGCGAAAAGTTATCCTCATTTGCTGATCTAAGTATTGGACTACACAGTATTGTATTTTTTAAAAGTTACATTCTGCCTAATAAAATATTTTATAATCTGACACATTTACTGTCTTTGTGATGTAGGGCCTGGAGGAGGGAGTATTTTGTTTTTTAAGGAATGATTATCATTTTGAGCATGTTCAAACTTCGATTCAAGCCAGTGTAGTTTATCCCTTCCCCTAGGTTGGCTGAGCGCTAGGCTTCTGTCATAAAACAGGCTTTTAAAAGAGAGGGGAGAAGCTTCTGTAAAGAAGTTCCTGATTATTAGTCATTTACAAAACCTGAATACTAACAGCTGTCAATGGTTCTGAATTGTTGGGATATGCCAAACTTGCAAACTAAAATTTGGTGGCTTGCATGCACTATAAAATATTATTTGTGGGTGTTAGTGGGGAAAAACCAAAATTCAGTGGAAATTAATAAAATTCTTGCTGTAATTTTCAGTAGAAGTTTTGGTTTTAACCAGCTCACTTAAAATGTAGAATGAGTCTTTTGGTAGTAGCCCAAAGGTTAATTTAGTCAAAAACAAGTAGAGTATAATTTGCTTGCCACGTTTTGTTATTCAGGAGATGATGGAGAGAAGTAGTCTATACCTGTGGAAGGATAATTTTCTGTTTGTTTTATAGCCATAGGTGATATGCTGAGGGTAGTACAAAATACTTCTTGTACCTCTGCATAACTGTTTTGCTGCCGACAGTCCAGTGACTAAATCTCCCTTCAAGGAGAAACCTTCAGGGAGTATAGGATTAGTACAGTAACACTGTCATTATACAGATTCAGTGGTTCTCTTACAGGGTCAGTCATTTAGGTAATACATTGATGAGTAAGGTCTTCATACTTTAAGATCAAATTTGCTTGAATTCCAGACAGAAGATGACTGGTCAGTGACTGGTATGTGCATGAAAGCAAATAAAGTACACCTTGTCATGGTGGACTATATAAAAAACATCCTGTGTAGTGGACTGCAGGGTGATGTGCAAGCATTTTGTCATCTGGTGTATTTCTGGCTTTGGATTTTTTTGTTTGTTTTGTTGTGGTTTTTTCCTTGGCTGTTGGTATGTTTTGTAAATTGTGCAGTACCTTAGGTCTGGGATTTACTGAAATATCAAATTCTGTTGGTTTTATGCCCTTCCTAAGAAATGTACTTCAAAGGTGTGTTTATATATACACCAAGTTTATTCCCATGTAGATCTAAAGATGTAGACACCTTAAAGAGATGTTCAGCTGTTTACTGCTAATGTGTAGCCTTGGATTCACCAGATGGCTCCTAGGAGTTACATATGTGCTAAATATTTGAGGCATGCGAGTGCCTCAGAATTCTCTTGAGCAAATATTTTTAGAAACAGTGTAGCAAAACCTCTGAAAATCCATTTGTTTTATTTCTGCAAGTCAGTCATCTCACTAAAGAAAGTTTCTTTCTGCTTTAGAGGGTTGTGCACTCTTAAAATTCAAGTCATACCATCTTGAACTACTCTGACCGACATACCAGTAAAGTTCGCCTTCAGACACTAACTTAACCGGCAAAGTTACATTATGTGGAACTGTAAAACATCCTGGCTTTGCTAGGATTAGGCTTGGAGTAGTTCAAACCAGCAGGTTTGAATTTTGGCATTTGGCAGAGAACTTTTTTTTTTTTCCCAGCTTTGATATTACAGAACATTCAAAAAGACATCTTAAATTTCACTAGTTCTTTAGTATTGGCACAGTTTTAGTTCTTAATTGCCTTGTAAATGAAATGCTCTAATGCTAGGATAAATCCCTTAATATGGGCTGAAGTTTCAGGGGGCTCTCCTTGACAGTGGTGTTGCTGCCCATGTGCTGCAGGCACCCTGTATTCCTGTCGGCCTGTCAAAGAGGCTGTACTCTGAGACTTGATTTTGACAGATGACTTCAGAGACTTCTCTTTGTTTTAACACTGTCCATTGCTCTGCTTTGTAGGAGCTTGTCTAAATCGGAATAAACTGGTGTAGTTTTGTGATGTTTGAAAAACTGTGTTCACTTCTTTGTAGTAATGTATGAGGAGAGGCAAAGAAGAAACAGTAAATCCTGTTGACAATGAAAGACCGTGTTTTCATACTACTTAGTTCTACTGGGTGTATGGCTAGTGTCTGACTATGGAAGAGCTACTTGATGAGGATTATGAATGTTACTTCAGTGTTACTGAAGTTTTGCTATTCGGCGGACTTTTCATTGTTCAGATAAATGTAATGAAACCAGTTTGTATTGGACAATTGTCTTAATTTGTATATACTGTTCTCCAAACTATTGTAATATTCTTGAAATAAGGGAAGTTCACATACATGTACTTTTCCTTTTGGTGTGCTTCTAACAGAACTCATTTGAAAGCTCTTTTTATTTAGAAGGGGGTACAAAGTTGTGTATCAGTTTGTGCTCTTTGTATTATCAACTTTAGCATGTGACTTTTTTTTTTCCTAGATAGTGTAATGTTTTCAGTTTTTCCCAAAATTTTCATGCAAGTTCTGAGAATTAATTTGGTCACATTACTTCCAATCATGAGAATTTGGTGAATACCAGTATTTGGAAGCATCGCGCTTTCCATCTTCAGGCACCAGTCACTCTGGGATAAAAATGGCCAGAAACAAGCAAAGGCCATTAGAAAACAAGTAATGCAACTTGTTTTTTCAAAATATAAAAATGTTGATACTTGGGTGGGGGGAGAGAATAATCTGCCCCACCTTGTCATTGGGTAGAGCAGCTGAGAAGTCAGTCCATACAGGATGTAAGTATTGATTTGAATGAGACCAAATTCTTCAAGCACTTTTCTTGAAGAAATTTGCGGATCTCAAAATGGCAGTTTGCTATTTCCAAGCTATCTAGCGTATTTATTTAGTAAGTTCTTTTGTGTTCAGTGGTATTACTATAGTGAATAATTCATATCTCAATTTAAGTATTCTAGATAGCTCAAACTTGTCGCTGTCAGTATTACAGCTGTAGAGAGGTGTTTCCATGCGTCTGGGTATTAGGCTGGAACTTTAATAATTCTTCCTGAAGTGGAAATTGTTTCTTATCAAAGCTTGTCTCTAAATTGATTTTGTGGGGTTTTGGTGGTTGTTTTTTACCATTGATAGTTTCATTTTAACTTCCTCTGTCTAGTATATGATTGTGAATACCACTGAAAGTGTAGATGTAAAGATGTTTATAAACACCAGTGGATTTGTGATCTTCATTTTGTTGTAGAAAAAAATAACATATATTAGTTGGTACATATTTTTTTCCTGTTGCCACTGTTTAGCCTTGAGACTTAATAATTAGAAAAACATTTAAAAAAAACTATTAATGGTAACAAACCACCACTGTTTTGCTAGTTTGAAAGTTTATTTTGTTTTTATATTAAATGACTGAATTTTGTTGGTGTTATAGCTCATAAAATTCATTGTAATTACTTCCAATACACAGCAGAATGTAAGCTTGCGTCTCTTCTCTCCCCACCCCCTGCATCTTCTGTCTCCTTCCTTTTTTTACTTCCATATTTACAGCAGAATTACTACCCATGTATTTCAAGTCTAGGAGACAAAGTCTCTTATCATGACAGCTCCTGAGATAGATGAAGTATACAAACTTTCTTTTTCCTTTTTCCTCATCAGGAAGTATTGATGAAGATGTTGTGGTGATTGAAGCATCCTCCACTCCCCAGGTCACTGCTAATGAAGAAATAAATGTTACCTCAACAGATAGTGAAGTGGAAATTGTCACAGTTGGTGAGAGCTACAGGTGAGATTTGCATCTCTTTGTATTAATAAAATTTTGCTTGGCTCCAGGTTTGTCACAAGGCTCCGTATTATTAAAAGCCCATAAGGTAATGTCACAGCAATTCTAACCAGCATGCATAATATACTTTTTTGATTCAAAACCAAAACCAGACCACCACTACCACCCCAAAACCCAAAAAAATCCCCAAACAAAATACAACCAGAAAGCCAAACAACAACAAAAAAACCAAACCCAAAACTCCAAAGAAATAAACAAAAGAACCCAAACCACAGATTTGCCAAAGCTTGAGAATTCAACTAATTTTGGAGTTGTTGAGGTGGTTATAGTTAGTGTGACTGATAGGCAGAATTTTAGGGATGCAAAGCTGTATAGTGAGATACTAGAGAGAGCAAGTTTAGGCTGAGCTGACTATCTAGGGATTATCTGAGCATTTCTCAGGAAAGCATCCTGCTTTTTTGAAGCTGCTGCTGTGCATGGTTTCCTGTTGGTCCGTGCCTCTCTGGAAGTTTTGTTCCATATTTGTCAGATTTTGCAGAATCTATTAAAGTGGAGTTCCTTGAAGAAGAAAACTTGAAATTCTCATGTTTGTGAACATGAAGACAAACTTACAGAATATGAAGAACAATTATCCATTTTTTAGAAAAAAATGGCAGAGCAACAGTAAGCAGTAAATTGGGAAAACATTCTATCTGTCATCAGATAGTGCTTTCAATAATGCAATTTTAAATTTAAAACAACAGACAAGTTTTCTTGCAAAAACCACTTCTATTGGAACAAATATCACATTGAGGAAACAAATTTTATGTTTAAGACAAATGTGCATAATGTAGATTTCATGAACACTTGGAACTAACTAAATTTCTTTGTTAAACTCTGACACACAAAAGATGTCATACTCACAAAAATGCAGCCTGAATCTACAGCAAAGAGGAAGTGGGATGAGAGGAATCAACACTTTAAAAATTAATTTCTTCGACAATATGTTTCTTAATATTTCCTTCTGTTTAAAAAAAAAAAAAGCTGCAGAATCGACAGATACTCTGTCTTGAGGTGATTAGAAACATGTTTCTAGAAATAGTTGATTTATCCACATGATTGTATTTGTTGAGAACAGTCATTAAAACTTATGAAACAACGTGAATGCTTAAAAAGACTTGAGCTAGATCAAGTTAATGCTTTAGCCCCTTATAATTTGCGTGTAAAGCTTTAATGGGTAAAAAAATTAGGCTAGACAAACGTGATTGTGCTTATAGAATATCAATTCAAACCTGATTAAAGACAGATAAGATGCTTTTAAAAAATAAACGACTTTCTGTCTTCTTAGCATCAATAAGAAATGTTTTGTGTAGTAGCCATAAAGGAGTGGAAAAATTACTGTTTTCTTCCCTTACTTTCTTCAATGCTACAGCCAAAATGCCAGCATCACCCTCTACTCCCATTTTTATTGATGTCAGTGGTGTCTTTACTAGTGATTTAAGTGAGAAGGAGATTGAACCAAGGGCACTTTCTGGTGAATTTAAATTTTTGGCCTGTTCAGTTTGTTAGACCTTCTAACATGCAGATTTCTCAAAGGCATTTGATTATTTATCTTTTTTAAGATCTTAAAAGAATGGTCAAATTAAATTTTGCTCTTTAACTATTTATTGTACTTGCTCTCAACTGTTGAGAAAAGGTATCACTGAAAAGTTCAGCTGAAAACTTTGAGACTATTAAAGAAATAATTGAGTTTTGTGTTGGAAAAAGTCACAATTCTATGTTTAAAAAAAAAAAATACAGTAAGAAAACAATTCCAGGAAGTTTGCGATGAGGAGGAAGAATCTTAAATTCGAATCTTGAGCCTGAAATGTTAGAAACTTCTAAACTAGTCTCTTATACTTTGAACATAGAGTACTTCCTACGCAGGTTTTCCGGTGTTTCAAGCTTATTATGTATGGAACAGAGGCAACTCTTGGACATCTAAATGATAGTTCAGTATAAAATTATAAATATAAATGCTCTAAGCAAACTGAACATTATGAAGGTTATTTACCAAACTTGGAATACTGCTCAGAGCAAAATAAACGGTTATTTTCATTCTTTATAACTTGTGTATAGATGAGAGCGGTTACTGCATTTTTTTAAAAGGCGTGTGGTTTTGGATAGAAGTAAAAAAAGTCAAATCAGAAATGCAAAAATGAAGATACCTCTTTTGACACTTCATAGTACTGCTAGCTTTTTTCTGTGATAGTGAGGCTAAGCTTTTTAATGCTTGCTACATATGTCTAGTACTGTAGAACTAACTTTTTTTTTAAGACTCAGTTATTAGTTGCATGGCAGTGTATATCCCCATAGTAATACATGGACTTACAGGATGCAAATTAATAGTAGTGAAAAAGATTGTAGATTCGAAAAAGTTTACTTGAAGTTTGGAGGCTCTCACTGATATTTGTGCATTCTGCAAGGAAGTTGCAACTTCACACCTGACAATTTAAAAAAACCTTAAAATTCTGAAGTGTTAATCTTGACCTTAGTAAATAAAAATCTAATAGTAGGCTCTAAATTTAAGCTGTGGTAAGAATCTATGGTTAGGATATTTAAGCATGTTAAAGATGGTTTCTCTGTCTTCCTAAATGGAACATAAAAAGCACTGCTTTTTTAAAAACACTTTTAAACAAATGGCTATATCTAGATAATAGGAATAATTTAGTTTACTTAAAATTTACAGGTAAAACTTAGTTTGAAAGGAATTGATGCACTCTAATCCAGTGGTTTCTTTGTATGAATGAACTTGCCTGATGGTCAGGTGATGGTTGAGTGTACATAAAAGCTTACTGAGCATTTTAGTACTAAAGATCAGAAAGAAGAAAACTCATGAAGTGTTTTATCTGTCTCTTCCTGAATCTTCCTTTCAGTCATACAAATTTTTTTTGTGGGAGAGAAGAAAACTACGGGAAGGAAGGCAGCATTCTCCAGACACACACCTGGATCCCTTAGAAACGCAAAATTTGTGTTTAGACTTGGAAAAGCTAGAGACAAACAAAAAATAGTTTTATGTTGAGGCAAAGCATCTGCCATGATGTGTATGTTAGTGGGCTTGGGATCATCTTTCAATATCATTGATGTGTTGTGGGCAGAAGATAGGGAATGGGTGAAGATCATAAAAATGGAACATTCCCTGAAGGAAAATCTTCTCGAAGAAAAGGGTGGTAATGCTAAATAAGGAGAAGATAAAGCAAAAGCTTTAGAGAACTAGAGCTGTGCGAGAAAAAGGGTTTCTTTCTGCAGTGCCTTCAATCAGACTTTTTGGGTAACTCTACAGGTCCAGCCTTGCTTGTTGTGATAGCAAATAGTATGATTTTGTGCGCTCTTTCAAGCTTTGCTGACTCTGAAGTGTAATATTGTATAGGCTTTAAGAAATCTTTTTTTTTTCTCCTCCTTTACAGCATTAATTCCTTGTCATCCTCTTCCACTCTGTTAGTGAAATCCTACTCTGATGATTGCTATTTTCCTAAAAGTAAGGAGATCTGATAAAACTGGCAGTGGACTCTGGAAAAGGCAGTGGTGGGACACCGTTGTTCAGCAACTAATATACAGTGCTTGATACTAAACCACGCGTAGTATACTTTATCAGTAGCATCAGTGTGAAATTGTCTAGTGGAAAGCCACTGATTTTGCTTTTCTAGAAGTAAGGAGAAGAGTGCTGGAGAAAAACACTTCCTTACTTTCACTCACTCCTGAAGAAACTATTCTGAAACTTAGTAAACCCAGTGAAAATAATTCGTCTTTAGAAAAACACTTTCAGTGGAATTTGTTAGGCTGCAGTTTCTTTGAATTTATCCCACAACTTAGAATTGCAGACCCAAAAAATTTACTCAACTTAAACCAAGAAGTTACCCCAAAACTTCATGACTGCAACTCTTTCTTGGTTCTTTTGTTACCAGAGATGGTTAATTATTTCTCTGATTTTTATTTGCCTTGTGAAATCAAGATTCTAATGCTCTTCTGCTTGTTTTCTGAGTGTTTGCTCGTGAGATGTAGTTGGTAGCATGTTGAGTCCTCACTTAGTCACGTGCATGTAGAAATTTTCTTATGTTTCACGCAGTCTCAGGTTTTATAAAATTATATCCAGAAATCCATGTGTTATTTTCTTCCTCCATGCCCTTCCTCCTTTGCCCAATGCACCATATTCAATCAAGAAATTGTCACGTACTGATGATCATTCACTCCTCCTTTCTTCTCCATCAAGATAGAGCCACTTTCAAAGCATAGAGAAAGTAAATCTTTGATGTAAAATAAGCTGCAGTCTCGAGCAGCTGGAATCATAGCTAGGAGGATGAGATAGACAGTATCTATCGAAATGCTATGAAACCTTCACTGATGGTCCTTTTCTCATTAAGAAAAAGCTATTAAGGTCTGGTTGAGATTGTCTTAGCATTAAATGGACTGAAGAATTTGGTCATACATACTTCAGAGGTGGACTAACCTAGTGATTTTGAAATTACATGGACTCAGCCACAGACTGAATATAGACAGCACCATATAGCTAACATATTCATTAGTCATTCAGAATGTCCTATTTAATCACAATGAGAAAATAGACCCAGACCTCTAACTTTTAGATTGTTTCAATTCAGTTGTCTTTTGTTTCCACCTCCAACTTTGCTCCATCATACCTATTTCAACAACTCTTAAAGATTATTAGCTCACTGTACAGTTGTATGCTAGGCTTTATTTCTCTTCATCTCTAGTTTGATGCTTTGAATGTTGCCTACTTGTTCTTCTGTGCAAGAAGAAATCCAAAGATATTTCTTAGTGTTGTATTTACAGCTTGCACTGAAAAACAAAAAATACGGATATAGGAGGAACTGCACCAGTTTTGATATGAAGCTGGAGTTCCTGTAAGAGAAGTGAACACTGACAATCCTGCATACCCTTCCACAGCTGATTTCTCTCCTTTACTACCAAACCTGAGGTCCTCCAAGGAACCTTAACCCATAGTTACACAAAGCTGTGCTTGTTCTTAGAAGAGGGGGGGGAATAATATTTGAGAGAAAAGTCCAGAGATTTTGCACTTCTAGAACACTTTGGAAATTTAAAATATAGAAATTATTCTCTGAACATATTCTGTCACTAGTTAACATGCAAAAGAACTTGATGTTCACAAATTTTTATTGTCTTTACAGTTCTGTATCATTCATAGATCTTCTGTTTCAGACTGCATGGGAATAGTATAGGATTTGGAGACTCTTCATTTACTATTAACAAAGTTAAAGCATAACATCAGATATAATTGCTGCCTGACTGTGGTTGTAGGGTTTTACAGTGAATTTTTTTATGTTACCTGTATGTATTTCATAGGAACATTGTTTAAAGATCTTGAAACTCTACCTGCTGGGTATTTGACATTATGTTCTCTGGTAAAGGCTGCAGTAATGTTTGTAAGTACACATCTAGTCAATGTGGAACAGTGGGGTATTTCAACATAACAAAAAATGCTCTTCTAATAATAAAAAAACCTACTTCAAATAGCTTCTCAAACACCGAGGAGAAAAAATTAATAATGGCAAAATTTAGGTCAATACTTAAGGTGTTACTTTTTTTAAGGTCTCGTTCAACACTTGGACACACAAGGTCACACTGGGGACAGAGCTCTGGTTCTCATGCTGCACGACCTCAAGAACAGCGGAACCGCAGTAGGATTTCCACAGTCATACAGCCACTGAGACAGAACGCAGCGGAAGTAGTGGACCTTACAGTGGATGAAGATGGTAAGTTGCATTGGTCTGAGAAATCTTTTCCTCCTTCAGGAGCAGGATGATCATTGTAAGGGGAGAGGAATTAATTGCATCAGTTGTAACATAACCATTCTATGAAAAAGTCTCAATTCTTAACAAACTAATTTCCAAGCCTATCGGAAAATCCTCTTGTGGCCTTCCTTTTAAAATTAAAAGTTTAGCCATTCCCAGTGGGTCTAGCAGATTTAATTTTTCTTCGAAAACAGACTTGGGTGTGTGTCTGAGGGCTGACTCATCAAACAGAAATTACAGAACAGGTTGGAACTACTTCTTCAAAAATACGCACTTCCATACAACACTATAAAAGGAAAATCTATTGTTGCCTATGCTTTGGAATAGTTACTAAACTTTCAGGCCTTTTCAGTGGAAAAAAAAACCAACCCCAAACTAGTAAAAGTACGTTAGGTTTATGAAGCTGTAACCTTTCATTGTTTCCTAACATTAGAACCTACTAGCACTTAATAAGTCTATTCCCGCTGAAAATCATAAGAGCAACTTCTAGGTATTGTGAAAAGTTGAGAGAAGGAAAACCTAAAGCTCAGGTATGTCTTTGGAGGTTTATTGTGGTGGTGGTGGTGGTGATGGTTTTGGGGATTTTTGGGATGTGTGCTACTTCTAATGTTTAACAGAAATTTGGTCCTGTTGTAGTTCCATATCCGAGTGCATTGCAAGCTAGTACCTTGCAATATCTTATTGTTCAAGTTGTCTTTATTTGGGGTGGGGGGTGGAATTGGTTTTGGTTCTTTGGTTTTTAAGGAAGAGGATGGGTTGATTTACAGATTCTTTTCTTTATGGATTTACTGTGAAATATCCCAACAGCTCTATCATTGAAGGGAAATAGGCATATATTGCTTTAATTTACTCTTTAAACTCAAATTACAGAATTTATTCTTAAATTCAGGAACCAAATTCTTGTAAAAAAGATCACTGCTGAATGAACTTCTACTCCTGTAATGTGTATATTTACGACTAGCTGTTCTGTCCCCCCAGAGGAAATACCTTTCTAAGATGAGTCTTCCAGATTTCAGCGATACTATTTTTTTGTTTGGGCATCAAATTTCATACATGAACTAGTGTAAAATTTTAAAAATTCTGAATTAACACTGTTACAAGGCAGCTACATGCTTTATAACTTTACTGATGTCTTCAAAGACACTGGTCTTACAACTTTGCTAGCTACTTCCATGAGTGTAAGGATCATATCTCCATCTATCTTCCTGGATTAATGTCTGTGAAGCGTGTTAAAATTAAGTTTCTCTTAGCTAGTAGTTTGAGATTGACCAAGCACACAGGCTTTTACTGGGTTTGGGGCAGAGAAACAGAGCTGTCTGTATTGCTGGTGGTGAGTCAAAACCACCAGGCGAGCAGGATGATTGAGGCCAATAGAATTGAGAAATGTCTGACTACAGGATTGCTTTCAGAATGTGTTTAGCACCCAGTCTTGAGCACTCTGTGATCATGTGTCAATGTTAGGCTATATGTGTCCTATATACTTGCTGTTCTTTTCTGAATTTAAGCAGTAATACATTTCTTCCAAAATGTTTTCTTTTAAGTAAAATTAGTATATTGGAATGGCACATTAAAATATGAAGGAATTTAAATGTAGCTATTAGATATGGTTTTTTATGTGATGAGTTGGAAGACTTGGAAGAAGGGAATTATGTTTATTCCCTTGCTCGCTGAGTTGCTGATATACCTACTAGGTAGAGAGAAATCTTGCAAACTAGTCATGTTTTATTTTGAGACTTTGTGTAAGAGAAGTATTTGAAGTGTCTTGATGTTCCTGTTCCTTCCCCCCGCCCAATATCCGTGCAGACATATTTACTAAAAAGCCTGAACTCTTCCTGATGATATTCCCTTTTATGGTATCTCATAGTCCTAGTCATGTCATTGCATTGTCAGTAATTGAAAGAAATTTCAAACTTACAGTCAAAGGCAGACTTTTTCAACACTAAATTTGAATTGTGCCTCCAGGTATCTTTTTAAATTTTAACCTGTTTACAATTGTGTAGTAGAGAACAAGATTTATCAAGTGTTTGGTGTATTTCCCTGCATCCAGTTAAATATATTGCCAAGTATTACCTTACAAAATGAATGTGTATGTACTTTCAACAGAAGTCTCAAATACTGATTTAATAAACTTGCTTTTAATGTGTATTGAGACTAGAAACTGGGTTTATCTTGCTATAGCCTTTAGTACTATGCATCTGGAATGATTGAAGTTTATAAAGCAGTACTGCTAGTTTAGATGTTGTTATGCTGTTCTTGGTTAGTTACCTAAAAGCTTTTCTGCGCTTGTAGGCATTAAAAAATGGTGAAGGTAATACTTAATCATAGAGTAGTTTGCCTGTGGTTTTATGAAATATTTCGGCAAGTGTTCTCATCATAAAGTACCAATGTAATTTTATTTCCTTTCTAGTAGTATTTTATTCAGTAAATAAAACTTGATATGTCAGATTTATTTAGGAATTTTATTTCATATTAATTCTTAAAATTTGAGTTGATTAAAAAAGAAAAAATATTATGCCCCCAAATGAAACAGAATTAAATTTTGTATTTTTTACCTGTCAAGCTTTTGTATTCTGACTTTTTTAGCATCTGGCAAGACCAGAATTGAGGATTTCTTGTAAAATAATGAAAACCCAGCAACAACAATAAAAAAACCCCAGCAGGTTTTAAAGCTTAAAGAACATGAAAGCTTTTTTGTTTCGCTAGAGCCGACAGTTGTGCCAACCACATCAGCTAGAGTGGAGCCACAGGTCGTGAGTTCTGCTTCCAGTAACAGTTCTAGTACGTCTACCTCAGAGCAGGCCTCTGATGCAGCTCCAAACATCTCCAACAGCCAGCCCTCTGCAGCACCAGAGACGACTTCTAGTCTTCCCAGTGGCGGCACTGCTGGTACTTCAGCTGGAGGTACAGAATAAGAGAGCTTTCTAAACTGTTGTGTTGCTTCCTAGTACAAAGGAGGTAGAGGAACTTAATTGGCATTCTCTAGATGAAATGACATGTGAACTTTTAGTACTGAACATAACAGTAGTAAGCTGAGAGGGCAGGAATCTGAAGAAGTTGATTTCTCCCTCAGGATGAAGGAAGTTGTGATGGAGCCTTCTGCTTTTGCCTATTGGAATAATTTGGTTATACCTAATGAACTACATCCTTGCTTTTTGAGGAGCTAGAATGTGGTTCATGGGGAACTAAGTCTTCCATTGCAGTGTGTTACAGATGTGGTATTTTTAATGTGTATTGTAAGGAAGTTAAGCATGTAGATTTTTTTTTTTTTAACCTCCCCTGTGGATTACTTCACTGGAAGATGACCTCTAGGGGCCCCTTCCAACCCAGAACATTCTATGGTACTATGAAGTGCATTTATACAGATCTTTGTAGATGCTGACCTATAATAGGGCTGTGTATACAGCTGGCACTCCAACATCTCTTAAATATGGGTATTCTGCCCCTACCTGCAAGTCAGGTGAGGTACCAAAAAACCTGCAATGACCACAGTTGCACAAAAACTAGAGATGTCTGCACACTCACCGCAGGGACAATCTTTCCTCCTTTCCTTACTGATAACATGTCTTAAATTAGTGGAATAAGGCAAGTGTCATTTCACATCCTCTAGTGGTTCGCATGAGTACATCCACTTGAACCATTCATTTTTGGTTCATTTGGCAGGCATGGCTGAATCTTCTTTTTTTGTATCCAGTTTGTTTTGTTTTAGTCTAGATCTGTTTTTCAGTCAGTTAATTGTTTAATTGTGAAGTACAATTTTTTTTTTTTTCTATTTAAGACATTGCTTTACAGTGATCAGCTTTACTAATTTCTTTCACTTCAATATTAACTTTCTTTATTGTCAAGATGATATAAGAAGAACTGCATCTAATACAACACTGGAAACTGGCCCTCCGGCCATGCCAAGGTTACCATCGTGCTGCCCTCAGCATTCTCCTTGTGGAGGACCTTCACAGACTCATCATGCATTGGGGCATCCGCATACAAGCTGCTTTCAGCAGCATGGCCACCACTTTCAGCATCACCACCACCACCACCACAACCCCCACCCAGCTGTTCCACTGTCTCCTTCATTCAGTGACTCCAGCTGCCCTGTTGAACGGCCTCCCCCAGTGCCTGCACCTTGTGGAGCAAGCAGCAGTTCTGGCACCAGTTACCATGACCAGGCATGTTTAATTCTTGTGACTTTCCCTTTGTGATTTCAAGTTGTTATCAATACGAGGGAATAGAATAGGATGCTGAATTGTGTGTTGTTCTCTTGTTTTGTAGCAGGCGTCATAGAAGGGAACTTAAAAAAAAAATTTGAGCTATAATACATGGACACGAAAAACTTAAAATTTAAGTCATAATCCAACAAGTAATCACTGACAGCTGACATCCTCTTGATGACTGTAAGATGATAGTGGCTGTTTAACCAACTCAAATACAAATAACTTGAATTATACTGTACCAATCATAGCAGTTTTGAAGTGCAAATAATTGAGCTGCTTTAAGGGAAGAAAAAGTCAAGTCTAACGTTCTGTTTATAAAAGGTATAAAAGAGTTGCTCTTCCAAAAGCATTGTTTTTTAAGACTTCTTAAGTAACTAAAATCACAGCTTTAAAACAATACGGTTATAAGTAAGAACAATACTGTGGAAACTTAATTTACGACATGCAGAACTATCAATCTCATTTTTGTTTTAAGTGTAATACATTAGGCACAATTGGAAACGCTAAAGATTGGTTTTTGTCTCCACACATTTCAATGCACAGTGCTCCCATATACTCACTGATTTATCCATCATAGGATTTTTTGTTTTTTACACTATCTGGTGTCATGAATTTAGTCTCTCACACCAGATTCAAGAATTTAGGAATAAGAAATGTTAACCATATCTAAAGAATATTCCAGAGTTGAGCCTTAAAACTTAAAAATTAGGATCCCAGTTGCTTGTGATAGTATTTATTTTTAGCACATTATGTTTGAAGGTGTCTTTGGTTTCAATGTCTGAAGAATTGCTTGAAAAAAGATGGTTTGTTTACGCAGCAGGCGTTGCCAGTAGACTTAAGCAGCAGTGGTATAAGAAGTCATGGAAGTGGTGCTTTTCATGGAACATCTGCTTTTGACCCCTGCTGTCCTGGTTCTTCATCTCGAACTGCAATTTATGGGCATCAGGCTGGTGCTGGCCCAAGCCAATCGATAACAATAGATGGATATGGATCAAGTATGGTTGCGCAGCCGCAGCCCCAACCTCCTCCTCAGGCATCGCTCTCTTCCTGTCGGCATTATATGCATTCTCCTTGTAAGTACAGATAAGTACTGGGTACTGGGGGTGGGGGGGGCGGGAATCAAATAAGCAAGAAACCAACTTCCCTGGCAACATATGAAAACTCTTACTATCTGCTTGCTTTGATCTTAGAACTGGCCTAGCAAAACATGTATTAAGAAATATATTTAAACAGTTCAGCCTGTGTAGAGGATTTGAAGAGGATCAAGGTGAAGTTAAAATACTTTCTTTTCAGTGACTTTAATAACAGGCTTCAAAACCAGTATTTACTATGAAAATATTTTTGTATTTTAGCCATGTCTTTTTATTTCTTTTTCCTTGGTCTGTCCCCCATCCTGCCCCCCAGTGAGTTCTGCTTGAGCAATCTCAGAGAGTCAACTCATTTGTTTGTGATTTCTTTATTTTTTTGGGGGGGTGGTTTTTTTGTTTGTTTTATACAGAATAGTGGATTGGGGAGGGAGGTTAAATTTGTGAAATTTGTGTAAAACTAACAAACTTGAAGTAAAATTTCTCACCATGTATACATTTTTCAGAGTGCAGACTTCTTTATTTTTTAACGTTAGCAAGTGGAATACTTTGGGTTGCAGGAAGTGTGGGTTTCTTGTAGGGTATACTGCTGGAATCACTTTATTTAAAAATTGCATAAAGACATATTCCCATGTTGCTGCTGTTTACACTGGTGTAATAATATTGAAGCATCTGTGTGAAGATACTTTTTAGAATAAATTTAAGTCAAAACTTGCTACTGACCAAATTAAAAACTCTTGATGTTTTCATTCCAGATGCTTCTTTGACCAGACCTCTTCACCATCAAGCTTCTGCATGTCCTCACTCTCATGGAAATCCTCCTCCACAGCCACAACCTCCACCTCAAGTAGACTATGTTATCCCTCATCCAGTGCATCCCTTCCATCCTTCAATCTCCTCTCATGCATCTTCCCATCCTGTTCCACCTCCACCTCCACCACCAACTCATCCTTTAGCCAATGCAGCTGCTCCAATACCACAGCATCTTCCTGCAACACACCAGCCTATATCCCATCACATCCCTGCAACAGCACCTCCAGCACAGAGGCTACATCCTCATGAAGTGATCCAGAGGATGGAGGTCCAGAGAAGAAGAATGATGCAACACCCAACGTATGTCACAAATGTACTCAGAACAATATCTAAACGTATAATTCATTTCCCTCAGGTTTGTAAAATGTTGCATGTGAATCTCACTGTTAATTGCATGGTTAGGAACTTTTAGTATTAAACCATGGTAAGAAGTGTCTTTACATACCATCACAATCACGTGAGCATTAAGACTGAACCTGTTCCATTACATCTCTCAACAGTGTCTCCAGGTAAGGCACAAATGGGTCATGGAAGAGGAGGAAAGCTTATGTTTCTCTTGCCCATTACTCATCCTCCAGATAACAGGCTTTCCTTTTCAAGCTGCACAGCCTAGAAAGTACATCATAAGCTCAAATGTGTTCATTGAGAGTGCATTTTGCCTTGTTGATGCTGTTAAGATTCTTTTTATCTAACTAGTGTTTTAAAATAAAACAAACAATTTCTCATAAGAGACAGTTTACCAGGTTTAAGTCAGATTTAACCTTAGATACTTACCTAGCTTTACTATGCCTTTAGAAGAGAAGGAAGAGCCTGAATAATATCTGTATGAGAATGTGACCAGTGTTGAGATGTAGCTTTGGTGATACTGTGTAAGAGATGCTACTGTTGTTGCTAAACTAGATTTGTGGCACTAGTATCAACAGAAATCAAGTCAGTACTGGCTTGATATTCAGTCACAAAGTAACTGAAGTGGTTTTAATTCTGAGATAATGCTTTTAAATACCCAAGAGAATTAAAGAATGAGCACTCTAGTTGTTCTACAAATGGGTTATACAAATTCTACTGGTAACTAACCTAAAACTGATTTAGAAGTTAATGCTTAAACAAAAGTTTGCTTTAACTTCTGAGGCAGTTGCCAGGTAATTCATAAAAATATCTATAGGCAGTAACTGCTCACAAAGTGGCACATGACAGACTTCCCTCTACCACCACCCCACCCTGCCCCCCAGGAAAGTCAAATATAACCCTGCTTTCGCTTTCTTGGTCATTAAAATTTTGATCTGTTGGAACCTACACCTGTTCTCTTATTATCTTTGCTATGCAAATGGTGTAATGTCTAAACACCTTAACCTGAACATACAGGCATACTGCTTGTGTATGCCCATGATTATGCAGTCATACCCCAAAATTAATTTTGGAACATTAAAGCCAGTGAATGTGAGACACCAAGATAGCATTTTAAGGAAAAATAAGAGCGGTAGCTATCTTATCAATTCTGGAAACTTTCTGGTAGTTTGGGGATGGAAATGTGAATATTGGCATTTCTAGCCTAGTGAACTATCTTTCTATGTATAGAAAATGTAGCCAAATGTTGATAAGAGGTTCTTCCTTGACATTCTATCTGAAGTCGCCAATCTCAGGTCAGACACTGACAGTTTGCTTAGTGAGGTTTCTTCTCTATAGTTTTGCAATGTTACAAAATTGTTCCGCTCTTGATCTTTCTTTTCCCCTCTAATCCTCATATCACTTCCATGCAAAATCAATATTATAGGTTTCTTGGCCTGACCTCATATAAATCAGATTATACTCTGACAACCAGAAACTTGTGTGTATTTGCTCCGTTATTTAATACACAGACTGAGACTGCCAGCAGACTTGCAGTTCCTTCAGTTCTGTGTCCCAGCATCTCAAAGTGTTCTTAGAATGTTTTTTCATCCTTCATTTTTAGAAATAGCGTATTGGATAATCTGGCTTGTATACCTTCTGTCTAACAATATAGGACTTTTTCAGGATTGGAAGTACAGAATGGTTAAAGTCCTCTTCTCCCTCTCATGTCTCGTGTGGGTACAACAGCTATAACTTCCTTAGGGTCTTGGAACTGGCCACAAAATATGCAAAACGCAGTGTATGAGGGTACACTGCATTTGTATAACATACAGATTTTCTATTTATTTTAAATCTGGTCACACACTTTATACTAATATTGTAGGATAGACAGCCTAGGGTTTTTACATTCATAGAAATAATTTTAAATGTGTTTCTTTTAAATTAAGACTCGTTTTAGGAAACATGGGCCTACATGACATTAAATTTTTATGGAACTATGGAAGTTTTTCTGCTGTGGTTTTTTATTACAATTTGTTCTTCTAGACGTTTCCCCATAGTAACTTGATAAACTGAAGGGAGATGACACTAGGATTAGGTTCTGCTGATAGGTCTGTTCCCATGTTGGTCTGTACCTTTGCAGAAAATGAATATTTCTAACAAAATTTAAACAAGCTTGATAGGTTTCTCTGGAGAAGTGTGAATTTACAGTTATTAGAATCTTGTGCTGTTAAGTAACTTTTTACTTCTCTAGACGTGTAAATTTACAAAATGTCTAGTCTACTTTGTCAGGTAGTTTAAGGTAGTACTGAATCCGGAGTCGGTGTACTGCTTTTGGCAAAATCCAAGTTTCTAGGTTGAATAAAAAAATACTTTCTTCACTGAAAGCAATGGAAAGAAAAATACCAATCCATTTCTTTCTGTAACTGAGAAGTGGTGAAGTAGTAGAAGTCAGGCTAGCAGGTTTCTTCGAAGATTCTTTTTCCAAAATTGTAGTTGTTCTATACCAGCTGGCATGGAAAAAAACCTGTGTGCTCTTAGTACTTGAGGTGTGATGCAAATATGTTTCAAGGAAAACGTCCTCTGATTAGTATATTAAGTTTCCTCTAATCACTACTTTTGCTGGTATAGTTTTACTAGAAATAATTACTAGAAAAAATTACCCTAATTACGTACTTCTGCTGGTATAGTTTTACTAGAAATACACTGCAGCATAGCTGTGAATGATGCTGAATCTCAACATGACCATCCTATGGCCCTTGCTTTCCTACCTGCGGTTTGAGGTTAGGATTAAACAGTTTGTCAGTCCTTCTGTAGTCACATCTGCCAAGTGAAAGTCACATCACAGTAGCTGAAGCTGGCTTTGTCTTTGAATATGAAATTTATATCATAATTAGTTTCTAATGTACTGTTGTGGTTTAACCTGCAGGCAGCTAAACACCACACAGATGTTTGCTCGCTCCTCCCCTCAGCAGTGGGATGGGGGAGAGAATCAAAGTAAAACGCATGGGTTGAGATAAAGACAGTTTAATAAAACAGCAGAGGAAAAGAATAATAATAGTAGTAGTAATAATTATAAAAGAATATACACATTGTTATGCACAGTGCAATTGCTCACCACGCACTGACTGATGCCCAGCATATCCCCAAGCAGTGATCACTGCCCCCCAGCCAACTCCCCCCAGTTTATATACCGAGCATGACATCATATGGCATGGAATACCCCTTCGGCCAGTTTGGGTCAGCTGTCCCGGCTGTGCCCCCTCCCAGCTTGTTGTGCACCTGGCAGAGCATGGGAAGCTGAAAAGTCCTTGACTAGTATAAGTGCTACTTAGCACCAGCTGAAACATCAGTGTGTTACCGAGATTATTCTCATAGTAAATCCAAAACACAGCACTATGCCAGCTACTAGGAGGAAAGTTGACTCTACCCCAGCCAAAACCAGGACACTTATATCTAAAGTTGAAATTAAAATACTGTATGGGGAGTTTTATGTTTTTATTTTGAATGCATTCCAGTAATTCAGTCTGTAATGTTTTGGTTATGGATGTTGTTTTCTTGATACTAACAAGTATGTGAAATTAACTGTTGCTGTTTTATGTTTAGACGTGCTCATGAACGGCCGCCTCCGCATCCTCACAGAATGCATCCCAATTATGGTCACGGGCATCACATTCATGTGCCTCAGACAATGTCTTCCCATCCTCGACAAGCTCCAGAGAGATCTGCGTGGTTAGTAATTGGATACTATTTTAGTTCTTTGGGGCTCAGGACAAAAGGCATAATGTGCTGATCACAGTGCTGATAATGTTGGCTGTGATTTTTAAAGTGCTGCAGGCAGCTTAGAATTTGTAGATGTTGGCTTTGGAATACTGCTCTGAGTACTCGGTATCTTAAATACATTTTTAGAGGTTTTTGTTTATTGCTTTTAAAATTGAATTAAATGTTACTGACTCTAGGTAGTTATTAAAAACATTGATTTTAAAATAGGCAAGTAAAACATTGCTGAAGACTTCTTATGGTTCTTTGTAAAATAGAGGTTTGGATTTGAGTTACAAACTAATTTGTACTCTCTCCTCTCTGTCTGAGCTTATTTAAAATTGCATCAGGCCCACTCACGAAGGTTACATTTAAGTTACGCAACTGTTTATTAAAAACAATAGATACTTCTTACTGTTAGGGAAGAGGTACATGCATGACAGCTACTGTTCCCACAGTGTGAGCTGCAGAGAAGACTCCACGCTGATGATACTCATGGGCACAATAAATGTGGAGTTGTCTCTACTGATCTGTCTACTGATGATCTCTACTGATCATCCTAAATCTTCACAGCTGATGTAAAAACAGCTTTTGTGGTAGGATTAAGATGATTCTTGAGCAAAGTTTAAATAATTTTTTAAAAAGTCTTTATGTAGAATTGTTACCGTAGTTGTGCTGTGTTGTATGCTTTCCAAAGCCTTGGAATTGTATCTAGGAGTCAAGATGTATCTTTACTGTAATGCCACTTTCATTCCTGTGACAGGGAACTGGGAATTGAAGCTGGTGTGACTGCAGCTACTTACCCTCCAGGGCCCTTGCATCCTCACTTGGCCCACTACCATGCTCCTCCTCGACTTCATCACTTGCAAATAGGGGCTCTTCCTCTAATGGTAAGGAGATAGCTTATGAAAAATGATGATCATTGGTCGCTGTAATTATTTTGTTTGTCAGAAAAATTATTTTAAGGTTTACTGCATTTAATTGGACATGTGACATTTCTGCAAAAGTTAGTGGTTCAACTGAAGAAGAAAATACTCCAGTGTTTGTGTGTTGTTCCCAGATAGGGAGCTAGAACAGGCTCGTGTCTAATTACGAGAAAACAGTAGGACACTAAACTTTTCTAACTTCAGCTCTTGTAAAATGAAACATATTTGAATTAAATTGTCACTTGCATTGCAATGCATTGACCCTCTGCATCTGATTTTTAAAGTTCAGATTCTTTTTGAATGAGTTTTGGATTGTTAAAGGTATCAATTTTCCACCCAGTGCATGAGGATTAGCACTGGTACTTTTATTTTTAAGGTGTGTATACAGCACAGCTAGAATTCCATCTGGAGATTTGGTTGTTTTCAAATAATATTTGTGTTCATCAACCTAATTCTGTGTGATAAAGGATATAATTTTGTAGCATGAAGTGTTAGAAGCAACAGGAAGTGTGAGGGTAAATTAGTCTCTTGTTGCACATAATTTTTTTTTAATCTACAATAGAAACCCAAGGAAAATCAGCAGAACTCTGTCTTTGTAAAAAGTATTGTTTTTGAAATAATTTTTGTAGGTTTATTTAAAGTAGTCTTAATTTTGTTTAACGAAAAGTCACCAAGACACAAATTCAGTTTAATGGAGTATGTTTAGTGTTTCTATGTGGTATTCTCTGTGGTTAACCCATATTATTTAACCTTCTTAAAGCGAGATAATCTAATCAAAATTGTGGGCTCTTCTGTAAACAAATGCTAAAATAGTAATTCAAAATCAACCTGCAAGTCTTGTCCACCCAAAATTCCTCTGTTAGTAGCCAGAATTGATATCTAGGGTTTGAACTGTAAATTTACAACCAATACTGTAATAGCTGTCTCTTCATAGTCTGGTCTTACATTGCTTACTCCTTGCTATTTGACTAATAAACATGATGATAATCCCCAAGTACTTCGCTGATACATCAGGTTTGGTAATTAATTGATGCACAGCTTGCATACTTGCCACAGACTTTCTAAAGCAGTCTGTAGAATTTGGTATTTTAGTGTAGCCCACAAGATTCTTAGTGCATAACCTTATCTCCTGTGCATCATCTATTCAAATTAAGATTTTGTGCATTCTTCTTCAGTTAGGTGTCTTTTTTCAAGTGGTTGAAAAATGGCTTGCCTTCTCACATTTATTTCATGTGTTGTGCTGTAACAGATAACATCAGTTGCTTTAGATTCTCAAAGAGAAAGGGCTCTCCTAATTGCAGGGAATTGCAATTGCATTAGGAGACAGCAAGTTAAATGTATGCCTATTTTATCTTTTTTTTTTTAATCAGGGCTAGTCAATTATAGGATTTATTTCCACTATTGCTGTGAAGTTTCTAGAAACTTGAGAATTCAGCTGATCATTATATTACAGTGTGATGAGAAGCTTTTAACTGTATTTTAACTTTTGTAGGGGTATTCCTACAACTAAAATGTTACACAGGCAAGTAGTTAGGACCCCACTGTTTATCATCTTTTTAGCTGTAGAATCAAAGAAAGCTGTGATAGAGAATCTTCAGAAGTATTTCCTGAATGGGTGATAAAATACTTTAGAGAGTCTTGCCTTTCTGCTCAGTAACTGCTGTTACTAGTTGATAAAGGTGTCAGATGAAATAGTGTTCTTTAAGTCTACAGGAACTTGTGCATGTGTTTGTGTAGGGATATCTAATCCTTGTAATTCACGAATCTCTGGATGAAATGGAAGTTGTTTGCATTTTGAGTTTTTGTACACACTGTACCAACATCATGTTTTACAGTGTACAGACTGCTGTAAGCAGTACTTGTTCAAATGTTTGGGATCTGTTTTGAACCTTGCTGTGATCAGATCGAGTGTTACGATTCTGAAGTTGTGTTCCGAGTCTCTGACTAGTTTGAAGTGTATTCAGGTTACGCACACTAGCAGAACATAAAGGCAGGTTAGAGAACTGTTAGAAGTTAGATATACAATGAGTTGAAAGCATTACAAATGCTTTTTGATGATTCTACCCCTTCTCTAGCAATAATGAAAGCCAAAGTTTTCTTCATTTGCGTGTATGAGAGTACAGGAGATCTGTCAGCAAAATTGACTTTGAATATAGAGCAAATAGTGAAGTTTTTCATCTAACAAACTTAACTGGGTATTAAACAGAAGTGCCATTTTATTTTTTTATTAGAGCAACAGATTAATTGCAGCTGTCACCTGTTTGGTTTTTTTTATTGTAACTTTAGGAATAGGGGCAGGGGAGGAGAGGCTGATCTGTGATTAGAGTCCCTCTGCTAAGTGGTTAATGTTATGAGGAGTGCTTTCTCCTTTCAGTAAGTACAGAGGGTACTAAATAGCAATTTACAAGGCTCCTTAGTTGTATGCTTGATGGGGATGCCATCAAATGTTGATGTTCTTCATTCTTTATTTTGGAGGGGGGGAGGGGGAGAAGTCTTCTGAGGTAACTCATGCAGTAGCTCAACTAAAAAAAAAATTCATTTGTGTTGAATCCACTTTCTGAAATAGCATTCTGCCCAGTAGGCAGTGTGCATTTTTTCCTGTCTGTCCTGGAGTACTAAAACCCCTTCAAACCCCTGCCAGACCATAAAGGGCATAATGGATAATTTGGGCTTTAATGATACTAGTACTCTGATACACCAATTTCAGATTTTAGCTGGCTGCAGATAACCTAATCTTCATCTAGTCAGTGCTGGAATGTAGACTGCAGTTTTAATCCTCAGGGAGACAAAATGATAAAGATATGCCGGGGGAGATAATTAGTGTTCAACAGCTTTGACAGTCCAAATAGAGGGTGGGGTAAACAAAATCTCCTTTTCTATTAGCTCGGTTGAAGAAACTTTCACCTGTTTAAATGTTGCTTCAGGAGGAATTCCAGATTAAAAGCAGTTAAAAAGAGCTTCCTTCATATCTATGTAGACAAGGATTAGGCTGCTTCCCTCCTTGATTTAACACAATTACTTTAAGTGTGACCCTGGCTTAGAGTAGTTTGTGTTCCCATCGTTACTGCTTTAATGCCATGTATATGCTGAGGAAAGATCTTCTGTCGAAGGGATTTTTATGACAGATTCCATTCTGGACAAATATCCGTTCTGCAAACTTGAACAACATTTTTAGGAGGAATTGACTGAAGATCAATGCACTGCATAACTAATGAAACATCAGACAAGAAAGACACAGAAGAGAGGCTTTATGTGTTCCTCTGTTCTTCTCTGATGCTGGTGCTTGTTAGATGCCACTTCAATTTCTGTTTACTCTGGGTGACTTTGACTGCTCTTTTGGCACTGTTGATGAAGGCTTTTTGACTCGGAGTGCCCAGCACCAGTTATATCTGGGTGGACAGGATCAGAATGTCTGTAATTTAATAAGCAGAGATGGATGTTAAAAGGAATGTGACTTTTTCATAATGAACTATATACCAGCCAAACCATACTTAGGGCTGTAACACATATCCAAGCAGATATGTGTTTTCTCCTGTTTTTTCAGGGAAGAAGAGGCATTCTAGTCTGTAGTGAAATCTGGAAGGGGAAAAGTCCAAAAAGACATCTCAGAAGATGTTTCTAAATATGGACACCCTGAAATGGTCCCGGTCTCTATACTCCTGACTCTCCTGTGTCTCATGTTTTCCCATGATGTTACCCATTTACCTGAATGACCAGAATGCTATGTTTACCTGTAAAATCAGTTACTTATTGTAATTGCAAAGATGAGAATATTTCTAACATTTTTCAGACTTCAAAAAAAAAAAAGAAAGGATTAGAAAAATGGAGAATAGTGTGTTATTTTCTATAAAGTTTCAAAGGTCTGCAGGTGTTCATTTAGAAATTGTATTCTATTCATCTTGTTTTTAAAACACGCAAAGCTGTAATTACAGATTGTATGTAGTGAGATTTGGTGGGTGGTTTTTCGTTGTTGGATTTTTAATTTCTGTTTTATAAAATATCTTAAGTCATGGAGGCTATCTACATGTGTCTCAAATTGTTTCAGCTACCTGTTAATCAAAGAAGTTCTTGGGATATGCTGTTCCGTCTCTTGACTCCAGCTTCTTCTGCCTTTTTGAATAGTATCTTGTTGATTGTGAATTTGAGGCGGGGTGGGGGTGGGTAGGATTATCCGGACTTTACAGTTTGCTAGCTGTGGCACAACAAATCTCTATAGGGTTGATGCAAGCCTTGAGAAGACTCCTTAGTTTATCTATGAACCTAGGCTGCAGCTTGCCAGTCAGAGGGACATCTCCTGATCATAATTTAAAAAAAAAAAAAAAAAAGTTACTTATGGCAACTTAACCTCTCTCAAGTGTTATATATCCAGCTTTCATATACTGTCACCCCTTTTTCTTCTATTTCAGAGCCTTGCTGTTTTGTTCCTTTAACTGTTGAATGACTCAGAGTGGTTGAGGCCATCTTTACACTTAGTTATAAAAATTGGGAGTGATTTGGTGGTATAGGCCAGTAGGTCCCAGTATGTTATGGTAGAATTGCACTGGTCAGAATAATACCACACAGAGTGTAGTCATACAGGTATCTCAGCTCTAAGAGATACAACTGTTCTGTGCAAAAAAAAAGCTAACAAACTTCCTATAAAATATCTGAACACTTACAGCTTAAAGATGTAACTATAGTAGTTCAAGGTATACGTTAGGTTTCAAATAGCCTTGATTAGCTGTACGAAATTTAACTGCATTTTTCAAATAAGAAAATGGACTTCTGCAATGCAGCTGCTACTTTTTTCTTAATATAAACATGAATTACTGTTCTTCCCTTTTTTGTAGAATATAGGCTATTGAAGCATGCTCATTTATGTTCCCCTCAGACACATACACAGTCAGGTTTAGCTACGCAGCACGCATTACCTGTTCCTTCACAAAGTATGTCTCTATGAAAACTGCAACTTTTCCTTGTTTGGATTTGGCTTATTAAGATATTAATTGATCAGCTTTACTTTTTTTTTGAGTATTGATGTGGACCTAAGCAGTTAACTGGGTAATCTTATTGTTGGGATTTATTTTAATATGTATGAAGATAATACCTAATGGGAACCATTGAATAAAAGGTTGGGATGGAAAAGATAAGTAGCACCATACAGTGAAAGAATCTCTTCACTAAAATTACTGTGGCAACTGAAAGGCAAAAATATCCTGGAAAGACGAGAAGGTGTTTAAAGGAAGGTAGTAAGCAAGAAAATCTTGCCTGCAGGCTAGCCATTTCAGACTGTTTCAGAACATTAGTGGTGTAAATGGTTCAGACTTAGCCATGTATTTTTTAGTTGCTGCAAATTGTTGTAGTGGGAAGTGTCAATAGAAAGTGCAAAACTAGAAGCAGATGATACTTTTTCTACAGGAAACAAACAAGTTCTTGGCAAACTTGTACTGGAACTTGCAGGTCAAGAGTGTATTGCTTTAATGTATGTATTGTAATTTGACTGTATCAGAAAGAAGATGTATAAGCACTTAGTACAGACTGGTATTACCTCTAACTCTTTACTTTCTTCATTAGCTTTAAGCTGTTCCTTTTTTCTTACGTTTAATGTGAAAACTTACTGGAAACACACTTCTATTTGTGTGTGAAGCTGTTTCAAGAGAGCTGAAATCTTCTATTTGCATTGAAGCTTGATGGTAACTGTCAAAGAGATTTTAGTTAGATTATTTTCAGTTGGCATTTGTCCTGGTTTTGGCTGGGATGGAGTTAATTTTCTTCCTCGTAGCTGTAGTGCTGTGTTTTGGATTTAGGATGGGAATAATGTTGGTAACATGCTGATGTTTTAGTTGTTGCTAACTAGTGTGTATGCTAAATCAAGGACGTTTTAGCTTCTTGTGGTCTACTGACTGAGAAGGCTGGAGATGGACAAGAAACTGGGAGGGGGCACTGCCAGGATGTCATGTTCAGTATGTAAGTTAGGAGAAAGCTAGCAGGGGGGGCTGCTGCTTGGGGACTGGCTGGGCATCAGGTGGTGAGCAATTGCATCGTGCATCACTTGCTTTGTATATTCTTTGTTGTTACTACTATTTTATTTCAATTATTAAACTGTTCTTATCTCAACCCACGAGTTTTCTCACTTTCACTCTTCTGATTCTCTCCCTGATCCCACCAATGGGGGAGTGAGTGAGCAGCTGTGTGGTGCTCAGTTGCCAGCTGGGGTTAAACCACAACAGTCCTTTTTGGTTCCCAATGTGAGGCCTGACGGGTTGAGATAATGACAAATCCAACCAGACGGTTTTAGAACAAGTTTTTTTATAAACATTCTTTACATTAGTTTGATAGTCACTGGTCACAGTGGTGATTAATTTGCTCTCAGAGTTGTTGTGCCTGCTCTCAGAGTTGTGTTATGCAACACCTTACTTGCAGTATATGCTCTGTGTTATGCTGTTTGTCATTTCTGGGAGGTGGGTCAAGGTTATAATTTTGCTGTGCTTTGTAACACTTCCCTTCATCTTCCCCTTCTCCTCCAGGCTGGTTATAGTAGCTCTTGAGAATTTTGAATATCCTTGGGATGTTCAAACTGGTGTGTTTCTGTTGCTTCTACTCCTGAATGTGTTTCAAGTCTTGTTTAAAGTTAAACAACTGTTTAAGAATACCACCCAGAGATCTAGCCCAAGGCTGGATAGTTACGAGTGGCAGGGTGTGGGGGATAGTATGGGCAAGTACCGTGGACAGTGGGCACCTCCGGTGTTTCGGAACTTCGCCCCTGAACAAGTGCAGAATCCTGAAAAACTAGTAAAGCATTTGGAAAAAGTGTGCTGTCACCATGGCAACTTCAGAAAGACACAAATCATAGCAACATGCTGGGGCCTGGCCCATGCCTACCGAGCCCTGTTCAACGCTATTCAGAATCCTCAAGGGGAAGAGAAGGTCTCTGGATCTGATGACAAAATGACAGGCACTGTGGCTGTTCCAACCCCTGTGACAGGCACTGCAGCCATGCTGGTATTAGTTGCCCCTGTACACAAGATGAACTCTTGGAAACAAAAGTCAGCTTGCTTAGCAAGGGATGATGAAAATGCAGGGCTGTCATGAGAAAATGAAGAACTCATAACCGAGAAGATAACCACCTGATCCCGATCCCCGAGTGAGCTGTGAGACATGCAAAAATATTTCAGCCATCGCCTGGGTGAGCACATAGTCACCTGGCTGCTCCAATGCTGGGATTTTGGGTAGGGAAGCCAAGCAGCTGGGATCCCTTTCTAGGGAAGGGGGCATTGACAAAGTGATTGGAAAAGGGGCATAAGTTCTCAGCCTCTGGAGGTGACTCCTGTCAGGTGTGAAGGAGAGGTATCCCTTCAAGGAAGATGTTGTATATCACCTAGTAAGTGAATTGCTATGGAGAGATGTATCCGGTACTTGAGGGAACTAGCTGTGCTGATGTATCCGGTACTTGAGGGAACTAGCTGTGCTGGAGTTGATTTATAGTGACCTGGACAACGAGCAGTTATCCAAAGATCCAGATGAAGTCAGGTGCGCACAACCTATGTGGTGGGAGTTTGTACAGAATGTATTGTTGTTGTATGCCAACTCATTGGCAGTAATGGCCTGGAAAGACGGAGAGGAACCAACAGTGGGTGAATTGGCTGGCCAACTCCAGCAATAAAAAGAAAATAGCTCTTCCTCCCTTGTCTTGGCTGTGGAGAAAATGTCCCAGGAAGTCCAGCAACTCAAAGAGGATATGTCCTACTCCCCACCTGTATGGACCAGTATCTCAGCTATTAGGAGTAAGCATCCCTCTGCACAAGAGAGAGGATATAGAGGGTGCGCACCATGGGGCACCTTGTGGTTTTACCTGCATGACCGCAGAGAGGACATGAGGAAGTGTGCTGTAAAATATACCTCAACCCTAAAGGCATGGGTATGTGAGTTGCCAGGAAAAAGAATCACAAATGGGGGTTCTTCCATGAAAATTGCTGCTCCAGTTTCCAATGGGCAGTTCCCCAAAAACACCCCATTGTGACTGGCCTAGAGGCTCCATGCATCCTTGGCATAGACTACCTCAGAAGAAGGTATTTCAAGGTCCCAAGGTGGGCTTTTATTATAGCTGCCTGGGAGATGGAGGAAATCAAGCAGCCCAGTCTCTCAGAGGACCCTTCTGTTGTGGTGTTGCTGAGGATCAAAGAATGACAGGTGCCAATCACTACCACAACAGTGCACTGGCAGCAATATTGCACCAACCAAGACTCCCTGATTCCCATCCATAAGCTGATTTGTTGACTGGAGAGCCAAGGAGCAGTCAGCAAGACTTGCCTACCCTTTAACAGTCCCATACAGCCAGTGTGAAAGTAATGGAGAGCGGAGACTAACAGACTGCTGTGGCCTGAATGAAGTCACGCTGCTGTGACAGACATGCTAGAATTTCAATACGAACTGGAGTCAAAGGCAGCTAAGTGGTATGTCACAATTGATATTGCTAATGTGTTTTTCTTAGTCCATTTGGCAGCAGAGTTGCAGTCCACAGTTTGCTTTCACTTGGAGGGGCATCCAGAACACCTGGAATCAACTGCCCCAGGGATGGAAACACAGCCCTACCATTTGCCGTGGACTGATCCAGACAGCACTGGAACAGGGTGAAGCTCTGGAACACCCGCAATCATTGCTGAATGAGAAAAGTGGCCAGTGCTCTATCGCAATACTGTCTCATGGATGGTGGCAAATGCCCTGTGGGGGTGGTTACAGCAATGGAAGCAGAGCAACTGGCAGCACAGAGGCAACCCCATCTGCTGTGTTGTGGCAAGATATGCTGCCTGGGTAGAGAACATGGTTGTAAAAGTACATCACGTAGATGCTTGCATACCCAATCAGGACACTGAAGAACACCAAAACAACCAGCTGGTGGATCAGGCTGCTAAGATTGAAGTGGCTCAGGTGGATCTGGACTGGCAACATAATGTGAATTATTTCTAGCTTGGTGGGGCCATGACACCTCAGGCCATCAAAGAAGAGATGCAACGTGTGGGTGGGCTTGTGATCGAGAGGTGGACTTTACCATGGACGCTATTGCATAGGTTATCTGTGAATATGAAATATGCGCTGTGATCAAACAAGCCAAGCGGTTAAAGTCTCTCTGGTATGGAGGATTACGGTTGAAATATACCTAACGGGAGGCCTGGCAGATTGATTGTATCACACTTCTACAAATCCACCAAGGCAAGTGCCATGTGCTCACTGAGGTGGAAGCAACCACCAGATGGCTGGAAACATACCCTGTGCACCATGCCACCACCTGGAACACTATCCTGAGCCTTGAAAAGAAAGTCTTCTGGTGACAGACAGTGGGACTCA
Organism: Egretta garzetta; assembly: GCF_000687185.1. Taxonomy (NCBI): domain Eukaryota; kingdom Metazoa; phylum Chordata; class Aves; order Pelecaniformes; family Ardeidae; genus Egretta; species Egretta garzetta. The sequence goes on along the minus strand of NW_009260435.1, from coordinate 7,819,365 downwards.
TTTCCGAAACAACCTCATAGACAAATGGGCCAGAGCATGGCACTGAGTGGGTATATCGCATTGCCTATCATTTCCTCCAGGAAATTTGAATGATACAGTGGATTATTAAAGACAACACTGAGCAATGGGTGGTGGGACATTCAAACATTAGAATACATGTTAGCAAAAGCCACCTGATTAGTCAACACCAGGGGATCTGTGAGTTGGGCTGGCCCTGCCCAGTCAAAACTTCTATGTGCTGTAGGAGGGGAAAATCTTTGTAGTGCACATAAAAGCCAAACAAGCAAAAAAACACCAAACAAACAAAAAAACCAAAACACCAAAAACAGCTGCAGAAGACAATCTGGATTATTCCTGCCTCAGGCAAAGGCAAACCCATTTGTGGGATTGCTTTTGTTCGAGGATCTGGGTGCATCTTGGTAGGTGATGTGGAAGGATCAGGAACTCTGATGTGTACCTCAAGGGGATTTGATTTTGGGTGAGAATAGCCAATAAATTAAATTGTATGATGTTAATTACTATATAACATTGTGTATTATCACTTCTGTAGTGGCTATATGCCATATCAATGGTATAACAGTAAGAGTCACCCAGATAAATAAAGAATGAGCTTTGATGAAAACTGAGCAAAGTGCAGTGATAATGGAACCAGAACTGGCTTCAGCATGCAACAATCCAACACCACACCCCATCTCTCCTGCCCTGAAGGACTCTTAGGACAGTTGGAGCCCAGAGTCATAGACTAAATGAACACAACAGACATTTTACAGGGATGGCCCATAGACTAAGGGAATGATATCTGTGTATATGTATCAAAAGGCAGGAAAAGTGGTGGTGATTAATTGGAATGTATTGGAAGGTGTGGAACCTGGGCATGATGTAGATGGTATAGAATAAGGGGTGAATACTGTCCTGGTTTTGGCTGGGATAGAGTTAATTTTCTTCCTTGTAGCTGGTATAGTGCTGTGTTTTGCGTTTAGGATGGAAATAATGTTGATAACACACTGATGTTTTAGTTGTTGCTTATGCTAAATCAAGGATGTTTCAGCTTCTCATGGTGTATTGACTGAAAAGGCTGGAGATGCACAAGAAGCTGGGAGGGGGCACAGCCAGGACAGCTGTCCCCAGCTGGCCAGTGGGATATTCCAGACCATATGATGTCATGCTCAGTGTATAAACTAGGGGAAAGCTGGCAGGGGGGCTGCTGCTCAGGGACTGGCTGGCACCGGTTGGCAGCTGTTGAGCAATTGCATTGTATATCACTTGCTTTGTGTATTCTTTATTATTATTGTTGTTACTACTATTTTATTTCAATTATTAAACTGTTCTTACCTCAACCCGTGAGTTCTCTCACTTCTACTCTTCTGATTCTCTCCCCCGTCCTCCTGTGGGGAGTGAGCGAGCAGCTGGGTGGGGCTTAATTGCTGGCTGGGGTTAAACCACAGCAACATTATTGATAGTTCTGTCTTGCCCATCTTCCAGCTTGTAGTTACAAATGTGATTAGTTAAAATCTTGCTATGTTAGCAGACTGCTTATTCTGCAGGCCTAAAAGAGTTGGGTTTTTTCTTAGCGATGGCTTTTCAAAATACAGCATTTTACTTGGCCAGAAATGTAAGGTGTGCTCTCGTGATATTTTATAGAAGAGCCTGTATATAACGTATGTTCAGATAATTTTGCAGTGTGCTATGCTATGCACTGTCAGGATAATGTGAAGGCCTATTAGCATGAAAATGTATTGTCCCACCCAGTGTTTCAGTTGTCTAAATTTAGTAGTTTGTTGTGGTATGTACTCTGAGAAATTCTTGGTTCATTTTGTAGTGTTAAATTTAGTAGGTTTCTTAAGTAGATAGTCTCCAATAGCAGAATTTGGTCCAAATGGGAGACTTGTCCAGGTGCATGTCACTGACACAGATTTCTTACAACATAGTTTTTACAAATTACTGTATTTTTAATGTGCTCTCCCAAACGCCTTTGTTACAGCCACAGTTAATATTGTCAAAACAATAAGACCTGTGACACCAACAGATGTTACTTACATGAAATGTTTAGGTATGCAGATGAATATACATGTCTTGTGATTTTTTGCATATCACATTGAATTCATGTATTAGTATATAATCTCTGTAAATGCAGTCTGCATATTGCGTAACAACTTAGATCTTTAAATTGATACACTTGGAGTTTGCAGCAGTCATCCTGTCTTGCTTGTTTTCCATCTCCAGCTCTAATTAGTACCAGACCAACAGATACTTAGGCTTCTTGTGTGAGAGGGAAATATTCTGAAAGTTAAATCTTCAGTTTCTAATACTCTGGTTTGTAAAAATCTATTACTAATATTGTGGCTGTATTTGTGGCTTATATTTGTACTGCATGGTCATCATTTAACAAGCCCCATGTAAACTGCTTTAAAAAAAATCAGATTCTGTTTTTCTTTTCTGAGAAGAATTATTTAGGGCAGAGAAGTCTTTGCTATCCCTGTCAGCTTTTAGTTACCAGACTGGATTTGAAAAATACATAAAGGTAGCTTATTGGTCTCTTAAGTGAGTATCTTTGTCTAGGCCTGTGCTTTCTCGCAAGGCATTAATTCAGTTTGTTGACAGCCTTACGAGATGAATTTTGAGCTGTCATATATAGCAGTGGAAACATTACCAGCTGAGAGCACAGAAAGGAAGATAGTACTTCTCAGGTATTCAATGTTATTTCCAAATGAGCTTCTGCTTACAGTCCTCATATCAGTGCACTCTACATGATTAAGTAAACTGAATCTGCTGATCACTTGTGGGTTTTTTTCACCTGTTCATTAAAAATTGGTGCTGGTACATTTCTGACAAAAAGTCAAGACCATTATTCATTCATCTTGTAGGAGTAAAAATGGAATGCAGAAACCCTGCTATGAAGGTGGTTCTTGGTATATTAGTTACCTTTCTGCTTTCCTGTATGAAAAGCACTGGTGCTTAAAGTGCCTGTAGGGTATATCACTGGACACTGGTATTTTGTTCACTGCTTGTATCTCTTGATGTGCAAGGAAGTAGTGGATGCTTGAATATAGAGCGTATATACATAGAGTTGCCTGTGACTTCAGATGTGAGTTTTGAGTGTTACCTTTTCTATCTGCTTCTAAATTTCAAGTGTGTCTGAAGATGTTCAGTTGTTTTGGGTATGATAAGGATATTGGCTGTTTTTTCTAGACTGAGTATTAGCCTTGTTTCTTCTGTAGTACCAAAAACTTGCGTTTCAGAATCTGTAGCAAGTCCTTTTTGTAACTTCATGTGCAGCTGTTAGGTGTTTTGTTAACAAAAATAGGTAGATGTTTATGGCATTTTATACAAAGTAGGTTGAGATTTTGAGACTTGGGAAGTGAGACCAAGCAATACATAATGCAGCTGTGGAGAGATGATAATAGAGGGTCTAGCCTCGCTTCTCTTTTGCTTCTGGTTATGTTTGGAGAGCTCGGAGTGGTGGTGTGTTATGCCATCAGTTGGAATTGTATGCTCAAGCTGAGGAGTATAAATTATTATAAGTGGTTCAATAAAAGCAAAAGGATCTTAAATTTTTACAAAGTGAACAGTAAGATACTGAAACTGTTCTGAATAGGTTTAACTTAACGTCTGCTGTTTGAATAGGTACCAGACATGGCGGGCTACCCTCACATCCGTTACATTTCATCGGGATTGGATGGAACATCATTCAGAGGCCCTTTCAGGGGCAATTTTGAGGTTTGTAATAGAATAAACTAGATATATGTCAAAATGTGTCATGAGGGCATATGGGGAGGGTGTATGGTAGAGGTAGTTCTATACATAGATGTAAAAGAATCCTAAAGAAAGTTTGTAGAATGACCTCACTGTCATGAACTGGGATAAAAGCATATTGAAATGTCAGTCAATAAAAGGTGCCCTGGACAATGTAGGCTTAGGTGGTTATTAACTGACTGTACATCTTGCTCTGCCCACCACCCCAGTTAGTAGCATGTAGTATTCACATATGTTGGTTAAAGGTAGTGGTGTCTCTGAATAACTGTGCCAGGATCCTCCTAGTGAGGGTGAAACTTGGCAACTTTAACAGTGCTGTCCTGTTTGTTATGTAGTGCAGGAATTGAAACTGAGGGAAGAAAAAAAAAAAAGGAGAAAATAAAAGGTATCAGATGCAGAGAGTTAATGACCTAGTCCACCGAAAACATCTTCAGTGACATCTCACAGTTCTAATAAACTCATTGCTGGAGAAAAATAAATCAGTTGTATTTCAACTTAAGCAACTTTTTTTTTTTTCTTCTAAGCCTTGATGACTGTTGGAAAGCAAATATTTACATAGTGCATTTTAATTGCATTTTCCTCAGTAGACATGCAAGTATGTGTGAACATACCGATAACCATTCCTAGTTGACAAACAATTTCTAATTTTTTCAGTAGTAAAATAGTGTTTCCCTATGACATAAAATACCAGGTAGTGTTGTGTAGGTTTTTCTACATCACTTTCCCCACACAACATACTCTTTTTTTTTTTCTTTTTTTTTCTCTTTTTTTCTTTTCTTTTTTTCTTTTTTTCCTGTACTTGAATAAGTTGGGAATTGAGAGTTTGTCATTCTGCAAATGGGTTGGAATAAAATTAATATTTAGTCAAGGCAGTTGAAGTAGCAGTTTTTACACTGTTTATTCCTTGATAATTTTTAGGAGCTGATTCACTTGGAGGAACGATTAGGCAATGTGAACCGTGGGGCAACACAGGGAACTATAGAAAGATGCACATATCCACATAAATACAAAAAGGTGAGGATTTCTCAAATTGTGGCCTCTCTGTAATATTTCTTTGAAAATGTAGTAATGTTTATGTTTAGCTTAAATTTGCAGAAATGTCAGTTTCAAAAAGTGTGTGTTTTCTGTATCTTGCAATTTCAAGGATTGTAAGCGAAGCTTATAATGCCACTTCTTTCACAAAGAAAAATAAAAATTTGGTCCCTAGATAAAGAGCTACTTTAATGTTATTAAAAATAAGTGGTTTAATGATTTAATAACTTGTCCAGCAGTTATGAATAGCCTTGTAAGCAATGAAATAACTATTGATAATAGCTAAATTGTCAACAGCCTTCAGTGGTAACTCATCAAATAAACTAAGACTTTATTTTTGCAATAACTTGTTCATGATGCTTACCTGTTTGGTATATATCATTTTAACCTTTATTTTCTGATCACATTATGAAGACTGGGACACTTGGAAGTTTTGAATCTGGTATAGAATTTTGGCAACTTAAGTTGTCTCTTAGTTGGAGTTTATTATACCATAATATAGAATCCCATCCACATGTACATAGTGTTCTTTCACATTTGATAAGTAGTGACTTAAGATACTAGGTTTGAAAGGATTTTTTTTGCCTCCTTGTGAATGAAATTAAGGTATTTATACATAGACAACAACAAGTAAAAGGACCAGTTACAACAATACAAAATGAATATATTCACAGTCCAGTGGACTTCTGTAATTAACAATGGTTAAATAAATATGAAACATCCTGTGATTTTGCTCCAAGTGCTAGTTCTTGATTCATTTTAGTTCATATACATTTGAATAAATATTATGAAATGTTTTCAAAATAGTATGTGTTGAATATGTATTAAAAACAGATTTTACTCAGTTTGTCAATAATGTCATCTCTACTAATAAGGTAACAACTGATTGGTTCTCACAGAGGAAACTGCACTGCAAACAAGATGGGGAGGAAGGAACAGAAGAAGATACAGAGGAAAAGTGTACCATCTGTTTGTCTATATTGGAGGAAGGTGAAGATGTCAGGTAAATAGTACCCCTGAATATCAGAATATAATGTTAATGTTCTGCCTTTGAGACCATACTTGAATATGGTATACTGCTCTTTGCAGTACTCCCTAGGTTAACAGTAGGAATTAAAGACTACCTCTCATTGAATCAAAAACCAAAACAAGTTGCAACTGAAAACACATTGATCAGTATGTATTGTCTTTGAGTGGAATGTAGGTCTTCCATAAGTTGGCTGTCTGTCTTGCAAGGGGAGCCCAAGCTGATACCCTGAATTAATCAGGACTGCCAATTTTAGCTTTTCTGGAGTAATGCTGCTTTAAGCCATAACAGGTTTAAATCAGTGTAATACAGCAGAAGCTAGCTGATGCTTGACTTCATTGCCGATATCCATTTCTTCTTGGAACTACACAAAATGCAGGTTTGGCTGGAAAGGCCAGTGAAACTTGTGGAAGAACATACACATGCAAAAAGAGTAGACACCTCAGTAGCAAAACCCACATTACCGTTTTTCCGGTGGGTATGTTCATATGGAAATGCTTTATTAACGCCAGTGTTTTTCTGTTCTGATGGCAGGCGCCTTCCATGTATGCACCTTTTCCATCAAGTATGTGTAGATCAGTGGTTGATTACTAACAAGAAGTGCCCCATTTGCAGAGTGGACATTGAGGCTCAACTGCCTAGTGAAAGTTGACACCGCTTTCCAGAACTCTTGTCCTCCCTCTCACTCCCTCTCATCCTTCCTGGTACTGCAGTCAACCAAAGATGGCATGACTTACCTGCGCAGATTTGGAAGCATTGAACCTAGAGTGCTGGCTCTGCTATATGGTACAACTAATGCTAGACCTACAGTTTATGTAGAAGACAGTTGAGTTTCAGTGTATTTATAAAACTTTTTTTAGGTTTTACATTTTTTTCTTTTAATTCATTACTGTATTTTTGCATGGTTCCTTGTATTGCATTTGTTTGCACATATTATGGGCTTTGTGACCCCAAACTTGCAGGCAAGATTAGCTGCTTTAGTAAGTAGAATTGTGTGGTCTCTTTTTTTGGTTTGTTTTACATAGTATCGAGCTTTGAAAGTATGATTTCACTCATTACTAACCTCGGATTCCTTAATTTAATCGATCATATATTTTAGTTTAAATGTATAAAGATCATCTAGAAAAGGATAATATTATGTATTGAGACATTCCTTAATTAGGAAAAAATGGCTGCTGTATATTTACAATATCAGTTCTGAATCAAATAACATCCTTAATACTGGGAACAGAATACGAACTATTCAGTTTGACTGATACATATAGCATACTCATCACCAGAGTTTTTGTCTGATCAGATTTTTGTGTTCATTTTTAAAATTTCAGCACAATGCAGATATATTTGAATGTCAATATTAAACATTTAGACTGCTGTTCAGATTGTATTTATCATTTCCTTCCTATGTCTAGAAATTTGAATCCCTAACTTAAATATTTGCTGCTGTGAAACAGCTCTAGTGAACACTAAATGTTGATTTCAGTTAGCTGGATTGTAGATACTTGCAGATTGAAAGAATTATTAGGGAAATGGAAAAAGAGCTTAGAATCTGTTTGGTCTTCTGCTAACTTAAGTTGAAGTATCTGCGCACACTGAGGGGTTTTTTTTGTTTGTGTTTGGTGTTTGTTTTTTTTAAATATAAAACCATTAAATAAGGACTTAGAGCTGCAGGGTTTTTGTTGGGGTTGTTTTTTGGGGGGAGGGTATTGGTTGGTGGGGGTCTTTTTGTGGGTTTGGGGGTTGTTTTTTTGTTTTGGGGGGGTTTGTTGGGGTGGGGGGTTTTTTTGGTTTTTTTTTTTTTTTTTTGCAGATATACATGCATTCATAGAACTTCTAAGGGTTCCAGGCTTGTCTTGGGATTTTTATTAGTTTTAAAGTTAATAAAGTTAGCTAAATCCACTTGTCTCTTGTTTTAATTTTCATTAGTAAATGGAAAGCCTGTAAATTTCTGTAGAAACTGAGACACAAATTATGTGGTTACCTAGTTTTTGCCTTGATCATAGATTCCCTCTTTATAAATTTCCAACAGTCCATCACTGATTGAACTATTTTCTATAGTTAAGATTTGCTGCATAATATAGTATATAGAATTAAGTTATAATGTACTAACATTTCGCCTTTGGAGGAGGTTTTAATCCACTTCAGGAATCAAGTTGCTCATCATTCTTTCACATCCAATAGATTATAGTTTATTTAAATGTGCTCAACATTGCAAAATGCAAATGTGCAAAAACATTGAGACAGGTATTACTGTCACTTTGGAAAAGATGTCCTCGGGGATCATATATGAACATGTCAAGCTTGCATTAAGCCACCTGCTTTGTAAGTGGATTGAATAATAAATACCTTCAGTTTCTCTTGTCTTTGTCTTTCATAATCTGATTAAGTGTAAAATGGTTTACAGTAAACCTAGAAGATGAACTGTTATGTTTACACTAAAAAAAGTGATTCATTTATAAATATTACCGTATCTAATTTGATGCCTGGTTTGTCTGGTTAAAGCTGCTTCCCTTTTATATATATATATTTTTTTTTAATCTGTTAGGAGTAGCATTTGCCAGTGCAGTGTCTATTGCTGGCAACCAATTTAACACCTCTGGCACTGAGGCTTTAAGTGGAGAGAAATTTTATTCCAGCATGTGTGATAAATGGACATTTTCAAGCTTAATTGCATTGCTAAAACTGAACTTAAAACCACTTCGTGCTTTTACAGTGGGGGATATGGGAGAGAGGCAACACGTGATTCACTTCAAAACTTGACGTGTTTTTATGCTAAACCTTCTTGAATATTATGGCTGTAGGAAACTGAAAGTGAGTATGAATTTGAAGCTGCATTGGTAAAAATGAATAAAAGTAACCGGAAGGACTGACAGACACTTCCTTCTTCAGTGACTGTTGAAAAGGAGGGAAGTTAGTTGACCACCGATGCTTGAAGTCTGATGATACTCACTTTTAAAAGTTTCCAGGAAGGTACTTGGGAGACAGGGGACAAAAAGAAAACGGGGCGTCTGAAATAATTGAGACCCTGGGTATGTGATAGAATCTATTTTGGCTTCCTTACAGGACAAAGAAGCACAGGTTTGGGGGATTATTTTTTATTTTTTTTTTAGGATATCTTTTATGCACCTCATTTGGGTGCTTGGTACTAGAGGTATTTTAGTGGTCCATGAATTGACTTGGTTTATAACTGCTACTGATATTGTCTTGCTTTTAAATGTACGCATAACATTGTAATGTGATGTTGAACACTTAGGTATTTGCCAGGAATCACAGTGTTCTGATCTTACATGCTATTGCAGGGGCTAATAAAGCTGCAGCCTACTACTGTTCCAGAAAGTTGTGACTTAACCATAATTTAAGGGAAGGAAAAAGAATAGGCTTTTGATTTTGAAGATCTCCACCACTTACTGTGCTTTATATGCTTAGATGCATTGCCTTAAGTTTTCTGCAGCATCTTTGACTTTGAAGATAAGATTCTCAACAGTATGCATCAAATTACCTTTCATATTAAAATTCCATTGTCAAAAGAAATCCTTTTGTATGCAATAAATAAAATGTTAGACTGGTATCATTCAAAATCTGTTTCTTACGCAAGTTTTTTTTTCCCCTTTTGACTTGTTTTGCCTTTGTGAGTCTTGATCAGTAAAAATTCTTTTGTGTATGTATATTCTTACTAGTACTGCCTAAGAAAAAATTCTCTCAGTGAAGGATCAACATTTAGCCACAGTTAAATATGGTGATGAACAGAACCACCGGAAAGTTAGGAATTCAGGAAAACTGCCCTTATGAAGGATATCAAAATATTAACTTGTGCTTATGTGAATAAACACGTAATGCCAGCCTTGGGAGGTTGCAGAATAGTTGTTAGACTTAGTTACTAAACTGACTGTTACTAGCTTCTTAATAGCTGACAGATGTGCTTTCCTGAAGTCATAGATGAAATTTAAAATAAAAGCTGTAACACGCATCTGTTGGGACTAGTTTCCCACAGTGCAGCGTATTGAGTTGTGCTTTGAAGGAGGTAAGCCGCCCCCCCAGGCGCCTCCCTTCGGCTGGTTCTGTAGTATTGAAGTCAGCGTGCTG
>NW_009260435.1:7809108-7809338 GCF_000687185.1 Egretta garzetta | reverse complement strand
CCCCCCCCCCCCCCCCGCGCGCGCCCCCCCCCCCGCCGCAGGTGCCGGAAGGTGTGCAGCCGTTTCCTGTTTGGGAGGGGCCTGAGGAGGTGGACCAATCGAGCACGTGCATCGTACGAAGCTGCCCAATAGGAGAGCAGGAGGGGGTTTAAGAGGAGCCGCGGCGGCGCGAGGCAGCGGTCGGTGGTTCCGCGAGGGAGAGCAGCGGGGGCTCTGTGAGGAAAGGCGCG
>NW_009260435.1:7801095-7808866 GCF_000687185.1 Egretta garzetta | reverse complement strand
AGAGCGAGCCACAGGGCGGGGCGAGGGGAGGGAGCGGGCGAGCGACCGGGGAGGGAAAGGGAGGGAGCGGGCGGACGAGCGACCGGGGGGCGCGAGGCGAGGGAGGGAGCGAGCGAGCAAGTGACCGAGGGGGCGAGGGAGTGAGAACTCCACGAGTTTTGCAAAACGAAGGATGTTTATTTTTGCACGCGTAACGTAACTTTTCTATTTACGTAGTATGTGTGTAACGAGTAAATTACTTACGTGTGTAAATACAATAAATGGTTAAGTAGCAGGTGAGCACTCTAAAAAGTTGTCAGTGAGGAAAAAAGAGGGTGCGTTGCTCTGATCTTGAATGCAATTTCAGAGAGCATGGTACTGCCTGAAGCCTATACAGAGGAGACTTCTTCCTCTGAGCACGTGAGAGTGGGTAAGAAATAAAAACTGGTTGAGTAATGGATAGCATGCACAGAGGTACAGCAGTGGAAAGCGTATAATGGCATTAGGTATCTGAAAGTTAAATAAAGTTGGTCTGTGACTCTTAAGCTGCAATTTTATTGTTTTAGGTCACTAGAGGGGTAGAGAATGCTGCAATTGAACTTAAAAGTAAAGTCAAAACTCGCCTTGCTGACAACAAAAGGGGTGCTTTGGAAGAAATAGGAAATACAGTTGCAACGCGAGGAACACGTATAGCTAAGGTAAAGGAACATTTAAAATCTATCTATAAGGAAAAGATGGGTTACTAGCTCTGTACTAATAATAATTGTTGTTGCTACAGAAAACAGAATGCTCCAAAGCATCCATAAAGCCTACAAAAGGACTTAGTAAGATGACAAATGTAACTGTAGTGCCTAAACCTCCAGCTGCTGTGAAACAATCATCCAAAGAAACTGCTGTTCCAAAGGTAGGAAGTAATGATACTGTTCTGATTCTTAATTTGATTTGCAGCTTAGAGCTCTAACTTCTGGATAGTTTATCTGTAGATGTATCTCATTTCCCTGCTGAAAAAGCAAAGCCTGAGGTTTTGGTTTAATTCATGTTATGCTTAAAGGCTAACATTAAAGTGGCAGAAATAGCTGTTGAAGTACTGGATGAAGTTTCTGCTTTAGCTGGCAATTGCTAGAAGGTCTTCTGATTGTCCATACAGCACCTTCGTGAAAGCTTGCCATGCCAGAATGTAAGCTTAGTTTCAATTTCTTAAGAAATTGTATTAGTAACTGGACAAATGTGGAAATGAAGGAACATTGCAGCTTAAACAGTTGACATGTAAGCACTATGATTGGTTCCTTTAGGTTCTGTCTCCTGTCCCTATGGATGTGTCTATGCAAGAGGAGGATTTGTGCCAGGCTTTCTCTGACGTGTTGCTCAACAATGTAGAAGACATTGATGCTGAGGACTGGGAGAATCCCCAGCTATGTAGCGACTACGTAAAAGATATCTACCTGTATCTGAGAGAGCTTGAGGTATGACATACTGAGTCTGTGCTTCTGCAGTATAACATCAATCTTGTTGCTCACACAGCTCTCTCTCCAACAGCTGCAGCAATCGGTCCGCCCGCATTACCTTGACGGGAAGACGATCAATGGGCGTATGCGTGCAATTTTAGTTGACTGGCTTGTCCAGGTCCACTCAAGATGCCAGCTTTTGCAGGAAACACTGTATATGTGTGTTGCAGTTATGGATCGCTTCTTACAAGTAAGAAAGATATTTTTCAACTCATGTTTGTATTAGGAGACTTGTTCAACGAGTATGCTTTTAAAGGAATTTAGGATTTAGCCTTTTTTTATAAATTTAAGAGTGTATGAAATCTGTTCTTTGTGTAAGAGCTCTGTATAATGTACAATCTTAACTGAAGCTGCAGTCCTCTTTGAGCCTGTCATTATGGTGACACTTCTGACTCAAAGTGGAAAATCTCATTTACATTATAAGAATGAGCACTGTCATGCTAGTATTTTGAACTGATAAACTAGAATCTTTTTATCTAGGGTTTGACACTTTGGGGTCTGCTTTTTAAATTCCTTTATTGCAGAGTCATCCAGTATCTCGTAAGAGGCTTCAGCTAGTGGGCATAACAGCATTGTTTCTAGCTTCAAAATACGAAGAGGTGTTCTCTCCTGATGTAGCATGCATGGTTTATGTTACTGACAATGCCTACACCACTGATGAAGTTAGAGAAATGGAGATTACGATTCTTAAAGAGTTAAACTTCAATTTGGGACGACCTCTTCCAATTCACTTCTTAAGAAGAGCATCAAAAGCTGGGGAGGTGGGTACTTGTCCTCATTATGCGGGACTTTCCTATATGTGTAAAGTCTTGTCACGATTGCTTCCGGCATTTTTTTTTTTGTGTGGTCTTACTTGCTTTCTGCTTACATGCTGGATCAAGAAATGCTCAGCTATGAAACTCCACCATGTGGAGTAACGTGACAAGACAATATCACCGTGGCAGCCAGTAGCGGTTCATGTTTGTATTTACTGGGGCCTGGGTTCAGTCTCAGTGGCAGTAATTTTACTGTTAGGAGCAGAACCCTTGCTTTTAGAGTAATCTTTTGTCTGGTGATCAGGATATTCCCTAGGAAAAGAGGAACAGTTGTTGCATTTCTTCATAATTGTTGGATGCAAACGTTGTATTATTTAAGAATCAAAAGATAAGCTTTCTCTTTGACTGAACCCTTTTTTTTCCCACCTTAGTAGTTATGCTTGAGTGAACTGCCCACACTTGAAGTCAGCTTCAGGTACCTCAACAGATCACAAAGTAACTCTTGAAGTTAGCTGACTGCTTTAAGGATCTCCTTAAGTCATTTTATACTTCCCCCCTCGTAGTGTATTACAGAGGGAGTGCTTGTATCCCTAGTTGGGCACAGCAGTGCCTGACACTGCAGTTTTCTGCTAAAATCCCTCGCTTGACTTTGTGTCTAAATTCTAAATGGCTGCTAGACTAGACTGGTTTGGACTCTGGTCTGGATTTTGAGATGGGTGCCTGTTAGAGAGTATGGTCCCTAGACCTTAATAAAGATTTTGTTGACAGCTTTTGTTTTGTCAGTTAATGAATACAATAAACATGAATTATTATGATAACGTGAAGTGAAACTTCGTGGATTAACAAACTCTCAATCTGGTAGGCTGATGCTAAGCAACATACACTAGCAAAATACCTAATGGAGCTGACGCTGATAGACTATGACATGGTTCACTATCATCCTTCGGAGATTGCAGCTGCTGCGTTATGCTTGTCCCAAAAGGTTCTGGGACATAACACATGGGTAAGTATTTTTATCAAACCCGTCATTACAAGTTCTTTCCTTCAGTCGATTAAAATGAACAATTAAAATTACTTTAGAAGATTGCATTTAGGTCGGTAATAAGGTGGTGATCAAATGACAGTTGGACAGCCTGATGTATAGTTGCAGATAGTAAGTTTTTAGTGGTATATTTCTTCTTCTATCTTTTTCTATGTGAACACTCTGATATGAAAGGATTTTTCTCCTGAAAGTACTGAGTTACAGAAGGCATGCTGTAAATACAAGTAGATTTTCATAATTCTTGCAGTACACATAGAATAATGAAATCGTGGACCATGAACAATGAATTGTAATTCAACTAGTGGTTACTCTCGTTAAGGTTGCTTCTTTTATCCTCTGTGCAGTGTAGAAATGGGGTTCTTGGCATTTATGTGTCCAGACTTCTTTTGCACACCAGAAATTACTCTGGATCTGTTGCCTAAAATGGCAGTACTACAGTTCCTAGCAGTCGAGGCTAGCACCTGAAAGTTAGGGTCTTTGCTGCCTTGAGCAGCAATCCCCACTTCATAAATCTCAAGTTTCTTACTGTTATACTGCAGGGTACAAAGCACCAGTACTACACTGGGTATACAGAAGAGAATCTTGTGATGGCTATGAAACATATGGCCAAGAATGTGGTCAGAGTAAATGAGAGGTTAACAAAATACACTGTAAGTATAGCTACTTAAATTTTCTTTTTAATGTTTTAGAAATATCTTTGCTGTGTATTGTGGCTCCTTAGGGAAATGTTCTGTATGTTACCTTAAAGCATATGCTATTCTGACAAGCCTGTGAGAGGAGGTTGCATTAGTACTAACTTCAAAACATTTTAAGGCAAACTGTGCTCTTGCTACTTTGCAAGCTGGTTCACTTCTAACCTCGGTTGGTTGGTTGTTTGCTTGTTTTCCAAGCAGTCAGGCTAACTGACCCAAAATTATCTGCCTGAACTTAAATGCTGTATGTGTCCATCTTTTGTAACCCTGTTCCTCTACCTCTGCAGGCTGTAAAGAACAAGTATGCAAGTACCAAACTACTGATGATCAGCACAATCCCTCAACTGAGCGGCAAAGTAATCAAGGACCTGGCTCTATCACTCTTATGATAACCCGAGGCAGCCAAGTCCTGGTGGTATATGCACTTTGTCCTCATTTGCCTGTTGAGGCAGAACTACTGCTCTTTGTACATGGCTTTCCAGCCTTGCCACAGACCTTTCAGACTCACTCAGAAGGTGAAATTTTAAACTTGCTTTGTAATACAGCTCTATACCTAGAAATAAAGCTCCTCTTTTTTTAAAAATAATAATAATAAAAAAAGTATTGTGACTGTGAACCTTTAAGGCACCATCTGGATATGTCTGCAATCTAATGTTGAAGCAGGATGTTTGACTAAATAGGCAATTGATAGAACTTGCAGTTAAATGTGGATGATTATTCTTGGTGGTTGTTTCCAGTGAGAATCTCCGGGATTTATAGTGGGTTATATCTAGCAACTTGTTGTTTTCACTCTTAAGGTAAGAAAGAGGAGGAAAGACAGGTCATCTTTTCTTCGGTATACCTTAAAGGATACTAAATATGTACTTTAATTTCAGTGCCTTGTCCCAAAGAAGCATACAGGAATTTCTTTTTTTGTAGTTTGTTGCCTTCAAGTTTGGGGAAAAAGAAGTAAGCTGGCTGTAACAGGCACTAGCCTTGTAAATCTTTGTGTTTAGGTGAACACAGGACAGTGGTGCTCTCCATTTTTGTGTAAACAAAGGGAGCTAAGGTAGGAAAATTCCAAGTCTCCCCTGATGCTAACCACTATGTGCAGGGGCTGTAGCTGTGGAACTGTAGTGATGAGATCTTTTGAATGAGCTCAGCTCTTAAAACCTGTTCCACTTCTTGGACAAAAAAAACCCCTAGCTTTTCACTGCCTGTTCACTCACTCTTCACCCCCCCCGCCCTTTTCCTTCAGTAAACTTCTATACCTGGGAGAATACAGTCAAACCCACCATAAATAGTTTCTTCCTTATCACTTAATTAAATCACGCTTTCATCTTTATTCCTAATAAACATTGGTATCTGTATGCTCAAGGAATACAAGCATGTAAGTAGCGCAACTTTTCTGCCTCAATACCTTATTTAAACATTTTTGCTAACAGTCCTATATAAGTAATGTTAAGTTACAGACCCTTAGGTATTCTTGAAGTTAAACTGAACTCAACTTCTCTTCTCCCTGTGTCTCCTCTTCATGAATGTGCTGGCCCAGATGTAGAAGACAAGAACCCAGTACTACAAAAATGGCCTAGACCTCAATGCTCCCCCTTGTGGGAAGGCTGTTGAAGCTACTGGGTTTTATCTTCTCAACCAGGACACTTTTCTCTCCTATAGCATAAGTTTAAGTCTAGCACTTACTGCAAATGGTCTTTGGAAAAGTGCTTGATACCTTTTGTGTGTATGGTTCCCCCCTGGACTGAGGCCCTAGTTTCTAGCTTCCTGCTTCCAGAAACAGCTTCTACAGTCAGTCATCTCTTAATGGGTATGGTGTATAAGTGCTTAAATTAGGCTTAGGAGGGAGAGGATTCAAGACCTTTAGCTGTATCTTAAAGCTTATGCAGCTTTCTAGTATCAACATGTGCAGGGGTTTTTTTAACTGTTCTTAACAAGGAAAGAATATAATGCACAGCACTTCAGCTGGGCATAGCGAAAATGGTTTGGTTTGGAGCAAAGGAAGGGGATTTTATCTTTAGAAATCAGTGCAGTAAAATCCAACAGACATTGTTGTGAAGGGATCTGTTTGTATACGTAACTGAAAACAAACTGCACAGAGAACACACCTGTTGAGCTAACTGCTTCTTGTGTTTTATTTTATGGAGGTTTAGAAGGCAAAGCATGAATGCTGATAACTGTATGGCAAGCAACAGCCACTCTGGTGTGGGAGGCAGTCAGACTTAAGCAGTAACACTTTTGCTTTTGCCATTTCAAGGGAGTAGTGCATATCTGTAAGTACCTGGCAAAAAAATTCTAGAAGAACTACTTCATGAATAAGAACAGTGGAATACTACATTATACATTCATACATGTTTCTATCATACTCAGTTTTTATATACAGTATATGATCTGTTTCTATAAATGTACAGCTCTGCATAGAGACATTTCTTATAACAGGTAGAGAAGTAAACATAAATCCAACATGGGCCAGCCATATTATAATATAAATCTTGAAGAAGGCAACATCATTTAGCATACAGTACTATGCGGTTTTCTGTTTTAACTTCCTGCAGTTCCTGTTGGAGTCCCTAAAACACATCAGCAAACACAAACCGATTCCATTACAACTCTTTACAGAATTACTTAAACATACCATCACAGCAGGTTTTTAGATGGTAATATCCCAAATGAGCCTAAATCTTTTTGACATGTAGCAGCATACTTAACATGTTCCCCAGAATGAGCTGCATTAGAGGAAATGTGCATTTAACATTATCTTCAGTAGGTAATTAAAAAGGTTACTGATCCTCAGCTGAAAGGCACTTATGAAATACATCCCTTTCAAAGTCCCTGGTCCCAGACTGCAAAGCACCTTTCTGTTTCAGGAAGATGGTAGATTTGAGCATTCTTCACTTACTACGTGTTAAAAACCAGGTTTTAAATATAATAAATAATTGGTCTGTATGTCCATTGCTGTATGCTTCCGAGACAAAAGACTGAAGCCTGTGCTGCGGGTAATAATTCTTCCTGCTCATTTCCAACTTTACTGGTGAAAACACTGCTGAGGATGGCAGATCTCAGAACAGCGTCCTGAAGGCAAGGGGAAACATCTGCGATCACTGGTCACTTCAGGCCAATTTTTGTCTGACAGTCTTCTATATCTTGGTGACATAATTGTTGGGAAACAGACCTTGTTTCCCTCGTAGTCTTCCTGTCCACCAGCCAGAAGGATCTATGACAAAGAAAACAAAATAAGTACTGAGGTTCTGTAAACCTTTTTGTATGCTTCCTGAGGCAGCCGTGCAAAGCTATTGATTCCACACCGTGAGAGCCACCTTGTGAAGGGCTGAGGAGAAATGATTTGGAGAACCTGAGCTTGCTAAGCTTTTGGCCAACTATGCCTTACAAGGTTGCTTTGGAGACCCGAAGAGCTGGAACTGCTTTATTACTTTTTGGTTCTTCTGCTGAGTATAGGGAAGCGGTCAGGTTGTGTAGGAATGGGGTCAGGAAGGCCAAGGCGCAGCTGGAACTAAACTTGGCTAGGGATGCGAAGAATAATAAGAAGGGTTTCTACAGGTATATCAGCCAGAAAAGGATGGTTAAAGAAAGTGTACCCCCACTGATGAGCAAGACTGGCAGGCTGGTAACAGCAGATGAGGAGAAGGCTGAGGTACTCAATGACTTTTTTGCCTCAGTCTTCACTGGCAACCTCTCTCCTCACCCCTCCCAAGTCGATGGACGGCATGAGGGGGACCGGGAGGGCAAAACCCCTCCTGCTGTAGGAGAAGACCAGGTTCGTGACCACCTGAGGAACCTGAATGCACA
>NW_009260435.1:7797045-7799630 GCF_000687185.1 Egretta garzetta | reverse complement strand
ACAGGTTGCCCAGAGAGGTAGTGGAGGCCCCATCCCTGGGAACATTCAAGGCCAGGTTGGATGGGGCTCTGAGCAGCCTGATCTAGTTAGCAGTGTCCCTGCTCACTGCAGGGGGGTTGGACTAGATGACCACTAGTGGTCCCTTCCAACCCTAAACATTCTATGATTCTATGATTCTAATTTTCTTTAACTTCTTTAATTGTGCTAATTTTCAGCCAGAGCCTGTGATAGAATTACTCCCTTAACCAAATTTACACATCTGCAGTACCAAGTAATGCGTATGTCATTGATCTGTCCCTGCTGTGCTTTTAAGTGAACAGGCTTGACTGGTGTGGGTGTGGAGACTTCTCTGCTCCCTGAGCTATCATAGAAATCTGCAAGCCTGATGAGGGAAGGTAAGTGTGGGGTGGCTCAAAAAGTCACATCTTAACTACTTATGACAGTGTACCTTCAAGATTAGTACTGAAGTAACAAAACTTTTGATCTCTACATACCTTCTTTAATTATATCGATCACATCGTTGGCATTAAAGCTAAGTTCATCTGTGTCCTGAGCATCATATGCATACAGTGCCCTGCACTGTGGTACCTGAGGCTTAGGTTTTGGCTGTGGTTTAGGCCTTCCTCCAGCTGGTGGGGGTCGGTTTGTTGTCTGCCTGCGAACGCTAACGGGAGAAAAAAATGTTAAGGTGCTTATGCTTTGAACTGAAGCTTTAGCAACCCCCTAATGAATTGATTCCAAAGAATATCACAGAACAAGGGAAAACCAATTCTCTTTAATGTCACAACAATTAAAAAGGCAATGTAAGACTTCCTGTGAAAGGGACAGAGTTGCCATTTCTTTCCTACTGAAATGGATGAATAGATACTTCCACATAGCAGTTCAGATGCATAGAAAACATTTTAGTGCTCAGGCTGGAATGTAAACTAAATGTGCGCATGCAGTTCATGCATATGTTGGTATCTACACAGCTTAGTCTCTCCCCGTGCCCAAACTTCACCAGGGATTTAGTTTCCAGTATTAAAACCGAAATTCTAGCTCGCAGGCTTGCTACTTTACCATTCTTGTGACTAAGCTGTAAGAGAGAGTGCATCTCTTTGAGTTGCCTCAGATTCCAGGGCCGTCTATGGACTTGTGCTGTTATAGTCAGCTCTGAAGCAGCAGGGGAGATGCTGCACAAACTCTTTGTCACAGCTGTGACCACTCCAAAGATTAGGAAGGGGAAAGAGGGAAGAAATGCATTTTTCCAGCTCATCAGCTAGTAAAAGGCTGGAAGAGAGAACAGGTATTAGATGCAATCTGTCTGTTTAAAATAAGTAAGAAACAAATGTGCTGAATGACTAAAAATGTTGCAGTGATGTGGAGGAGACTGAACTGTGATTACATCATGTAGCACCATGGTAACATTTTGCAGCTCTTGCAGAAAAGGTTTATAGTTACTTATGCAAAGGTCTAGACTTACTTTTTTGTTAATATGCCTGTCTCTAGTTCTAAGTTTCTGTACTGAACTGCACCAGAAAAATGAGCTTTGAAGTATGGGTTAATAGCATTTCGGTTTCAATTTATCTACAGGAAGAGAGGATTTTCGCCTGTTGTTCAGCATGTATTGGCTTTGCTTGGGATAAGGTATGTTGTGAAACCTAGCCCAAAGTATGGCAACAAAAGAATTTAGTGCAAATCTTAGAAAAGTAGCTCAGCTTTTCTGCAACTGCAATAGAACAAGAACATCTTAAATTATATTTTTGCTGCTGAGAGCATGGTGTTTTTAAACTAACTCAGGCTTTTATTTGATTGTTAGCGATAGCTAGAAATTAAAGCTGCAATGCTATCAGTGCAGCCTTCTCAATAGCTTTGCTAAAAATAAACCTTATTCTAACCCTTAAAAAATTACAGCGGCTGGGGTTTTGAAATACTAAATTCACAACTTGTGTAGTTCGCTCTTTGTGTACAGGGAACACTGGAGTGGTCCCTTAAGAAAAAAGAGCAGTCACAGAGAAAAACTTACCTGAAACCCACTGCTAAATACAGTAATACTGGTTATCCTTAGTACATTAATGAAGGCATGCATAGTGCTCAGTAAGGCAGCCCTGCAAATGTCACTTTTGTACGAATGCGTCCTTTGGTCAGTAACTGCTATAAAGCTGGGGGATGTTTATTTTTCATCTTTCATAGCGGTGAATGTGTTGCAGAAACTTGAGGACAGTAAATGCTGGGAATGGTGCTGAACAGGAAGACCAGGCAGAATGCCCCAGGTGTCGGGCGTACCCACCGCCTCCTGCCTTTGTGAGCTGGCTCCCTGTTCTGGATGGGAATTGACCTATTTGACAAATGATGCGCTAACTGGGCTGGATTAGCGTTCGGTCCAGTCGGGTGCATGATGCTTGTGCTGGCCAAGAGCAACAAGAGTTTGCAGGTAGTGAGGAGGAAGGTGATGAACACAACTTTTGCTGGCGGTACCGGAGGGCGAGGTATTGGTACTAAGCAAAATAAAGCCTGACCCGTGGTGGACTCTTAGCTGGCTCGCTTGTGCGCAGGGTTCCCTGCAGAAGCCCGTGTCGTGCCCCTGCAAGGGCATGGCTTTTGCG
>NW_009260435.1:7712680-7796871 GCF_000687185.1 Egretta garzetta | reverse complement strand
GTTTGCGTGTTTCGGGGTGTCGTGTCCCGCCCCCCGCTTTACCCCGAGGAGCCTGCCCTCGAGCCACCTCTGCACCAGCTGTTGGCTGAAGTTCTGCTGGCAAAGCGGTGCTGGTGACAGCGGTGCAGGGCTCCCTTCCGCTTGGAAACCAGGCTACAAAGGGGCCCTGCGAGCATCTGCCGAAACACGCCTGAGTGACGGTTAGTACTGGTAGGGACAAGAACTACAGCATATTAATGTTATGGTGATACAAATTGGTCTTTTGACTGTGTGCTCAGAACATGGTATTACTAGCAGTAACAAAGCATTGACTACGCTGTGTCAAAAAAACTCCAGTTCCTAGATTAGACCACCACTTTCTGAAGTCATACAGATGTAAAATCAAATTTTACCTAGTGCCTACCTGAATGCCTACCTGAAATTAGCCTCACTGGGCTGCACTCTGCTTCTCTGAGTGGGCACTTTCCATCATGTCTGACCAAAATACCATTTTACACTTTGGGAAATGCAATCCAATGAATGCGCAGGGTGTACTAAACAGGCAGCAGCTCATACATTGGAACATTAAGGTCTAAGAAATGACTTTGCCAGGCCCTTTTTAGATGTTCCCCTACCTTACACAGTAGCATCTACATTGCTACTGCACATTGCTGACAGCTGTGGCTATCTTTGAAAGAAAAAAAAAACAAACTGCAACTAAGCCAGAAGAACAAAACACAACAACCCTCATTCCCCAACATCCTCTTCCCTCTCTCTTTCCTCAGAATCACAAGCTACGTTACTAGGTGCTCCTTTGTCTTACTTGTGGCTTCCTGTAGAGAAGCTTGACCTCACAAAAAAACATGCAGAGGGGAGCGATGGATGCCTGTTCCTTCCTTGTTCTGGTTACAATTGCCGCTGGGGCTGTTTGTGGGGTTTTTTTCTACCACTCTTGAGCATACACAGTTATCAGTGAAAACTGGGGCAGACAGTGATGACGTCATTCTAATAAAGTGTGTTTTGTTGTTGGTTTGGGTTTTTTCCCTTTCCTTGGACTGCATCGATCATAACTGCCATTTAAAAAGGTAAGTAAGTAATAGAAGCTTTAATACATGCTCATCATCTTTGTAAACTTGTAAGACTGAAACAGATGGGGTTGTTAGTATGTACCCATAGCATTAGGAACTGTGGTATAATGATGTGACCCATCTTTTCAATCCAACACCATAGTTCCTATCTCATTGTGTACTTGGAGGCTGCTACACTTTACAGTATTGCATGCATCAGTCACAGTTGTCTGATAGCAACGGGATAAAGCCATTGTGATTTCTTACTGGTTTTGGTTGTTACATGAACCGTAGGCTCAAGACAAAGTAGAAGTCTAATAATATTAGAAAAACAGCTTTAACAGAGTAAGTTGATAGGCGATGAGATTTCATCACGTAAAGGCATGGAAGTTACTAGTTTACAAAGACAGAAATGTGTCTGAAAGTGTTAGCATGTGCTGACGGTTTTGAAATTGTTACAGTAAGCAGTAGCAGCCACTTGTTTCTGATTTCTTTCTCATTTGAAGATGGATCTTAAACAGAAAAATGCTTTAAGTATGCTCATAATATCTTATGGCTAACACTTGGTGCACAGTGGGAAAAGATGACTGCTGTAAGTACAACTGAAAAGACACTGCGTGCTTAATTTTGCTGGCAGGCTGACCACACCTACTGTTTGTGTTCAGGAACTGGAAAGCCCCTGCTTAAGAACCCTGTGCTCTTCTTTGGTAACTGAAAATCTATCAGTTCTGTGTACACTTATTATTTATTTGCTTTCTATGGGATGTCTAATGCTCACTAGAAGCAACATTGTAAGTAACAAGCTAAATGGGTGCTGCAGCCAGCTGGATAGCACACAACGAAGAATGGTTAGGCCAACAGGAGAATTTAGTGCAGAACATCTGCGCTTGCCTACTGACTGACAGCTGAGAAGGGTCTGTTGGTACAAAAAGTTGCTCTTGATATGGTTAAAAAATAAGTTATGTTTTGCTGCCTCTAAGAACCTGCATTGATATGGCTGACTGGAGAAAGGACCTGAGCTGTTCCATCTAATCCCTTGGAATGCTCCAGGGCTGAGGGCAAATATGTTAGGGGGCTGCAGAGGGTCAGGTGGGAAACTTGGTGAAAGTTTGACTTCAATCCTGATTTCTCCCAGATTACCCCAACTGCAAGCTCTTCTATATTTGGCAAAATGATTTGCTGTCAGGCCTGGGATTTTGGGTCACAACTGGCAGCTCAGAGTAAAAATATCATGACTGTTTAAGTGTTAGTGAGCAACAACAGAAATCCTTGAATGTGGCATGTCACTGCTGTGTTACTTCAGTGGACAATGTATGATAAGGGTGAAAGAATACTAGAATGGGGTTGTGGGAGACTTTTAAATACTTGGGCACTTCCTTCAGCAAAATTCTTACTACAGCAGTGTCTCTGGTTTTACTTCAAACTTTTACAGTCACCTTCAAGGGGATATGTGGTGCTCTAGCTGTTGTGGTAAGCAAAGGCTCAGGCTCTGCAACGCATCAGTCAGGGCACTGGTGCAACATAACGCTAACTGCCGTCGGCCGGCTGTCTGCCGGAGGCTGGGCCACAAGGTGTCCCTCGTGACAGAGCAGGGTAACAATCTTTTGCAAGCAGGAGAAAGAGAGAGAGACCATTTGGAGGAAGAGAAGCTGAGGAGGACATTCAATGTAATTTACAAAGAACCTGCAAATATGGAGTTCTCAGCAGGGAAAGTCCAAATTTCCTCTTGTTTTTCCCCTCAGTATTATCTGGACAGAGATGTAAGAATGATGGCTTCTTCAACATACATAGGGCTTTCCTACTTAACAAGGAGGTACTTCTCAATGGTATTTACTTGAAGAGCTGTGGACTATAGAATTGTGCCTGCACTAACCATTACTATGCAAAGTTATTGCACTTTACCACAGTGGATTTTTATTCTATCTGCTAATGTAACTTTACTTGTTGATTTAATATGCTCTTGGACAACCAGCTGTTACCAGTAGTAATTTCTCTGAGACTTCGTTATATGAGAATTAAATGATGCAAATAGGAAGTCATCAGCAGGAGAAACACAAACTGCTTATTCAAAACCAGATTCTCTTTTTTTTTTTGCTAAAATTGCTAAACAGGCAGCAGTCTTTGACAATTAAGTGGCACTCGAATTCCCACTATAGTAAAGCTGCATTAATGTTCTACAAGAGAGTGGAATATAAGGGCTGAGTTAAAGTAGAACTGTTCAGTCACTGAAAAATGTAAAATTTTGTAAGGCCTTTAACATTCTGAAGCACTAAAGTCCCATAAATATTCGACAGAAGACTTTCCACAAATCAGAGGTTCTGCCTGATTTTCAGTCAAGACTTGGAGCAGCTGGTTTCAGAGTTGAGAACAACTTGTTCTGCTTCCCTCTGCTAAGCCCCTGATTTCTTGGTTCCGTCTTTCTTCTACTTCTGGTGATTGTTTTGATGCTTTTGGCTATTGGGAAATACCTAGTTACAACAGCAAGACTCGCCCACCCCCAAATCCTGTAGGATGGTCCTAGTAACATATTCTGGGAGGCTGGAGCTTATAAGTCCAAATGATCCTGAAATAATCTTGAATGACATGCTGCCAAGCCTTTGTCATAAAAAGAAGTACAAGTCTGGTATATGAGTCGGGAGTCAAAGCTGAAACACAAGGACTATTAGCCAGCATTTCTGTGCACGACAGTTGCCATAAAATACCACATCTGTTGTTCATGATCTGTAAACTAGAGGGGAAAGAAGGCTTTGTTAAACTCTGCCAAGTGTCTTAATATCCTTAAGTAGAAGGTACTGTGCAAATGTAAGATATTAAACTAGAACTGGTTCACCTTCATTCCTAAAGGCTTACAATGGAGTATGTGTTTTGAAATCCTATGGAAGATGATCTTTGAGTACAGCTCAATAGCACAATCTGATCATCTATGTACACAATACACATTTATCAGTCATGAAGAGTTTGAATGTGTGAAGCTATTCACAAAAATTGACATTTTTTTCTCAGATTTAATGTAAAATCTTACCCGGCTGCTCCTTGGTCAGGTACTTTCAGGAAATCCAAGCTTTCTGGTTGCTGTGAAATCTTGCCTGATCCTCCTGACAGTTGCCGTGGTAAACTTGGTCGTGTCATATTTGTATACAGGTTTTTCTGATTGGCCCGTTGATTTCCTGAGGCATGGGGAAGTGGTACAAACTGGGGGGGATTTATTACTCCATTTTGCTGCTGACCTGGAAGTAAATAAAGTATGAATACCTCCAGTCCAAACTACTGCTCAATAAAGGTAACCTTTTCCTTGTGTTGATGGCTCAGCCGTCAGTGAGACTCTGCTATCAAGGAACTTGAAAACAAAATAATGTTGAAATCTTAAACTGTGATTTATACCCAGTTTCAGGTCTGCTGGCAGTCTATTTTGGGTTCATGTCTATATGGAGTTGTGCTCAAGTCTGAGGCATGTGCCTTGAATGTTACAAGCAAGAGGATTAGCCCTCGGCTGAATTCAACCTTACTAATGTTAGCTAGCATGTAACTACCACACCTCTATTTAAAATACTGCATAAAATTTTATCCAGGTAAAGGTTGATCTAAAGCTAGATAGAATTGCTGGGGGTCTCTTTAAAAAAGTTGAAACTCCATCCAACTCCCTAAATACTGGGTAGACTGCTTTTTAAGTTGCTATAAATATTTGTCTATTTTAACAAGCAAGGGTTTATTTCATGGGGTTTTTTTGTTTTAGTTTGGTTTTTTTTTTTAAGCCTTGCTGCTATTTTGATAGCTCAAAAGGAGTTTCTAGGCGATGACAAGGGTAAATGCCTTTAAATAACTGTGCCTCTAACTTGAATTTAAAACAAACCCACCCATGTCTTAGCTCCTTGCAGGATCAGGGCCTAAGAAGCTCAATTCCTTCATGCTTTACATTCCTAAAACCCCCACTGAATAAAATGGGAACTATGCTTGTATTAAAAATCAGATTGGTTAATGCTGTGGGTTATGGTCTCTCTTATGCTTATGCCTGTTGAAAATGTGCAGAATGAATAGCTGTGCAGAGAGGGGAACTCATAATCATGACACTTGGAAAAACCTTACTTTTATTCTGAACATAGACGTAACAGTCTGTTCAGTTACTGGACCATTGATTTCACAACAGATGTGAAAACAGCAGAATACATTTCAAATTATCAAGGACAATGGATGGAGAGAATTGCTTGTGACTTTCAAGGAGGAATGTGCCCAAATCACATAATTGCCTCAGACTCCTTGAAAGTCTGGACAATCTAATTGGAACTCTTTTGTAACAGCTGTCTTCAGTCTTATTTTTCCAGCTATAATTGGCTACTTTACAACAAACAAACAAACAAAATCGCCAAGACACATTATGGAATTGACTTGAGGTCTGTATGAAAGACTTCTACTCACCTTTTAAACACGATACCCTAATGCATAAGGGTCAACATAGCATTTATCTTCAGTGGTTACACTTATCCTGCCTGGACACTACAGTGTGATTTCACTGGTCCACGAACATCTAGTTCAACTCCACAGTTGAACATGTGGGAAATTGTGGGTCAATAGAATATTGTTATCTCCTCAGAATTCACAGGCTAAATTAATTTTTTCTCTCCAGGGCAGAGGCAAAACACCCTGATGACATCAATCCCATGCAGAAAATAACCTAGTGTCTTGCTGCACACAGAGACAGGTTCTTCTAATTAGTACTCTCTGTGGACACGTCTGTTCAGGAGCTGTCATGAGGACTCAGGGATATATGACCTCAAAAGGCCACACTGCAGATATGGGTATCCACTGGTGCCTCGGACTTGCATGCAAATCTATATCCAAACTACCTTACCTACATGAGGCAAGTTTGGGCTTGGTCTGCAGGCACAAGGCTTCTTCAACCAATGTTCTTTGTCTTTTTAAGGTAGCTATAAAATTGATGAAAGAGTTTTTGAAAATATTAGAACACTTTCCGTGATTTAACTCATTCCGTATGAATATTTACTACCTGTGTTTGCAGACAGGTAACTTTAAACTACTGTAATTTCCTTTAACTAGGATAATTTCCCACTTTACTACAAGCAGTTCTTGCAGATCACACAGTCTTAGATTGACTCATACAGCTACAAGGTTTTACTAGGACTGGTGTCCTCATTTCAGCTGCGATAGAGTTACTTTTCTTCCTCATAGTTGCGTAGTTATGTGTTTTGGATTTAGTATGACAATAATGTTGATAACGCACTGATGTTTCAGTTGGTGCTTAGCAGTGCCTACACCAGGCAAGGACTTTTCAGCTTCCAGTGCTCTGCCAGGGGCACAAGGATGTGGGGTGGGGGGGGGGGCCCCAGCCAGTACAGTTGACCCCAACTGGCCAAAGGGGTATTGCATACCATATGACATCATGCTCAGTATATAAACTGGGTGGGAGTTGGCTGGGGGCAGCTATCGTTGCTCAGGGCTGGGCTGGGCATGGGTCAGTGGGTGGTGAGCAATTGCACTGTCCATCACTTGTTTTGTAGTATATTTCTTTTTTATTATATTATTATTATTATTACTCCTCTGCTGTTTTATTGAACGGTCTTTATCTCAACCCATGGGTTTTACTTTTTTTTCCCCAATTATCCCCCCATCAGGGCACGGCAGGGAGAGCAAGCGAGCGGCTGTGTAGTGCTTAGTTGCCAGCTGGGGTTAAACCACAATAACTGGGAAGCATCTAGTTAATTTGGTGACCAAGACTGGTAGCACATACCCCCCCATCGGGGCCCGGCAGGGAGAGCAAGCGAGCGGCTGTGTAGTGCTTAGTTGCCAGCTGGGGTTAAACCACAATAACTGGGAAGCATCTAGTTAATTTGGTGACCAAGACTGGTAGCACACCCAACTTACTTACACCATTAGCATTGTGCTTCTCAACAAAGAGCAGCTGACTGAAAGAGAACCCTTTGTTAAAAAAAAATACTCTGGGAGTGTAAGTAAAAAAAAAAAAAAAACAGACCCCTTGGGAAATGTTGGGTCAATGGAATATTGTTCTCCTCTCTGAGTTCACAGGCTACATTAATGATATCTCTCAAGGGCAGAAGTGAAACACCCTAGTGACATCAATCCCATGCAGAAAAAGCCATGCTACTTACCGGCACAGCTGATACATCTCAGTATTCAGCATATACAAAAGTTGTTATGTAGCAGGGTAGGACAATGAGACATAAATTGCATTCTCGTGTTTATTGGTACTGAAAGCCATTTCATTGCAAAGCACTGTCTGTGGCTTGGTAAGTGTATAGCTTTTACACTAGAAAGGAAGGGGGAGAAGGCTATGGGGTTAGTTTTAGATTCAGTGTCTTATACTAGATGGCTGAACATGCCAGCAGCCATGACAACCAGGATATCTCTAATGGAATACCAGTTTAATTGTCTCCAGACTCCAGCAATACACTTCATAAAATGCCTACAATATATGTTTTGCAGACAGGATCTTTTAAGATGATTTTTAAACCTTTACTATGATTTTTTGATGGGTGAAATGTACTGGATGACAAAGAGTAAAGGCTAAGAGGACTTACCAGGAGGAGGTGGTGCGGCTCTCATAGGGTAAGTCTGACTTTGAGACCTGTTGGAATACCCTCTACTTTGGGTAAAGTTCTGTCTAGTAGGACCTAGAAGAAACCAGCAACATTTTGTTACCCTTTCACAACTACATTAATTGGGTAAGTCCTTCTGGCTGCCAGACTCCACTCTGTGATCAGAAAGAGACGATCTTCATGAATAATTAATCTGACCCCTACAGTGTTGGCCAAGTTGTGCTAAAGCTTTAGGTGCAAGAACGATGACTTGGGCATATTCTCCCTTTTGTGATCCAGTCCAGCCACAGGATATAAAGTAAAGCTGTCTCAAGACTACAATAAACAAGGCCCAAAAGACCGTTAGCTTTATGAACTTGTTTGTAAATCATGGATAGCTGGCACAGCAGTATTTTTGATTATACTGTGTCTGATCAGCAATTAGTATGAGAAAAAGGTAGGACGCAAAACCTGAGAGGCTGGTATACTTGCAGCTCAATCTTTGGTGATGCACAGAGGTTACCCTTCCTCATATCACAGCCTGTCCTTTCTTCATCAGCCAGACTGTACGAACTGCAGGAGCTCAGAGCAGAGTGAAAGACTCTTCCCCAAAATGCTTGGCTAATTGTGCCATTTGTACTATGTCACATGATTAAATGCCCTTATTTCTTTTGCCGCAGGGCAACGAATTTCAGACATTTCAGAAACAGTTGGTATATAGTGAAAGTAACAAAATTCCAGCATGACTGTAGAGCAGCATGGAATTCTGCTGTATCATTAGGATGTGTAACTTGGATCTTCTTTTAAATGTTAGAGAGACATAATAAAGAACAGGCTGAGGCTAGAGGCAAGCAAGGAGAGAAAGAATCAGCCATTCTTTAAATCTCTAAACTGTTCACTAATTTCTAAAAGAAATTCATACTTACGGGAATTCTTTGGTAGCCCTGGTCCAATGCTGATCTGCAGCACTTTATTACTTGGCTTGAGAATGGCTATATCTCCTTGGCCTTGCATAAATTGCACTTGTCGAGAACCAGCACTGCTCCAGGGCCCCCAACTCTCCTTTTTCAGCTTCATTTCAAGTCTAATATAAGCACACGAACAAAAAACCAGAAAGCATTTCTATGTCAAATCAGGACAATATCACTTGGCAGCAGATAACTTAGAAATATAAAACGCTTAGACTGAGAATCTGTATTCCCTGAGTGACTTAGGTGACATAGAACACCTAATGAAATATCTCTTCATGCTTTTTTAAATGTTGTTCTTAACTGATGTTTTAACTTTCCTGGTAGAGCTACTCAAAGGAAGCTGAAGATGCCCTGGAGAGGATGGAGAATACAGTGAGCTTTGAGGAAAAATGTGCAGAGGTCTGACCGAGAGATGTGTCCGCCATCAAACATCACTGCCTCTGCAGCAGACTCTACTGGAGCACAGTAGGGTGCTCCCTTTCTAAACATTCTTCTCTATATACCATTAGATATATATATACATTAGATGTGTATATATATGTATATACATTGGCACGTATATGCAATATAAGCTTTAGGAGTGGGCCTTGTGCATGTTTGGGGAGTAAACTCTTTTGCATACATATACTTTAATCTTTCCAATTTAAATTTTTTTCCACATGGGTGCACACACACATACATATTCTTTCCCAGTGTTTTCACACTATCCATCTGCTCTGAACTGTAATCAGATATGAGCTAAGGAAGTTATGGTTTGGTTTGGGCAAGCCCTCAGAAGTACAATACATTACACCTTACAAGAATAAAAAATTGACTCCTAGTACTGGCTTTGGATTGCCAGTATATTAGGAGTATACACTACAGGAATGTTCCATACATCAATTGTCCTCCTACACCTTTGCCAAATTAAAATCTCCTGTTACTTTTTATAATTCTTTAATTTTTTTTTAAGAAAACAAACATACAAATCCAAGGCCTGCTGTTGCTCATCTGCTTACCAGGCAGGAGTATTAACAAAAGCACATGTTTGTTGGGATAGTTTCCAGCATGTCCTTACCGCTAAAATGCACATCAAACATTCTGTAGCTTTTCAGCCTTGTTTCTAAAAAAATGTTCACAATATCATTTACTTATTGAGGCTCCTTTAGATTTATCCTCTCACCCTGCAGTCCTCTGTCCCCACAACAAACTTGAGAAAAAACCCCATAACTCACGTATTGCTAAATTTCAGAGGTAGTTTTCTTTGTGTTTTCTCTTCGTATCGTTTTGATAAGAGGCTTAAAAACTCAGTTTTGAAGACTGATTCGAGCAAACTATCATATTCCTGTTCATGTAGAATGAAAATGTCATCCTGCATTGTGCTAGAAAGAAACCAGAGCATATACCATTCAGATTAAAATTTCATCAGCAAATACAGCCAGCATTATAATGACATTAGCAGAGTACTCATGGTTAACTTTTAAAATCCTAAGGAAGTCCAAGCAACATTAATTATAGAGTCTTGCTTTCTGAGAACAGGTTTAGGTTTTTTTTCAGGCGTTGATAATGGAATATCTGAAATAATCCTTTTTGAGAGACAGGAATACTACTTAGTAATTTTATAGTAATTACTGTTATCAAAAGAACTCGTGCTATTAATGTTACAATTAAAGTCCATCCCTTCACTAATGGCAAAACTTGTGATTGGAGGTGAATTGGAAACCTGAAGGTTATTAAAGCAAGCCTGAAACCCAAAGCAAGCAAATTCAGAATGAAAGCTTTCAACTTCCCATTGGCTTCAGCTTGGACTGGTTTAGCACAGCATAAAAATCACACCACCCAAGTGCTAGCGAGTGTGGGAAAATATATGGCTGGGAGAAGAGACAGCACAGGACTTTTGACAGCTGTGCAGAGCTGAGAATCACTTAACCTTATCACAAAACACCTGCCACATCACCAGCTGACATTTCACAAAATGGAGTACAACCAATGAAGAAAGGAGCATTAGTTTAGTTAGATACTGTTAAGTATTCCTGGCAGAAAATGGTTGTTTAGTCCACCGCAGGGAGCCTGTAGCCAAAGCTTCTCTGCTCTTTTGTCAATGTTGTTGGTCAATCTGCTGCTGCTACTACTAAAATCAGAAAATACTGTTCTATAATAGCAATTTATTTCAATACATTAGATATCACCAAGTGAAAAAGGCACTCTAGGTTTGCATTTCTCTCTGCAGAAATGGACCTTTCAAATCCTGTTGGATTTAGAATTACCATTCATTACGAGTTTTCACCCTTTTTTTCAAAAAAACAGTACATCTAACTCAGAGGTGTGAATGTCTGCATTGCAGTGGTTAAGGCTGTGGAAAACCAGGCAGCTGGCTTTGGGAGCCAGGTGAAGGGCAAGCTGAAGTTACATACTTATCACTAAGAAACAGCTTCTTTCAATGGTTTGCAGAGCAATACATGACACAAAGAAGGTGCTGATATCTCACCTAAATATATGTATGTATTGCTTCAACATTCCAGAGTAACTCCAAAAGTAAATCAATTATATAGCACATAAGAAACTCAAAGAACATTCAGCTCAGAGAGAAAAAGCCTCCACCTTCTATCAGAGACAAAATTAAGTCTATTTGCCCTCATCACTGTTCCCTGATCCTAATTACCTAGCCATCAACAGCTTTCCACTTTGAGCATGCTCCTCCCTTTTTCTCTCCCAGCTGGTTTGTCCAATTGCTGACTCTACAAATCTGAAAGGGGGGAGCAGTCCTAGCTTTCTGACCCTCACTCTTCATCTGGCTACTGAAGGCTATGACTCCCTCCACAGACTGCGAGTACCTTTTTATGCAGAATTAAAAATAGCTTCATAATAGTGCTGATGCAGGTGCTCTTGACTGTCAGGTATGCAAATACAGTTCTAGCCCACTTGAGACATTAGGTAAAGGGGGAGTTGGCTGGGGGCAGCTATCGTTGCTCGGGGCTGGGCTGGGCATGGGTCAGTGGGTGGTGAGCAATTGCACTGTCCATCACTTGTTTTGTAGTATATTTCTTTTTTATTATATTATTATTATTATTACTCCTCTGCTGTTTTATTGAACGGTCTTTATCTCAACCCATGGGTTTTACTTTTTTTTTCCCCAATTATCCCCCCATCAGGGCACGGCAGGGAGAGCAAGCGAGCGGCTGTGTAGTGCTTAGTTGCCAGCTGGGGTTAAACCACAATAACTGGGAAGCATCTAGTTAATTTGGTGACCAAGACTGGTAGCACACCCAACTTACTTACACCATTAGCATTGTGCTTCTCAACAAAGAGCAGCTGACTGAAAGAGAACCCTTTGTTAAAAAAAAATACTCTGGGAGTGTAAGTAAAAAAAAAAAAAAACAGACCACTTGGGAAATGTTGGGTCAATGGAATATTGTTCTCCTCTCTGAGTTCACAGGCTACATTAATGATATCTCTCAAGGGCAGAAGTGAAACACCCTAGTGACATCAATCCCATGCAGAAAAAGCCATGCTACTTACCGGCACAGCTGATACATCTCAGTATTCAGCATATACAAAAGTTGTTATGTAGCAGGGTAGGACAATGAGACATAAATTGCATTCTCGTGTTTATTGGTACTGAAAGCCATTTCATTGCAAAGCACTGTCTGTGGCTTGGTAAGTGTATAGCTTTTACACTAGAAAGGAAAGGGGAGAAGGCTATGGGGTTAGTTTTAGATTCAGTGTCTTATACTAGATGGCTGAACATGCCAGCAGCCATGACAACCAGGATATCTCTAATGGAATACCAGTTTAATTGTCTCCAGACTCCAGCAATACACTTCATAAAATGCCTACAATATATGTTTTGCAGACAGGATCTTTTAAAATGATTTTAAACCTTTACTATGATTTTTTGATGGGTGAAATGTACTGGATGACAAAGAGTAAAGGCTAAGAGGACTTACCAGGAGGAGGTGGTGCGGCTCTCATAGGGTAAGTCTGACTTTGAGACCTGTTGGAATACCCTCTACTTTGGGTAAAGTTCTGTCTAGTAGGACCTAGAAGAAACCAGCAACATTTTGTTACCCTTTCACAACTACATTAATTGGGTAAGTCCTTCTGGCTGCCAGACTCCACTCTGTGATCAGAAAGAGACGATCTTCATGAATAATTAATCTGACCCCTACAGTGTTGGCCAAGTTGTGCTAAAGCTTTAGGTGCAAGAACGATGACTTGGGCATATTCTCCCTTTTGTGATCCAGTCCAGCCACAGGATATAAAGTAAAGCTGTCTCAAGACTACAATAAACAAGGCCCAAAAGACCGTTAGCTTTATGAACTTGTTTGTAAATCATGGATAGCTGGCACAGCAGTATTTTTGATTATACTGTGTCTGATCAGCAATTAGTATGAGAAAAAGGTAGGACGCAAAACCTGAGAGGCTGGTATACTTGCAGCTCAATCTTTGGTGATGCACAGAGGTTACCCTTCCTCATATCACAGCCTGTCCTTTCTTCATCAGCCAGACTGTACGAACTGCAGGAGCTCAGAGCAGAGTGAAAGACTCTTCCCCAAAATGCTTGGCTAATTGTGCCATTTGTACTATGTCACATGATTAAATGCCCTTATTTCTTTTGCCGCAGGGCAACGAATTTCAGACATTTCAGAAACAGTTGGTATATAGTGAAAGTAACAAAATTCCAGCATGACTGTAGAGCAGCATGGAATTCTGCTGTATCATTAGGATGTGTAACTTGGATCTTCTTTTAAATGTTAGAGAGACATAATAAAGAACAGGCTGAGGCTAGAGGCAAGCAAGGAGAGAAAGAATCAGCCATTCTTTAAATCTCTAAACTGTTCACTAATTTCTAAAAGAAATTCATACTTACGGGAATTCTTTGGTAGCCCTGGTCCAATGCTGATCTGCAGCACTTTATTACTTGGCTTGAGAATGGCTATATCTCCTTGGCCTTGCATAAATTGCACTTGTCGAGAACCAGCACTGCTCCAGGGCCCCCAACTCTCCTTTTTCAGCTTCATTTCAAGTCTAATATAAGCACACGAACAAAAAACCAGAAAGCATTTCTATGTCAAATCAGGACAATATCACTTGGCAGCAGATAACTTAGAAATATAAAACGCTTAGACTGAGAATCTGTATTCCCTGAGTGACTTAGGTGACATAGAACACCTAATGAAATATCTCTTCATGCTTTTTTAAATGTTGTTCTTAACTGATGTTTTAACTTTCCTGGTAGAGCTACTCAAAGGAAGCTGAAGATGCCCTGGAGAGGATGGAGAATACAGTGAGCTTTGAGGAAAAATGTGCAGAGGTCTGACCGAGAGATGTGTC
The DNA here is from genome assembly GCF_000687185.1 of Egretta garzetta. Classification (NCBI taxonomy): domain Eukaryota; kingdom Metazoa; phylum Chordata; class Aves; order Pelecaniformes; family Ardeidae; genus Egretta; species Egretta garzetta. Next base: position 7,782,993 of record NW_009260435.1, on the reverse strand, counting down.
CGCCATCAAACATCACTGCCTCTGCAGCAGACTCTACTGGAGCACAGTAGGGTGCTCCCTTTCTAAACATTCTTCTCTATATACCATTAGATATATATATACATTAGATGTGTATATATATGTATATACATTGGCACGTATATGCAATATAAGCTTTAGGAGTGGGCCTTGTGCATGTTTGGGGAGTAAACTCTTTTGCATACATATACTTTAATCTTTCCAATTTAAATTTTTTTCCACATGGGTGCACACACACATACATATTCTTTCCCAGTGTTTTCACACTATCCATCTGCTCTGAACTGTAATCAGATATGAGCTAAGGAAGTTATGGTTTGGTTTGGGCAAGCCCTCAGAAGTACAATACATTACACCTTACAAGAATAAAAAATTGACTCCTAGTACTGGCTTTGGATTGCCAGTATATTAGGAGTATACACTACAGGAATGTTCCATACATCAATTGTCCTCCTACACCTTTGCCAAATTAAAATCTCCTGTTACTTTTTATAATTCTTTAATTTTTTTTTAAGAAAACAAACATACAAATCCAAGGCCTGCTGTTGCTCATCTGCTTACCAGGCAGGAGTATTAACAAAAGCACATGTTTGTTGGGATAGTTTCCAGCATGTCCTTACTGCTAAAATGCACATCAAACATTCTGTAGCTTTTCAGCCTTGTTTCTAAAAAAATGTTCACAATATCATTTACTTATTGAGGCTCCTTTAGATTTATCCTCTCACCCTGCAGTCCTCTGTCCCCACAACAAACTTGAGAAAAAACCCCATAACTCACGTATTGCTAAATTTCAGAGGTAGTTTTCTTTGTGTTTTCTCTTCGTATCGTTTTGATAAGAGGCTTAAAAACTCAGTTTTGAAGACTGATTCGAGCAAACTATCATATTCCTGTTCATGTAGAATGAAAATGTCATCCTGCATTGTGCTAGAAAGAAACCAGAGCATATACCATTCAGATTAAAATTTCATCAGCAAATACAGCCAGCATTATAATGACATTAGCAGAGTACTCATGGTTAACTTTTAAAATCCTAAGGAAGTCCAAGCAACATTAATTATAGAGTCTTGCTTTCTGAGAACAGGTTTAGGTTTTTTTTCAGGCGTTGATAATGGAATATCTGAAATAATCCTTTTTGAGAGACAGGAATACTACTTAGTAATTTTATAGTAATTACTGTTATCAAAAGAACTCGTGCTATTAATGTTACAATTAAAGTCCATCCCTTCACTAATGGCAAAACTTGTGATTGGAGGTGAATTGGAAACCTGAAGGTTATTAAAGCAAGCCTGAAACCCAAAGCAAGCAAATTCAGAATGAAAGCTTTCAACTTCCCATTGGCTTCAGCTTGGACTGGTTTAGCACAGCATAAAAATCACACCACCCAAGTGCTAGCGAGTGTGGGAAAATATATGGCTGGGAGAAGAGACAGCACAGGACTTTTGACAGCTGTGCAGAGCTGAGAATCACTTAACCTTATCACAAAACAACTGCCACATCACCAGCTGACATTTCACAAAATGGAGTACAACCAATGAAGAAAGGAGCTTTAGTTTAGTTAGATACTGTTAAGTATTCCTGGCAGAAAATGGTTGTTTAGTCCACCGCAGGGAGCCTGTAGCCAAAGCTTCTCTGCTCTTTTGTCAATGTTGTTGGTCAATCTGCTGCTGCTACTACTAAAATCAGAAAATACTGTTCTATAATAGCAATTTATTTCAATACATTAGATATCACCAAGTGAAAAAGGCACTCTAGGTTTGCATTTCTCTCTGCAGAAATGGACCTTTCAAATCCTGTTGGATTTAGAATTACCATTCATTACGAGTTTTCACCCTTTTTTTCAAAAAAACAGTACATCTAACTCAGAGGTGTGAATGTCTGCATTGCAGTGGTTAAGGCTGTGGAAAACCAGGCAGCTGGCTTTGGGAGCCAGGTGAAGGGCAAGCTGAAGTTACATACTTATCACTAAGAAACAGCTTCTTTCAATGGTTTGCAGAGCAATACATGACACAAAGAAGGTGCTGATATCTCACCTAAATATATGTATGTATTGCTTCAACATTCCAGAGTAACTCCAAAAGTAAATCAATTATATAGCACATAAGAAACTCAAAGAACATTCAGCTCAGAGAGAAAAAGCCTCCACCTTCTATCAGAGACAAAATTAAGTCTATTTGCCCTCATCACTGTTCCCTGATCCTAATTACCTAGCCATCAACAGCTTTCCATTTGAGCATGCTCCTCCCTTTTTCTCTCCCAGCTGGTTTGTCCAATTGCTGACTCTACAAATCTGAAAGGGGGGAGCAGTCCTAGCTTTCTGACCCTCACTCTTCATCTGGCTACTGAAGGCTATGACTCCCTCCACAGACTGCGAGTACCTTTTTATGCAGAATTAAAAATAGCTTCATAATAGTGCTGATGCAGGTGCTCTTGACTGTCAGGTATGCAAATACAGTTCTAGCCCACTTGAGACATTAGGTAAAGGATGAGTTGTATTGCTGCCTGTTTTTCTAAAAGTCTACCTACCGCCTATGCATTCCATAATCTTTCAAATTCTGAAATCTTTCCCATAGTTTGAAAAAGGATGTATGAACCTACAAACATTGCTAATTCAAAATAGCAATAAGAAATCTCTAAAAACAGAGTAAGAGCATGACCTCCTTTCCTATCATCAAGCAAAATCTAGAGCCTCAGCAAGGTTCTGAACGAGATGTGTAAGAAAAGCCCAAGACCTACAGTAAATATATCCAGTCAGTGGTTCTATTTTTGCTGATTTGGCAAAGAGTCTGACTTCACAATACTGTTAGGATGTCCTGTGTCACTCCTTATCAGATGAACCATAAAGCTCAGTTATTCATTGTTACTAAAAGTGCAAGAACATTTCCGTGAGAGTATGGGCTATCTTTCCAAGTACCCTAAACAAACTCCAAGTTGGGTATTTGCACTTTAAATTGTAACCCCTTTAGTAATTTAAATTGTTATGTAGTGTTAATTGCTGTTAATATGTCAGTAGTGCTGATTACCTTTATGGTGTATAAGTATCTATACAAGCTTACATGAATATATTGCACATGGGTTTCTTGAGATACTGCTTAGATAGCAATGCAATCCTCTCTCCCCCTTTCATTTAAAATGTATTTAATTTTGTATTGATTTAGTTAAAAATTAATATTGCATGAAAAATAGAACAAATAAGAATTGAAACTTGTAAAACTTTGAGGCTGCAATACACAATAGAGCTAAATCCATTCTGGATAAGCTCATGGAGAATGTTATTGCAATTATTTTGTTCAAAAACAATCAATTATCTTAAAGGTGTAGAAAATTTAGAATACAGGGACAACAAACTGGAGTTTTGAAAACACATGAGAGAATGTGAGTTATGGCTGACACAATTTTTGCTTTGAGCCTGATATATGAAAAACTGTTTTGGGTTTTTTTTGTTGGTTCCACACACCCCCACCCCCACCCCCACCCCAAATACATAGGAGGTAATACATAGCGCTAACCCTTGTTGCTGAGACAAGATTATCTCAGATTTAAGAGAAGCATTACCTTTTACAGGCTCTGCAGCCAGAGCACTCTATTACTACTAAGCTGTTTCAATACAGAGTTAAGCGATCCCTTGATTAAGACCCATTTTGAATTCGGGACGTACATACATGCTAAGAGGGAAAAGCCCTCTTTCCACCATAGGTTTTTTAGGGTTTGGTTTTGGAGGAATACCTGGACAGGTTGATAGCTTGTAATTCTGAATCTATTTTTAGCATATACAAACCCCAGTGGTTTTTATAACAAAATAAAATCAATAAGCTAAGTTCAAAACATTATAAGACACAATGTAACATATATATTTCCTCCGAACTAAGCACATTTGGTTTTGCTTCAGAAGGTTCTGTGGAACTGCTATTTACATGTGAGAGGAGTGTAGCAGCTTCCGCTAACTTGGCAGGCAGCCATCCTTTTAGCTGACTCAATGTGACTATGCCTTTGGAATGCTACAGGCCCAATTCAAGCGTCTGGCTGCAATCTGTTCAAGGTTTGCACAGCACACAGTCCAAACTTGGAGCACTAAAGAGACAGGTTCCACTCTCATCTTTAACCTAGATCTACTACAGTTATTTTGTTGCAACTTTCATTACAAAGGTGAATGATAAATAAGCCACAGGTTTTGAAAATGGTACTGTGAGCAGACACATCTTGCAGACCTTTCCCTAATCTTGAAATGGCTGTGAAGAATTCTGAAAAAATGTGAAATCTGCTGGTGTTAAGTACAGGATAATGTCTGTGAGAAGATTTCTGTCTATGCTAATGGGAATGTTTTATAAGCATATACTAAAAAACCCTTTGCAGTAGCTATCGATACACAGTACTCAAGTGTAGACTTGTATTCCATTAAAATAGTAATTTATTTCAGTATTTAAAGTACACTTGTCTCCTTGGATCGGTATTCTTCTGTATTAAATTACACTCATCTACCAGCTCTGATAAACTGCAATAACAAATGCAGAGGTATCCAGAGACTTCGTTCACTCATCTTCAAGGGGATGAAATGATACAGGCAAGAATCCGCTGGTCTCATGGGCAGTATATTCCTGTTTCTTGCTCACCTAACTAACTGGGTTTCTGAGCTCTGTGTGGACACCTTGGATATTTCCTGCAATCTGGGACTGGCCTGACATTGAGTGAACAGAAGCCATGTGAAATCCAACTAGAAATGAAGGGTTTGGTAGCTCACCAGAGAGACAACGCCCCTTTAGGAAGCAGTGGACATGTACAAGGTGTACTTCTATAAGTAACAATTATTTCTGAGATATTAGCTTGAGCCAAAACTTACAAGAACCTGCTTATGAATATATACCTCACAAAATACATGTTGGGGGACACACCAGGTAGGTAAGACCCAGTGTAAGTAAGTGAAACATTTTAACAACTAGTCAGAAAATGTTTGCGTGTTGGCTACAAACATAAACGTTCTACTGTTGTAACACACTTTCTAGGGCTGGGAACGAAAATAAAGCTTCAGCTTGCTTTGTTCACAGGATTAAATTAATACAGCTTAAAAAAAATTCACCCTTCATCAATCAACTTACTTTGCCATCCTACACAAATTCGTCTGTCAATGGAAAGATATTTTCCAAGTACTGACCTTAGAGAAACAGAAAGAATTCTCTCCACTTCCATCCTTCGCTTTAAGACTTCCTTCACTTGGCCTTTCTCTGGACCCTGCTTTATCTTTTCACGCCCAATCAGGTATATGCACTTTGGAGTGAGGACAAGATCTCGCTTCACGCTCTGAAACACAAAATTGTTTGAAAATACACAGCTATATGGAGATCAAAGCACTAATGCTGTGCTGCTGTTCCAAAGAGACATAATGAACTATGATTTGGGGCAATACTGTTCATCTTTGGTTCAAATGAAAAAAATACTGATGTGATTAGTCATACAACCTCAGAGTCAGATTGCACAGGACAGGAAAGTAGCTTTGTTCCCCATTTCCTAACTAATGTAGCTTTCTGCCCAGCAAGGCCTTCATCCTGGGACAATGGTAATGTTCTGATCAGAAGTGTGCAACTGCTTCCCTATGTGTCTTTTACGTCAGATGCTTTTTTTAAGCTGGTATCCTAGATGGTGTAACACTAACATGGTGGAGTTTCTGTTAAAAGATGGCTAAAGACATCTGTAACTCCCTAGCAGAACTAATCGTTAGTGGATGTTGCTCTTAAACCTACCTTAAACCGTCGATCATACTTCATTACGGTGTCTGCAAAATCAATCTTCTCCCGTTTGCCCACAAACTGGCGTAGCTCTGGATGGTCCTCCATACCTATGTAATCTCCCACAAAATTCCTGTTAATGCTGTTCCGTCTTCTCTCTTTCTTGTTCAGCAATAGATCTGATGCTTAAATACCAAAAAAGAATGTTGATTAATGGTATTTACTAGATTTTCTAAACTCACAATCTGAAAGAGCTATTTCAAGCAGAACTTTTGGGGAAGAAATGATAACCAAATTGTTTAGAATACAGAAAAAACAGTGAAGCACTGCTACTAATCCTTTGTATAAGGATCCATGTGATTGTTAAATCCATTCCTAATGGAATACACTGACGGCAAGCTCAGGAGTTCTGACTAATTGGGAGTACTTCTAGAACTAAGGAATTTCTCACTCATTGCTAGAAATTAAAGATTAACTCTTCCAAACTCAGAATGTTGATTCACATAATTCAGGTCATGCATGCAACTAAGCATTAGAGTGGGATGCTTTTGCTTTTTTACGTCCCCTGGAACATCCCTGATCTCTGTCCTACTCAGTCTGGCTTTGTTTTGAGAGTGAAACACTGGGTAGTCCAAGAAATCCATGCAATGAAAAGCAGCCATCCTCATCAGTGGTATCTTAGGGGTCCAACAATTTGCAGTCATTCCTAGACTGTCATCTGCAATGCAATGCTTTGCTCTATAGAGGAGAGGTTTCCTTCACCTCTTGTGGCACTCCTTCTGTTCTTGGAACCATCTGTGAAATATCTGTCATCAGAAGTTATGACCTACCTTCTTCTCTCATCTGTACATATTTTTTCCTGGCCACATACTTCCTCCATGCCTTCTGGATGGCCCTGGCATACCCATCATACTTCCTTTCTCTCATTTCTTCTAATAAAAATAGCTGTACAAAGAGACAGTAGGGTGGGTCAAACATTTTACATGAAAAGTTCAAGAAAAAGCCATATTTTACTTTCAACAACTTTCCAGTGCATTTCACTCTAGAGCCAAGCTGGTTCCTCTATCACAACTATGGGATCTGAGATCAGAATGTTAAGGTAACCTTTTCTGGAAGAAATCTCTGATGCTTCAGTGGTTCTGGCTTTTACCAGTCTACCCATCAATCTTGATACCCAGTGATGAAGAAAGAGGAATATGGATTCTCCTTGAAATATTCTACTAGTGCAAGTCAAGGTTCTCCACTGGGCACCCACCCAGCCTCCATCTTCACATTCTCCAAAATTCACACTTCTCTTGTCAGAATGTTACCGTGTGGATCTGTGCAATGTGTAACACCACGCACTGTATTCACATGCAACTTTCTTTCCTGTTTGAATTTCATGCTCTCATGTCCATTGGTTCCATTCTTTCCCAGCAGTGAAATCTGTCAGCTGGCTACAGGATTTACAGCTATGATCTTGGATTTCAGTATGACATAGCAAGATTTTAGGGTCTAAAATGTTGTCAGAATTCAAGAGGATATGCTGAGTTATCAAAGCAGAAATGGAAGGTGCATCCCCCTTTTAAGAATTTCCCAGGTCCCACTAAAATAGATATAAATGTAATGCATTAGAACTTCATAATTATTGTAGGATACAGCATATTTCACTACAGCCCTTTACATACTTTACATTTAGTTAAGTGTTTTCTTGTCTCATCAGAAGCACAAGCACTTGGCTAACAATTACAGTACTAAATCAGTCCACTGACGTGACTGTTGCTTACTATTTCCCTCTACTATGTGTTAAGTATTCATAAAGACTTTTCTTCTAGCTTTCAGAAGAGATAAAATCAGTAAAAACAGGTATATCAAGAAGCAAACGTGGGCTTTAGGATCCTTTTCTTAATTTTCTGCCCTAAACCATGCAAATGTAGAAAAACACTGTTGTTCATATTAATCTTAAAAAGGAAACTTGATCTAGTGCAAACCATTTCCGCAGAACCTCACTTGCTCTTGTACATAGTTATTTATTCAGGTGTTTGATGGAAATGTAAATAATGAAGCCTCCTTTCTGCCACCCATAAAACCTTATTTCACAGTTGGCAACTCTCCATCTACAGCAAACTTATTTAAAAAAAAAAAAAAAAATCTCTTCACAAACACACAAGCACTAGATAGGGTTTCAGCGCACAGGCACAAGTGTTCCTGCTGCAAAAGCTTTCTCAGTTTCAGCAGGGGCATGATCAAACCCTTGTGAAATTCAGGTTACGGTAACAATACTGATGTCATCTCTCATGAACACTCACCATTTAGTTCTGCAACAATAATGCTAATTGCAATGCAAAATAGTCTATCACCTGCACTTGAAGGTCACAATTAAGGAATTTCAATGAAAACATTAAGGTTAAACGGTTCATAAGTTATAAAATAAAAATGCTGCATAAATTCTTTCCTAAAATACATATTATAAAGCCTCTCGTCATACTCCTGAGCAAATAAAGTATTTTTTCATCATATTAACCACCACAGGTGCTCTCTTTGGTAGTAGAAAGAAAAATTTTCATTTACCATCTAAAAGATTATTTTTCTCAAAAGGAATATAATCCTAGCCAATACTTCAATAATATGATATATTGTCTTTGATACTAAAAGATAATAAATCAAGCTTTAGAATATTCAGCTCATAGAAAATTTTTCAACTTAAAATGAAAAAGGCCCAGACTATTTTTAGTACTTGTTTTGAAAATATATTTTATGGTTTTTTAAAAAAATATTTTTTTAAAGAAAACTTAATACAGTAATTGAAAGCATCAATTTAAAATAAAATCAAATTGCAACCCTAAAAAGTTTTACTATTTCAAGTCAACCTCATGTTGTCTTAATCTGCAGAACTGCCCTTCAGTAGAACTCACAGACAGGCCATTAAATGGCATATACATGCAACCAGGAATTAGTATTACAAAAATGCATTAGAATGCAATAGAAGATGCATCCATTGGAAAACAATTTCTTCCACTTGGAAACAACCTAGCAGCGTATGATGCTGGAGTAAAGAATATTAACGTTTTGGCCACTTCAGAGTGAAAGGCAACTAGATCCATCAATCCTATGTGAGCGCTTGGCTACTAAGCAGAAGATGGACACCAGCAAATGATTTAATTTTTGTCTTTGAAAAAAAAAATACCCCAAGGATAAGACCCACCCCATTTGTGAAGATATGGCTGCTGAAAATCTGTGCAAACATAAGAAGCAAACATACCAAGCTTAAGGTATTTCAGCAGCCAGGAAAGGAAGATCATTCCTTATATGATTTATTACACAAAACTGAAAACAAAAATACTTTAAATTTTGGATTGATTTATCCATAAAGTAGCATAACATCAAGAAAACAGCCATCACACAAATTATTTTAATTTTGTTCCTTAACTTTTTATCTCCCAAACTGAGATTGTATTTGGTTTGTATTAACTGCAGCAAATGGCATGGATGCAACATCATTTCACAGTGAAACCAAGAAAATCAGGTTTGCTACACTGTAGGATAATGAACACAGGAGCAGAAGATGTTGCTTAAATTACTAATTCTGGTCCCTTGTAATTATAAGCAACTAAGCTGTCTGTATTAATTCAAATAGATACTTGACCAGCATGCACACTCACCACCACCCTATAATAAATTTGAGGTCAGTAAAGTACTAAAAGTCACAACTGTAATGTCAACAATAAAAGACATCAAAGACACCCACTAATGTCCAAGGCTATCGCAGCGACTATGTAAAACACAACTCCCCAGTAATCTTAGGAAATAAATCATGGCCCTGTGCTACAGAGGAAGGCAGATGAAGCTTACACTTCCCCATAATTGGCTAGCTACGGTGTTACTTGCAATTACTAAAGTAGGACTAATCCTATACTAGAATTCCCTGCTCTGCCAACATGCACCTAAGTATTCTAGTAACCTTCATCTTGAACACTATATGCTTTATTATATAAACACGTCTCTCGGATGGCAGGAACGTAAAGTCCCATTATTCCTGAGTAGAGGTGGTACTATCTTACCCTTTTTAAGAATAATAGAAACAACACAATTTCTATGATGACTTGGAAAAGTATCATCTTTTTCCCTTTAACAGAGATGACTTCCCATGTGATTGGGTGCAGCAGTATCATTGCCTGAATTACTGTTGCTCCGCAGAGCAAAGAATATGTTTCTGGAAAAGAAAATGATAGCAATAGAAGTGTTCTGCTTTTATTTTGACATGTAACTTCAGGCAAAGCACCAAGAAACCACCTAAAGCTCAACTGCCAGGTATGCTATACAAACTAAGCCCAATTGCTTCTGATAAACGAGGAATACATGATGGTGACCAGGGCATATTTTTTTCCTTGACAACTTTCATGAATAGCAATGCAAGAAAACTTTTTTCCAACAGATTTTGTGCAGTTTAGCAGCCACAGGATAAAACCAGCCTTATGATGCCTCCGTAATGTTCTCTTTGAATGGGATTTCAAGTTGCAATCATTCTGGAACATGGATTTAATGAATGATGAGTAACATATCCTTACTATAACTGGGGGCTATTCTACCTTCATCAGTAGTTCCTGTACTCGGAAGAGGACCGATTTTCTTGGGCTAATGGTCACAGATATGTTTTCATACCATTATATGCCTTCATATGACAGATTCTCTGATGGAATGTCACCATGTGCATCCTGACACCAAAGCATCTTTATATCTCGTTTCCTCTTCTTGATGCATTTAACGGTCCTTGTATTAGTGTCAAAATCATGCAGGGTCCTTACATACTGTGCCTGTTATACAAGAGCCTAGAATCCCTGTACAACTTCAAGGCACCTGTGACAGACCTGTCCAGTTTGACTTATATTCTTATGCATCTTCCACCTTAGCGGATACCTTGCTCAACTTCTGAGTGGGCAGGCCCTTAATTTCAGCAAAATAGTTTCATATTTAAAGATTCATGTTATGCCACACTTACAGACTCTGGAGCTTTGATGAAGACTTTGGATTTCCCAAGCTGGTATTGGTCAGGATCCATGTTGACTGACTGAAGCAGGTGGAGAACTCCTTGTTTCTCTTCTCCTTTCCAGGAAGGCCAGGTTGCTTTGGTCAGAATGGCGTACCTTAAGCAAGGAGAGGAGATTAAAACCTGCCCTCAAACAGCAGCAAAATACCACTGACCCTTAGTCAGTATTACCCTGGGAGGAGGGTTGGCAATTTTGGCAGGACTTGCAGAATCTTGGAGTGGGAGAAGATGCACAGTATTAAGATATTGATTGTGTAGCAAGACCAAACAACTGCAGTGAGAACGGCAACAGTGTCCAGGAGTCTCCAATTTCCAGATGCTAACTAACTATCTGGTAACTGCAGTAGTTAATTGCAGTAAGTTCTGCTGTGATCTCCTTAACTCCAGGGCAAGGTTATTTACTAGCAATGACTTACGGTCCAGATTTAAGTATCTATACCCTTGGTATTCTAGATTCGTTCCCAAGCACGTGGCCAGTTTCCTACTCAAGCCTTCTCTGTCTTATTCTTTTTTTAATGCCTTAAGCTTATTTGAGTTATATAAATCATGCTTATTAGTAAAACTATTCAAATAATGAAAAAAGTGATGAAGTATGAAGTTCAGTTTGATGTAATTCCCAAGTTCTTGTTTCTTAAGAAGATTTAGGCAGCTCCTAATAAAATGTTCTCAAACAATCACATAAGGAATTGTTAGAAAATTCATTAAGGGAATGTTCATTGCTCATTCTTGTCATATCTAAAATGCTATCCGGCCAGGAAGCAGAAACAGTGTCATGCAACTTAAATAACAATACCACATATGGAAAAATAGCAAACCATTTAAAAGGAACATATAGCAAAAAGCAAACACCTCTGAATAGCAAATATATGAAAAGAGAAAGCTAACTTGTGAATAATGCAGTAGGATTCAAAAGGGTCTACTGATCTTATAATGTTTCAATCTATTATTAGTTAAATGCTCAGGTACTATGCATGATGGTCTAACAAAGTAGATCTTATACCTTCTGAAATACACATAATCTATGTCAACAGACAATATGTGCACTTATGCAATTTATCAGTATTATGGGATAAACAGATGCAACCTAGTAAGGAGTTATGAGTTAAAGTGTATTTAATTAACAGCCCCTTTTGCAGGTTCATCACGTACTGCCAACAGTATAGTGGTAAAGGTGGGTTTAAGCAAATCTGAATTTAAAGGAGCTGATGTTAATAAAGGCATTTGAAACTGCTACCTTCCACACAACAGAATTTGACACTACATTGCAGCATGTTACAAATTCTTTCCTCCAGCTTCTGAGCTGTAAAGGAGGACAGAGGGAAAAACACGACTTAAGACCTTTTAATATAAGTAAAGATCTTGGGTATAAAATAAGAACACATTTGAAATTCTCTGTTTTTGTAAACTCTAATTAACTTCACACATTTTACTGGTGTGACAAGTCTACAGGGCAGAAGAAACAGATTATTCTGTAACATGCATCAATTAAGCATTTCACAGTTTTATAACGTGACAATTCTATCATTGTTCACTGCTGTTTAGAAATAGCACTTTCCTCTAATGCACTTGTGCATGCTTCCCATTAAACTGGTCACGGATCCATGCATCTAGGTTTTTCAAGCTTGTGCAATTTGATCTTCCACAGGATTTCGGCACAAATACTAAGCGTGTTCTTAAAATGCTTCTGAAACAATTCCACATCATGACTGCCCCCAGAAAATTATCTACTATAAATACACAGTAAGCAGTTCGGTCCTATGTTTAAATATGGGAGTATGGAGTTCAGCTCTCAGATCGGTTATGCTTTCAAACACATAGGCCTTTTCAGTGACTGTGGCTTTTTGCATGCAAATGTAAATTTTGTACAGAAAAGTCTATTCAGCCCAGAAATCTCCATTTATATGGAGCTGCCAAGGAACGCCCAATGAAAACAAGTGTACAAGCATGCATTTCCTGTCCATCCCATGCCTCAGCCCACTTTTACTCACACTGACTCAGGGTGTCAGAACAGAGCTTGTTCTGGATGCTAGGGAACTGTGAACGGAAAGGTTGCAGGAAGAGTTTTACTCTCATAGCAAAATATTAAATTTAACAAGACTAATTTGAAACAAGTGGATGAATTCTGTAGAGAATGGTTTCAGATGCCTGTGGGTCTCCTGATATAAAGTGAAGCATAAAAATCTGTTCACCTTCCAGAAGTACCATGCGGCTTTCCTTTGTGCAGATGTGTCAGGCAGATTTCTAGACCTGCACAGCCCTCACAATCACTGTTCAACAACCGTGGATGCTAGATCTAATACACATTATTAATTTGTTTTTCTGTCTTTGTGACAGTCTGTGTTAAGTAATGCAACCTGAAGCATATTCATGTTTACATGTCTGGGCTTGAAGATTGCGAAGAAAAGGGGATTTTAAATTGTTCTATAATGAAAACTGAGTCCATACTTTCAGATGTTTTAGGGCTGCCTATTACTAGATGATTAGAACATTCTCCTTATTATCATGAAGTATTATCAGTGGCTTTGTTCTGATGCTGTCTGATTAATTATACTCTGTTCCTTGCAACAACTGATTGGATTTTTTGTTTTATATTCTCAAACGTAACACAGACTTCCAACAAAAGCTGATTTGTCATGTAATGCCCCAGCTTGGGCAGTTATTAGCTGTACGTCTCAATTTTCTAAAAAAAACCTAGAAGCTGAATGTTGCATAAATCTTGAAATTGCTCTTATTTAAGAGGATTTCATTAGCTAGTGGAGGTAATTAATAATCTTAACAGCTGGTCCTAAGACACTGAAAAAAGGATTGGTCTTACAGAGCTCTGACTTGCTTTCATTCAGTGAGCAGCTGCAGTGGTTTGAGTTTTAACCATTCCCAGCTGTTTGAACACCAGTCAAAGGATGTAATGAGCAATTTAAGCTAAGGTTATTCTTTACACTTGAATGGCAGGCATGTACTTCTTTACCTATCTTTTGTCATTGGGAAAGGAAGAGTTGGGAGAGCTACAGCAGAAACACTTTAAACAAAGGCTAGCAGCCAGACACCCATACTCCAGGCTCTGCAGCTCGTAACTCTGAGTTCCCTCAACAGTTTTTAACTTTGAGGAACCCTCTCATAGCACTACCAAAAGAAATGAGGTCTTACACAACTTTCAGAGACACAAAGCCAGTCTTCAAGACACTTTCAAATCTCTGTGTAACCTAGATCATGACCAAGGTAAATGGGGAAAAAGGAAAGTGTAAGTGGGAAATGGGAAGTTTTCAAAACTTACAACTTCTTGTTTTCCTCCTCATCATGTAAACAACTGTGCTGTAATACTTCAAAATTAGTAGTACCTTACCTCTGCAAAAACTTCTTGAAAACCCGCCTGTAGGCATAGCCAGCTCTTCTTACTCGAATATTTTCTTTCAGACCTAAGTATTCCACTTGATGTTTTACCCTGTGAACAAAAACAATGCAAGATTTACAATCAGCATATTTGTGGATTGAGGTATTCTTAAAAGTCCATATGATGTTTAAAGACTAACTTCTACAATTCATGCCCAGGTATATGAATGATATTCTTGCACACTACCATGCACACTGCATGGTAGGAAAAACACTCAAGGCAGGTAGACTACATTACTGAAATGTATGTAGCAAGTTTATTTTTTCCAAGTTTAACTTCCCATCTCCTAGCTAATTTATGTATAAATTTCTTAACTAATATTATTACCCATGAAAGGCCAAGTAACTATTACCTATACAACTACATAGCTGGCATCCAAGGGAGCGGGAAATTGTTCTGTGTTCTTTTATTGTAGGTTTCACCTACGTTTTACATAGTTCAAATATCAACAGTAGCACACAGTAGCTCTTTTTCAGTTGTTCTGGAGGAGGGACCAAATCTAGTGGCTGGAGAAAGCCCCAGATGACACACTTTGATTACACAAAGAATCAAGAAAAAAAAAAAGTCAGGCCACTATATTAATGAAAAGCTGGCATTCCTCCTAATTATAAAAAAAGGATTTGAGAATAGGTACAAGACTGGCCAAAGCATGCCTGGTAAACTTGTTCATGGCATACTTTAATTACAAACAAAAACTGAGCTAGTACCCTCAGAAAGCGTTAAGGGCTGTGGAGGGACTCTGCTGCATATGTGAACTGAAACATCATTATTCCAACACCATTACCATTCCCTCATGCAAAACACGTTCATTTAGGTTCTAAACAGGGAACAAATATGCTCCCATGAATCTCAAAGCAGAAAAACAGCAAAA
Source organism: Egretta garzetta (assembly GCF_000687185.1). Taxonomy (NCBI): domain Eukaryota; kingdom Metazoa; phylum Chordata; class Aves; order Pelecaniformes; family Ardeidae; genus Egretta; species Egretta garzetta. The sequence goes on along the minus strand of NW_009260435.1, from coordinate 7,767,973 downwards.
GAAAAAAAAAGCCTCCTTTTGGCACCTTTTCCCCTTTCTGGAGCTGTGGGACATTATTTTATGTTCCTTCTTACATAACCTGCTAGCGTACTGTTTAATGCTTGGAGATTTGATTTGAAGAATTTCAGTTAGCTTCCTTAACAATAATGTATGAGTCTTGCTGTTTTCCTTTGCATTTCTTTAATTTCTTCATGTAAGTCATGTTGTTGGAAGAGGCGATGTCAGTTTTTAACTCTGAAATGTTGTGTTTGGGGGCTTCTGTTGCTGTTCTTTTATAGGGCAAATTATAGAAGCCTTAGCTTTCAGTCAGAAATATGACAGTTAAGATTTTAGACCTGCAAGTTTAACAAAAATATATAAAAGAGCATTTCTTTACATATAATCAAAAAAGCAAGCCTGTGAGGAGCCATTTAGTATTGTTTTGCTTACTAATTCTCTGATTTTACAAAAGATTTTTCAAATCCTGAAAAACTCTCAGTTAATTCAATGTCATTTCTCTAGCGATTTTGAAATGTGAAATTTCAATATGAAGTGCATCGCCCATTGATTTTTTCCTTTTTTTTGGTTGAGACATTCTTTTCACATGACTCATAGCATAAAGGAAAAGAACTTTTCAAATCCCATGCTACAAATGACAAAAGCCCTTCAGTTATTTCTTCTTTTTAAAGAACAGTTGTGAGAGATACTTTATTAAAGGATGAGTGATACTGCTCTTTTAGCTTATAATAAAGAATACTGCACATTTTAATCTTGCTGTGTTCAAGGAGTAAAGTATATTTTGTACCTGCTCCAAGAATTCTGGTACAGTAGAAAGTTGGTGGACAAAAATACACTTTCCTGTTTATAGCTTTCCCTCCTGTTCACATCTGGAATAATGCACTGGAGCAACAGTATTACTCCCATTTTCTTACTGTCCTGCCAGTATTAGTGTCCAGCAACAGAGAATTTGAGACATTTTTCTGTTTTTCCTTTTCTTTCTGAGAAAAGGCACACTGAAAATCTCCCTCCAGGCATCAACCTCAAGCAGGTCAGGGTCTGGGAATTCAGCTAATGCAGCAATTTTGAATACAAGTCCAAGTGGCTGTGCCAGGACCTGAACAAAAACACATTTCAAGAACACCCCAATTTTTGGAATAACAAAGGTATTATACAAGGCTCAGATATTACCCAAGGTCTATGTTTCAGTGCTAAATATTCTGGAATTATTCAATAGCAGTAGAATGCTGGAGTGGCATGGCTTCTGTGAGCATGAAGTAAGACAGGCTTTGTGAAGTGGTTTTTCCTTTTTCAGTAACATTTTCACCATCTAGTAACATGCTGCTAATAAGCAGATTAGATATACTACTCCCATCACATTGACTATGGCAGCACATGAAAATACAGTGTTAGGTGATCACAGAAGAAAAAAAAAACCTAAACCAACCTTCAGCAAAGAATCACATAAACCTACATATGTTTTGTATTTCCCTCAACACAGAACTTTCTCACTGTAAAATCATGAAACAACAGAATTAAACTCAAGCTTGACTTGTCATACACATGTAAATTTATCTTCCCCAGATATGTCACTAACTGCTACAGCATATGTATCCTATGTGAGGTCCTAGTGTAATATATGGGAAATCATAGTTTGAAATGGGAAAGAATGTTCAGATTTTGAAACAGGGATGAAGGATTACCATTCTAAGAACTACTTCCATTTGTGTCTGAGTTTGATTGTATCCTATCAGCAGCTGGTGCATTTGCCAAATATCATTCTCATTACGGGAAAAGAAGAAGAAATCTTGCCCATTTCTGCTCCAAAAGGGGTTTCCTGAACATTTGCCTGTTCTCAGGACTAGGTTTTTGTTTGTTTGTTTCATTAGTATCCTAGCAACACCTTCCACGATAATAGGCCCATTTTCCAATATGTAAATGATTGATTTTAAAAGGCCCTCAACTTCTAGTTAAAAGTTTTAGACATTCTTTATCCAGGATCACTTACTTTCCTCCTTTGGTCCCCAGTATCAGCGGAAAATTAAGTAAGTGCTGCATAGTAGGATTTTTAAGGGTGGAAAAGCTAGAGAAAGAGCATCTACATTTACTGCCAAGACCTAAAGGACGCTTTGAAATGCAGTCCCAATTGTGGCTTCTGTAAGTGCTCTACATCTGCATGTAATGGGCTAGTCTGCATGCCAAATGGCAGGAAGTAAATTCTGGTGTGGTATTGATATGGTCAAGAACACTTTTTATCAGACTTTGCAAGTTGTTTCACTGTGATAAAAATAACCATGTGCTTTATCAGCACTTTTACCAATACTAGAAGTACCTGGTACATAGTAATAAATGTTATCTCTATTAGGACCTCACATAGTATGTATGCTGTACTGATCACCTACCTCAGTGCAAAAAAGAAGAGTATCTTTTTTCAGATAATAGGAAGATGCTATAAAGCATCATATAGTTAAGATGCCTTAAAACAGACGTGATGAACCAAACTGATGATTTAGATGTCTATTTAATGTCTATATAACCACCCAATATGATATCCTAGTGACTTCTCTTTAAAGAACTGGCTAATGAAACTTAAAATCAAGAAGTAAAAAAGGAACCTTTTACGTTCTTGGCTATAGAGACTTTTTGCTAAGTTTGATACATAAAAGCAGATACAGACATCCTGCTGGCTTTTTAGCTACCTAATAGAAGCTGTTTTGAAAGCATAAAGCAAAACTTAGAATTGATGTATAATCCACTTGGTGTGCAAATTCCATATGGAAAGCAGAGTCTTTAATATACCAACTGTGTTACTGTTGTGAAAATGTTGATTATTCATAACTGATGTGAGAAAAGCTAAGAACTGCACATACTAACCCCTGATTTAGACCAAGTGGCCACAACTTATCTTCAAACTTTAGGAGAGGTCATGCCAGATTTCATTTCTGAAGGCTTTAGAGTATCTAGTTCTGTTTGTCTGTAGGCTGCATGATTACAAATTATAAAATTTTGTGGCTTTTTTTGACTATTAGCACTGTTTCTCATCACATACTCTGCTTATCCATACCTGCTCTCCTCCCAGTCTCGGGACTTCTTTGTTTCATTTGGTTTGATGCAGCGGATGTAATGGGGTGTACACTTCATCAAGGTGCCAACAAGGTCATTTGCTTGTTTCTGTAAAATTGAGGGGAAACAAGAGGATCTGAGCTGAACAGGGTGAATCCTGTGAGAGAATTCTAAAAATTATTAATCATCTGATGATGATTCAGTTGACTTTAGTCTTTCTCCAGAACAACCCAAGTGTCTTGGGATACTATACACCTCATGAAAAATTTATCAGTTAATAGATAAATTATCTCCAGCTCTGTAATATACTTAAACTACTATATAAAAATATGGAGTTACAAGGAATGCATCACGTGAACTTCACTGTCAAGGTGAGGTATGAGGAAAGACATTGATAAAATACCAATTTCCGAAGTCTGCAACTGTGTAATCTAAGCATATATTTTACAACCAGTCCCCAAGAAGATGCTCGCCTTCTAACACTTGCTGCCTTATTCAAGGCACATTATGGTCAGTAGAAAGACTTCTGTTAACTTCAGTGGGTGTTGGATCAGGCCCTGCTGCATTTCTGCACTATAAAGAGACCAGTTCTCTGTAGTTAATTGTAGGACATCAAGTGGCTGAGTGAAGGGGTTCATTCATTATGCACATGCAAGTACAATTATCACTACCATCAACTGCTCATTTGGAAAATTCACTGCTGTAGAATGCAGCTGAACAAAACATTTAATGAACAGTGATGCTGGGCAAAACATTGTTCTAGCAGCTGAAACAATGCATCACTTTGCAATCAAGATACTCCTGATGTCTATCTTCAAAAAACATGTCTGGACAGTAAAAAACAGCACACACACAAACACACAACCATATATGCACATACTAACAAAGCAAAGCTAGACGTACTTTGATTTTACTGCCTGCAGTGGTAGGACGGCCCTTCTTGTCCACTTGAAGATTTTCAGGAAACAGAGCCTTGATAAAAGGCCTAGGAAAGAATTAATAAAATAGTGTTGGCATAAAAAGATAATTCAGTGCAGAAATGTCAAGGAATATGCTGCAATAGTTGACAATTGAGCAGAATATAAATAGCTATTTCTATTAATCTGGAGTATATCAAATCTATTTTAAGATTAGTATTTTCCACGAGCTTCATTCCTCTTAGAGATCCCTTGCTATTTTAGTGAGCCTTGGAAGACATGATACCAGACTTCTAGACTCGAAGAAGAAACGTGCACATCTTAAGAAGTAAGCATCAATTCATTAAAATACACAACAAAAAAAAAAATGTTATTTTATACATTAAAACCACGCCTGTTCTGAAAGAATGGCAAATCACTGATGGCCTTGTTTGAGGCCAAAACAAATGGCTGTCTTTATACCATTTGATTCTGACACTGCAGTACCTTACTTATTCAGATTTGCAGAAAATGAAGATCAATACAATGCAGGTGATACTGTTCTACTGCAGTGATGTCTTATTTCCACTTCTATACAAATGAGTTCACAAGTTGCGAAGTAGAGAAGTCAGGCCCTTTGCATCCATCTGAACTAACACGTTATTCCTAGCTTTAAGCAAGTTTTGCTTACGTACAAATCACTGCTCTGCATGAGTTCAATCAAGTCCATGAAAAGAACATCCCGATTTCTCTCGCAGAATCCATCCATATCATAAGATACCTGGGCCAAGGTGGAAATTGATTGTTTGTGGTAAGTTGAGAACCCAATAATTAAAGAAAATTTAAATCCTGTCCTTATCAGTAGCTGTTCTGTACTTTTTGGTTAGTCTGGTATAACTTAAAGATACTGCAATGATCACTAAATCTTTGCATATATTATTAGTTAACTCTTTCACAACAAACATAAAGGATTTTCATCCATGTATTTAAATTCAGGGAAAAAGACTGTTAGGGAGCTAGTGAATGGAATATGATACAAGTTAATTTAACACTGAATTTCATTGAAGAAAAATTTTTGCTTAATAAGGGTTTACTGTTATTAACTATAACTGCAGGAAATCATCAACAGTCTAAGAAATAAACCGAAAGAAGACAGAACTGCACATTATGTTTCCAGTTTTATTGATATGTCGTCACCTAGAGATCATTTTTATATCTGAATTCCTTAAATTTACTGCTACTATAACCAACAATTAATATTATAATTCATAAGACTAGGGGAATTTATTTATTACACTTAATATTAAGTTCTGGTTAGTATGTTTGATAGCAGCAAAGCCCAGTCTCACCTCTCCTAAAGTAAGGGACATATGTTAGGGTATATTTGTTCTAAGCTCCCTACATTGTGAAAGGAGGACACTTTCTCCTGAGATAATCTGGCTATTTAAAATCAAAACAGCCCTCTACAGGGCTTCCCCCTTCCTTTCATTACTGCTGTTCTTTATAAATACATTATGCAGAATTCAGTTATGACTTTCCACATTACCTTTCCAGCATAATGATGAATGATAAATCCCTGGTTCCAGCTGTTGAAATGTTCATGAGTCCCAATCTGCATCTGGAGTTTTTGAAGCAGTGTTTGGTCAGCTCCTTCTCCCACTGCATGCATTGTGGCACACACATCATCTAAAATACTCATAATCCCTGGGGGATTCTAATGCATTGGAGAAGAATAACAAAAACAGCAAAAGAAGTGAGGGGAAAAAAAAGTTATGATGCCAGTTTTTTACCCCCAAACAGAAAATGATCTTGGCTACAAAAACAGTAGAGCAAACTCACAGCAGGAAAAATTCCCCCCAATCAGGAGAGTTCACAATAGAGATTAATTTGTACATAAGTATGCAAATAATTTAAGGAGAGATGCCACTTTGTGTAATGATAGTGAGACAGTCGGAAACTAGAAGGAGAAAATGATTGCCATTAAAAAATAAAACAAAACCCCCCAAGTACCCAACATTTGTTTCAGTTTTTAATTCCTTCACAAAGCAATCTTTCTCATTCCTCCAAATGATAAACCCATATCTGAGGGCAATATTTAAACACACATGTTGTAGTTTGACAAACTTAGAGCTGAATATCTAAGATTGTGGCAGAAATCCTATCCTCTTCCTAGTTATCCTGATACAGATAGGAGATGGGCAAAATCTGACGTGCATTTAAGCACAAGTTATTATAGTACTTGAACTATTGTTAAAATGGTCTGGCTTACATGAGGACAAAGACCTAGCTGAAAAACAACCTACTTCTGTCCTAAAGGACAACTCAACATTTGTCATCATCCCAAATCAGAACATTAAGACTTTAAACTGCAGAACATTCTGTGGAGCAAAGACATAAAATTTCTTTTGTCTACAACACTTCCTAATACTTCCTCTTCACTTGTTCCTGCTTAATTTGTGACATCACCTCAAAGGAAGCTGGTTTTGTAGCTTCCCCAGACTGAAATACATCTCCCAGGGATGCAGAGAGCCTTATCTGATGTACAGTAAATACGTCATAAAGTTCATGATAAATTTAGGTGGATAAAATTTTAATTTCCATCATTATATTTTTTTTTAGTCATACATCAATCATGCTATCTTATGGTTCTCTTTTTGGTTGATATCTTAGATGACATGTATCTTAAAGCTCTTATAAGACATCTTATGTAAGATCTATATATAGGCTTAGTATGACTCAGTAACTGAACAACAGTATTTGCATTTCTCCTATGAACGTTCTTGACAGCAAAGCAGTTGCCCAAATATTTTAGAGAAAAATCTTGTTGTTTTTTCCATCTGTTTGTTCTAAACACTTACCACTTTGTTCTCTATAAGGTCACACACTATTTTGTTGTTAAAGTAATCTATTGGTGTCCATCTAATTCCTTCTTGCACGTATTCTTCCTGGTAAGTAAAAAGAAAGATGCAAATATGCCTTTGCACTGTGGGTGTAGCACTCGATTTCCAATGCACTACATATAGACAAACTCTGCACTACTCATGCTCAGAAAGACTTGTCAAATGTAAGACTGGGGGGGAGGTGGGAGGAAAGACCCTAATGATAGTTAAACCCAGCTCTCCGCTGCCTAAGAGATGACTAGGAATCCTTCTCTGTTTTCCCCACATATTCTTTTGTCATTCATAGCCCTTGAGTAGTTACTGAGAAGAGCAGGAATATTTAATCAGTGCATTTATTGTCAAAGCACTTTGCAAATAGTAACAAAGTGACTTTTACAGTATCTTGACAGTGCACCCAAGCATCCATATCTTAATCTATTTCAAAAATTAAGACTGTGACAGGCATATCAAGGATCAGACCCCCAAAACAACACTTTTAGAAATGCACTTGAAATGGAGACACAGATCTACTTTTTATTTATGTACACAATTACTGTAACCACAAAGATATCTAAAGACTGACTGGGGAAAAAATACGTGCTAAAAGTTAATTAAACTGATCCACTCAGTTGCATATATATGAGTTCAGCTAGACACTTAGCGGGCCATTTGTGTGCTCAACTGCAATGATCAGTTACTTTTATACAAAGGCAATTGTGTATGTGCATTCTTGAAAACATTGTCCTGAAGTTGGTGCCAGGCCTGAGCTCGTACAGTACACAATGCTCCTGTCTCAGCTGCATTCTGCCTGCCCTCCCATGCAGAAGCTCAGTCATGTAAAGGGACATTTTGCAGTAAGACTGTGAGCAGAGAACTGCAAATACTTTCAGAATTATTTTTTCTATTTGTCTCAGTAATCTATTTCATTCATATATATATTTAAAAAAAAAAAAGGGCGTGGAGGAAACTAAGAAAAGTGTTCCCATTTAACTGTGTGTCATGTCCAACAAAAGCACAGGGGTGGAACCAAGCTGCAGTTTTCCATTTCTCTCAATGAGTCAGAATGGGCAGCAAGTCTGGGCAGAGTCATATGACTGCATTAGTACACCGTATGACGATTCACTTCTGTGCCACTGTATTACAGAATAAATGTCTGTAGCTGATGTGGTTTAGTTTTAGGGTTAGCCAAAAACAAGTTGTTTTTTTTTTTCCTTTGTCTTGCTTAACAAGGCAAATTTTACTGTTAGCAGATGATGAAACTTCAGTTTTTCCACCAACTGAAAAAGCAATAGCTCATTTATGAATTCAAAAATAATAGATGTCTGGTTACCTGTTCTGCCTTCAGTGTCAGTTCAATAAAAATCTGCTGTAATTTTTCATTAACGAAGTTGATGCAGAACTGTTCAAAACCATTTTTCTATAGAAAAGGAAACAATTTAAAAATTAGTCTCATGCTTTTATATACACAATAATTCTCAGTTATGCTGGCAATAAGCTTCAAAGAAACACTGGCAATGATGGATGGGTTGCTGACTTTAAATCTGTGTAATCTCAGATCTTTCTTTTAAGATCAATGACCTAGTTTCTTTGAAGTTTCTTCAATACTTCATGTTTATTAAGTGAGACGTTAACAGTGAGAACTCAACGTCCAGGAAGCTGGGTTGGTTTGGTTTTGGTTTTTTTTTTCACTTTTATTCTGGCCACAGGATTTGGTTTTTTTTTTTCTGGTTTAGATTTTTTTGCCCTCTAAATAACAAAAAATTCTCCCAGGTCAGATCAGCTCAAACCATGAGTATTGCATTGCCTTACCTGGAATATTTCAAAGCCATAAATATCAAGGACACCAATGTTGTATTCTTCGTGGTCCTTCTCCATAGCCTTATTAATAGACTAATAAAACAGAAACAAAATGTAAAAGAAAGTGTAGTTTATATATTTAAAAGATATATTTGTTTCCTTAAATCCTGTAAGACTATTGGGTTTCTTCAAAAAGAACATATTTGAATGAAATACAAATATATGTCATAGGGTATTTTACTTTCACTTTTTAATAAAGTGTTATTAACAGCTAGGAAATGAACAGTATACTATCCTGTTTTCCAGGTTAGTGAGCCTTTGGATCTACTGTTTGTAAAAATCTTTCCCCTTTGGTGTAACTGGTTCAGTTAAAGAAAAGGAGCCAACAAAAAAAGAACAGCTTTAAGTCTGATACTTGATGCATTTTTCAGATGGTACTGTGAACCTTTTCACCTGCTTCTGTATCCCCCTACTTTGCAGTGTCAGTGCTGATATAGGCACGCAGTGGGAATTACAGAGCTGTCATGATGAGGGAGACTTCTGAGACACTAGCAGTGCCACCACGGAAAAGGCTTCTGCTTCATCTAGCCAGCATCTATGGCCAAAGGTAAGGTTTCTACCCCACTGATCCAGCCCAGGATCTCATTCTGAACTGCTGCTGCTAAGGTCTAGGCAAAGTAATGTACTGGGTGAAAGAAATGACAGACAAGAAAAGCAATGCAAGGAACATTCCTAGCATACTTGTACTTGTTTTGATACTTCAGTAGAATCAAGCAAATCCAACTTACATCCACCAAGTAATCAAAAACACGGGAATGAAGGGCCTTGGCCAGTGCATCCCTGGTGTAGCAGGCTTGTTCCACATTTAGTGTTACATTAATGGACTCAGATTTGCCTCCCCACTTGCTGTCCATCTGTCTGCTGGTCAGTTTTTCCTTTAGGCGGTCCTGGTTAATTCCCAGGAGAAAAGCAGGGAAAGCCAAAACTGCAAGAAAGATCAGGGTTGCTGGATTATGGCTTACAGACTAAACCAGTACAGAATGAAGGAAAAAAAATTAACTGTATCTCTAATAAACAATGGTGTAATCAGTCATGCAGCTTATAAAGAAAGAGGAGGGATTTATGTCTTTAAAATTTCCCTAAGCTCCCCAAGGACATTTTCAACTCTTCACTTACATGGATTTCAATTAACATAAACCACCTCAAAGTAAAAGAGTTGGCTATTTCTGTACCTTCAGTCTTTCAAACATGCAAGCTTGCTAAGGTCATAGTTTTGAACTATGTGGTTCAAATGCATCACTCTTGGAGGAGATGGAAATAAAACACAGAGCTCACACATTAAATAAAATTGACATCATTGAAAATTCTTTGTAAAACCAAGAAATCTTCAAAATACGATAAAGAGTATGCTATCTGCTTCCTAATATTTTTTCCCTTGTAAGTTAGGATATTGCAAAAAGTTTTCAATTGCCTTGCCGTTTATTTGGTTTGGGTTTTTTAATTCCTTATCCTGTAAGTACTTTGCAAATTCTGGTTTCTCTTGTTTATAAGTAAAGCAGAAAAATACATCTGTGCAATAAGCAGCCACAAGTCTAGTAGTGCATTCTTAGCACATGGTGCAGATGTTAGCTGCAGGTGTCACACACCTTAAGGAATGGAAAAATGGAAAAAAAAGAAATGGCTTGAACACATACAGAAATAGCTCCCAAGGGCAGCTCTTGGAGTTGGTATTGCACCTCTGCTAAACCACATAATCCTCTAACAGTGTTTCCTCCATGTTTCATTGCTTTCAGATCCACTTTATTGGTGTGAGGAGGATGCAAAATGATCACTAAGGCAGCAGCCTCTTGTGCTTTACACATCTGTAACATCACAGCATGATTTTGCTAAACCCTTCAGTACGTTAATCTAAAAATATTTTTTAAACTGTAATTGGCCACCAGCTTTCTGCATTCTGATTTATTACCATCAGCAAGCTGATTAAATTTACCCTAGGGTACTAGGAACCACACAACTAACCAAAGCTGAGTCACTGGCATCATCTCTGGTAACTCACTGAGTACTCGGGTTGAAGAGCACATGAAAAGGTCAAACATCATATGCTTTAAAATGGAAAAGAATGCAGGCAATTATAGACCAAATATGCTCACATATTTGATGTGAGATGCCAGACTAAGTATTTAGCCAATACTAATGTAAGAATTTATAAAGATAGTACAATGGTAAGAACCACCACGCATACCTCAGAAATTCTTCCTTCACAGTGCTAGTAATTTACTGTAAAGGAAGAACAGCTGGACATGACTTGATATAACTTCATGTTCTTAAGATGCCTGATTATTTTCCCTAGATAGGGACCATAGAATTACCATCTAGAAATTACTATAAAGCAGGATGTGTATGTAATTGAAAAAACGATCCTCAAAAAGTAATCAACAGCATTCTGTGGAACAGTTCTACATACCATCTGTGAAGAAAAGCTGGAAAAGACTAGATTCACTTCATCTGTTTTCAGAAAGTGAAAAACAAATCTCTCAATACAAGTGTAAAGAGGGATGGTTTAAATTGTTTTATGTGTCCAGCAGAGAAAAAGTAATATTTGGCATGATTAGCAACATGGAAGATTTAGAATAAATAATGAGAATATTTTTCTCAACTACTAATATAATCAAGCACTGTAACAGACCATCTAGTAGTAACCACTGGGAGTTTTAAAGAAGTATTTGTCTAAATGTCTGTCAAGAATGGTCTGTATAGATTTGATTCTGACTCAGAGTAAGAGACTGGAGTTTTTGGTGTCTTGAAGAATGGCCTTTGCATGCTTTTCTGCAATTGGCTATATAACAACAAGAACACTATTCACCGAAATCTTTTTATTATTTCAGACTTATGCAAAGCATGACTTATCAGTAGCCTTTCACTGTGTTTTCTCTTTCGTGGCTATCCAGGCTATAAATGCCTTACTATTTAGTTGGCTAGGACAAACAGTAAACTGGGGGGAGCGTTAACGGAAAGAGAAATGAACCCAACTTGCAACTGCATAATGCCAAAATTGTACTAGACATTGCTTTTTCTTCTCTCGCTTCTTTAAAATGCAGTATGTTTATGAATAAGTTCTATATTCATTCTATCTGCTAATTTTTTCAGTGTATTATTCATACACAACTTTTGTATTTACATCCCAGCGAGCAAGAGAAATATGGCATAATTGGCTCATCACAGAAATACCATTTACCAACTTTATTTTCAACTCATGCCTTTTCACTTTGTTAGTCTTTGATGCAACACACTGTATCTATCTCATTTGGCTATTGAGTGTCTTGATTTCATTGCAAGATTTAATACTATGATTTAAACGGGAGCACAGTAGTTCATTTGGAATCATAAGGCATATAAAATATCCTATACTTTCCTTCGGATGTATAAAATGCCACAAAATGTTTTTATTTGGGTTCACTTACTAGTCTCTCAAATTAAAAATTACTAATTTTTAACCTTAATTTCTAATTTCACAATTTCTTAAAACAAATAGCAGTTGAGTGGGAAGTTGACTGCACAAGACACTTTATTGATATTTAACTTACCTAAAACTAAACAAATGCAGTTTTCCTAAACTAAGGACCGTTCTGGAGTAAGTTAAGAGAACAAATAGATATGTATAAGCTACTATGTATGTTGCAGTTATCCACTCTGTCCTTAAACTATCAAGGTAGCGTACAATCAACGTTAGATGGAAGGTATAGATCCTGACAAAGATCGTTTAAAACTCAAGATCTATTAATCTTTCAACATCTTGCTGATGTGGGCCCAGCTGATAGAAAACAGCAGCAAGAGGTGAAGGGTGCAAGGACAGTGCACTGTGGATAAGGAGATAATAAGGAAATAAGTTACATGGTAGATTACCTAATAATGAGGTATGGGTTAAGAAATTTGAGACAGTGAACATACCTGTAGTATGTAAATTCTGCATTTCAATTAGGTTCTGAATTTAATTTTTAAGGCACTTCTGGATGCATGTACACACATATATATATACACACACATACCTGAGTGCTGACTGCATATCTGAGACTGGGGCTACTCTGTGAGATGGTAGCTGCTTTCACACAGCAACAAGGTCAGACAAACCACGTTAGAAACAAGTGTTTTTATGAATGCGTGCTGCTGCATTGAAAGGAGCAGAGTTCAAGTTTGCTTGAAAGCTTTTCTTAGAATTTCTATTATTTCACACTCAAAGGCTGGAAAAAGATTTCTTAAATTCAAAATGCAAAATTGCACTCCCATTAAGTCAGTGGCATTGTATAAGACAAAACAGAGGCCTCAGTACCACTAGTATTGCTGTTCACCTTATGCTATCTGGGTTTCAGGCCATTGCTAATGTTATAACAGTTTCCAGAGGTACTTACACTCCTCGCTCTCCACTCCTGCATAGTTGCCAACTTCTTTGAAGCTGATGTTTCCCAAATGCAGTATTCCTGCCACTATCTGCAGCACCAATGCCTGTTCCTCTGCAAAGATCCCAATCACATTCATTGCATGCTGGGAAGAAAAAGAAAAAAAAAAATTAAATCAGTCAAAGAATCTGTTCAATTACTCTTGTCATAGAAGTCCTTTTAAAGTTCTGATGTTAAAAATCTGAGTTTTTCAAAACTATTCAAGTACTTAAGGCAACCAAATTTCATTACAGCCTGCACTGAAGTTTGAAGGTACCAGATGCCCTACTTCAGCATTTTTCTATTTTTTTAATTAAATACAGAAGCATCTACACCATTTAGAAGATGTGCTAGCAAAACAAATTCTGGAAAAATTAAAGTTTCTAAAAACAAGCACCTGCTCTTAAGTGTCACACTAAAAATAAATAGTTTCCTTGCACAATGGGAAACAATGAACTTAACAGACAATGTTTTTGTTCCTTCTGACAGACACTTTATCCACTGAGACTAAGAACTGTGAAGCTGTACTGAACGACTCTAAAAAGCAGCACAGTCTGTCTGGCTTAGGCTGTGAATTTCAGCCACTTACTAGAAAATAATCCAAATAATCCAAATAATTTGGAGTCTACAGTACATGGTAACTTATATAATGTCTTCTCAACTGACTTTCTCTAAAATACAAAATTGGCTAGGATACAACAGTAACAATTTTTTTTTTTTAGGCATTTATATATGCTACATATATAAATAAGATGTGTTTATACACTTATTTCAAATAGTACATTTCTAATAACAGGAGACCAGCAAGTTGATATGACTTGCATCAAGGTCACACGATGAATTGGCAACAGCACTGAATCTATGCTTTCTAAGTCCCTTCCTCCAGCCTTTCATCTGCACAGTTTTAACTAGGCATGGAAGATCAGTCACCACTAGGAATTTGGCTAAAACAGGGCACTCCCCTATATTTTCTTCTAATGGAAATTCCTCGCTGTGTTTGCATTTTCACACTTTTCATACTACAGATTATCTGCACTCAATTAAATTTCATTAAATTTGCACCCTTCTGAAAAAGAACAAACAGAAAACAAAACACCTTTCTATAAAAAGTATCTACCTTCTCAGGATTGTTAGGCTGCAACATAGGACCTCTTCAGGGTAACATATCTCCCCCTCAAGGTAAAATATAATTGAAATATTAATCAATAAAATTAATTTCTCATTAATTTATCATTTCCACATTAATACATCAGTGTCTTTGCTACAAATGGACAGTGAAATGAACTTACATCCACCACTATACAAATCATAGAGTAAAAAACTCACCAGTGTTTCTTGGAAATCTGATTTGTCATCGATGTCATCGACTTTGTAGGACCCAGAGAGACTCAGATAGTAATAGTAGTCCATATTGGTAATGCCAAGACTGCTTTTTTGTTCTGAGGAGGCCCCTTCAATTAGCTGCAGAATAAAAATCCCCAAATTAGGTGTCATACAAGGATCTTCAGCAGAGATGAGCCAGGTTGGAAACAGGTGACTGAACCTGAAATTACTGGGAGAGATATGGCTAGTGCTGTGCCAGGTATGTATCCTGCCTATGTTTTGTTAATTGTTTAACCCAAAAGACCAGATTTTCATTCCCATTCCCATGAATGGTTTAGTTCTAACTTCCACATCTAACAAAAAGCAAAAACTGTGACTGACTTGAATGCCTTCCGTTATCTTTACCTCATGAAGCTTAAGGCAAAGCAGGTTTTCCAATCTGCTGTGTATTACCTAAATCCTCAGGAGCACCGTGTTTTCCATGCCAAGTGAAAGGTCGGCAGAGTTGAAAGAACATACTAAGAAAGCATTATTTGTGACTCGGCCAAGTATCCTTTATGCCCATTATGGCATATGTTAAGCAAGTTTTGAACTCCTCCAATACTATGTTGATTTGAAGCATGGCTCAAATCACACCTCTTTAGCATCATTTAGGCCACCAGGGCCAAGAATAAATAACAGAGTAGTTAAAAAAGGTTCCTGTACTCTCTGTGATGCCAGAGGAGAGGCTCCTCAGACCTCTGTAAAGTCTACACAGTTGTGCACAGACATGGCTGCAATAGGGAGGAAGGAACAAACTGACCTCAGAAGAGAATAGTCAAAACCCCATAGTCTTTTAACTCCTGTGTCAAAAAGCCTCTCTCCAAGCCACAGGGGAAAATCAGCAGGACAGTGCAAACTGTTCATATACCTCAGAAGAGGAGAATGCACAGCTCCTGGAGCAATTCCAGCTCCAACTCAGCTTTCATCCTGGCAATGGCACTTCAACTTTATGTGAAGCTGCTTACAGTCAGCTACAACACACTGTCTTTAGTCTAGTTTTGTAAAGCTTGATCAATGGCACTTCAGCAGATAAGGAACTCACATGTCAAGGATCAGTGAAGACCAGAAAAGCTTTTTGAAACATAGAAAAAGCAGGTATATGCTTGGAGGATTCAGCAAAGAGATATTATCCTAAATATCCTAGAAAACTTAACTGAGAATCAAAGCTCTCTTTCACAGCTGTGCTATGGAATTCCAGAGCAGAAGGTGTAATTATATAGGACAGTTTAAAAAGAAATCTGTTGGAAACGTTCTTATTTTCTATTATATTCTACTGGGCTTTTCCATATTGGAGTTCACAGTGAATTTCCAAGCAAGACCTTTGAAATACCGAAGTCCTTCTGTTCTGGAGCTGAAAGACAGTGAGGTAGGTCTATGGTAGATGGTGTCTTAACATGCTAGGAAGCTTCCCAGTGATACACAGGTTACCTTCTTGAGTACGCATTCAGTAACCTCACTGTGTTGAGCAAGACTTTTCAATCAAAAGGAAAAACTGGTCCTAGTTATTTTAAATAACTCAGAAAGAACCTGTACACTTCTGACCTGGTAAAAAATGTGAAAACTCCTCTCCCCAGGATTCCTCATTACAACTCGAGATTTTTCCAGTAGGAAGTTGGAGATTTTCCCTCCATCTGGTTCTCCACCTGGGCTAAACTGGATTTCAAAGTATTTCCCCTGCAAGAAATAATTAAAGCTGTTGAATGATTGGTAAATACAAATCTGAAATCATGCACTTGTACCATATCTCAGGGAGGGTTACCAGGGTATTTAATCTTTATGGATGCAGTGACACAGCTGCCTCAAGGTATAACCTCAGCTTAGCTTCTTGAACTATCATGTATCTACCTTTCTTCCTGCATTTAAATGGCGCTAGACTCGGCGTAACATGTCATGTGTTAACGCAAATGTAGAGAGGAAGTCAGTGGCTTCTTTTCACTGCTGAGACCCTGGCTTAGTATAAAGGAAACCATAAGGCTCACCTATACGGGAAGTACATTTAACATATTTATGACCAATAGTAAATACATTGTGTTCTGCTTGGAAGAAAGGTAAAGTAATTTTCTTTTTCTTTCAAGGAGACATTAATTGCATTACATTCACATTGGCTGAAGAATGAATCTCAAATTTGTAATAAATTTGTAAAGCCTATGTGTAACTTTTAAAAATGGAACCTATAGTATGTGATCTAGCAAAGTCATTTCAAATTATAAAATACTGAAGATAATACTGACAGACTGAAAATAATTCCTGCCTACTTTCTGTACATATTAGTAAAGACATTTCCATCAAACAACTCTAAGGATGGTTTCATCAATTCTTAAAAAAGCTATTGATTTTTTTTTTTCAAGTATATATTACTGCATGTATTTTACTGATCTGGAAAACTGGCCATTTTGTTGCTGATAAGTTATTTGCTTGCAGACTGAACATTTTATAAATAAATTGTGACCGGTATATATTGTAAGAGAAACAAATGTACAACCTATACAGAATGAAATACAGGCCTCTCAACAGACACTTCATGTTTTAAAGCACACTTCAGATTTTATTTAGATTTACCTCATTCGTAGTCAGTTTATATTATAGTCCTGAATACCATCTCTGTAACAGCACAGAATTTGGAAGAATAAAGGTAGAGGGACTTACAAATCTGCTGGAGTTGTTGTTCCGTACAGTTTTTGCATTTCCAAAGGCCTCCAGTAAAGGGTTGGACTGTAGAATAATATCTTTAACATGCTAAAATTTTAGGAAACAAGAGAAGTAGATTCAGAAATAGGCATTTTTTAAGTTCTTGCTGATTTTCTAGAAAACCATGACATTTAAATGATATATTAAGGAAACAAGAAGGCCTGCATCTGGAAGAAATCCTCTTTATCTGATAAGGAATAGAATCTAACTAACTGCCTTTTTTCTTCAGAGCTTCTAGTTCCTACTTTTTTGAAGAAATTCCTACAAAATTGAACAAAATGTCTAAGGCTAAAAAAACTGGTCTTTCTGTTCACTGCTCTGCCACGCAACACAGCCCGCAAATTGATCTGTTTTTTTCATCATCTAGATTTTAAACGATTTCCTTCTTACACATGAGCATTTAAATCTTTATGGGGGTCTGGAAGCACAACTGATGAAGTCAGAGCAGCGTGAAATTTAGAAATCTGCAAGTGCTTCAGCAACCTGTTTTGGGATCAGCGATGCTGCTATCTTGCTGTCTTAGAAAGCAATAAAGTTCTCTTTAGTTGATCCTGGAAATTGGAAGTATGGACAAGATATTAACTTTGGAACAAACCCAAAGCATGCTGGGTTGTGAAGAGAAGATTGATTTTTATTTCAAAAGAAATGCTCTTATGCAACTTACCAACTTCATCAACTGTAATCACTAAGAGTATTTTTTAATTTTGTACATGAAGCTGGAATCTCTTAAATAAAACAAAATATTTACTTATGAAGTATCATTATATTTATTCCAAAAATAACACAATGCATACTTTCCCTGGATCATTCTTTTGGTTACTGAGTTATTCTCTGCAATGTTTCCAGTATCACTGTTGCGCAAAACTAAGCATAGAACAAAGAACACACTCAACATCAGAGACTGCCATAAAGCAAAAACTAACAGTAAGCACTCAAAAAGAGTGGACGGTAAAAGCAGCTACTACTCACCTACCACTGCCTGTCAGTCAATGAATGACGCTGTAATGTCATTAAGGGAATTTTTACAGCCAATTCACTCCATTAGCTTTAGTTAATAGGTTTCGATAGATGGAGCAGACATTGGTAGTAGAGTTACTAACAAAAACAACTACTGGTTGTTTCAGCTAGCCCTCAGATACTCTAATTTTGACTAGATTACCTCATACAACAAGATGATGTTCCCGCTGTTGGCTGTCTGACGTATGCATGAAAATCAGAGATTTAATGGAAGTAATAAAAACCCAAAAAGCCCAAAAGTTTTCAATAGAACGCCAACACAGGAGGAAAAGAACCCCACATACCTAGTAAAAGGAGACCAATGGTTGTTCTAAATCTGGTTAAGAACACTAATTAAAGTACCTTTTACACTTTAACTAAAACAAAAAAATGCTTGTAGGCATAATTCATCATGAGAGCTACAAAACTTCTAGCAGAGATGATTCTGGGTCTGTGGATTTCCCTCATATGGCTCCAATCACACAGACAGCCCAGCAATCCGCAAGCAAGCAGTTCACTCTCGTTGCCTCTCTGCTGTTGAGGGCTTGAATGTATTTCTAGCTGCTCACCCACAAGCTTCTTCGGTGGAGTGCCTCTTGGCTGCCAGTGTCTGCTAAGACAGACCTTTGTCATTCTGCTTCCGAAGTAAATCTGCAGACTGTGCTTATGCTTCAGTATTACTCTCTATCAACTCACCTGTACTTTAGGGCCACCTCCTGAAATTTTGGAGATGTAACTCATGATATATTTAGCAGCTACAGTCTTTCCAGCACCACTTTCCCCGCTACAAAAAAAGGAACACAAAAACATACCTGTTAGTTTTTAAACAACTCTAGAATGGAGTAATTTGAGGTTTATCTTGTTAACCAAGACTAGATACCTTAACAATGAGTAATAATAAATATATACCATATTTACATCAGCTAAGCTGGTAATATATAGACCCTGCCATAGTACTGCAGCATGGTACTTGGATATGTTTGTGAATAAATTATTTTGGATACATCATCTTGCATGGACACCAGAATCTCTGTGGGATTTCAAAGTCAGAAAACTACGTAAATTGAGAAATAAATATAATTAAACCAAGACGCTTAAAAGAGAACAAGTGTGGTAACTCAATTCCCATCTAAACTTAGTGGGATTTCAGCTCTTAACACAAAAACTCATTCCAAAATGCAAGCTTTGAATGCCATGCTAGATACCTACTTCATTGCAGGATTCTTTTGTTTTAGGTGTTCCTGAATGAAATAATGAGACATTATTAATCACATCCTGAATGACGGAAGAACTACCTTCCTGTTCCTATGCCTCTTGACACAGGGTACAAGAAGTCTTAATATTCCATACTAGCTTTCACAATTCCTTCCTTCCTTTATAATATTTCACTTCAACGGTGAATAATGTTTACAACATCAGTAGATTTGCCTTCTCACAAATAGCAAGCTTCCCAAGAGGGAAGAACATTGGCATGCCAGGCAATCCAACCTCATGCTTTATTTCATACCTTAAAGCTAACTTAATTTCAACAGAATTCCTCCAGACTTATGAAAATCTTGGTGCAAGTTGGCTTTGACTTGACCCTGACCCAGACAACTATACTAATACAAAAAACCAACACATGGATGTTGGTTCAATGTCATAAAGACATCTGAAATATTTTTTTTCTTGTGTGAAAATCTGTGCTATCTTTAAGCTCCTGTATAATTTCAGTGAATATTGTTGACTTTTCTATCCTGCGCCTACTTGTTCCTGGATATGGATCAAATGCACATCTTTTCCTGCAAAAATTTTAGCTACATTTGCCAGAGAAACATCAGCATGTCCTGCACAGGAAAAGGACTTGCTGTGAATGTCAACTCATCGCTCCTTATCAGCATAAGGAGTAACGGAGACGTTTCCAAAGGTTTAATTCTAAAAAAGCTCCACAAACTGCCAAGCTGCAAATACCATTTTACATCTTTAAAGCTTCCAAATGTTTTCATGCTTTTGTCTCCTCCTGACTGCAGCGTTACAGATCAAACAGGAACCTTGAAAAGGTGAAAAAAATACTTCTTGAGCACCTCATCTGTGAAGCGCAGGCCATGATTTTTATTATTCCAAGTCACCTTTTCCTAAGCATCAAGAAGAAAGCCCGTATTACTGGTATCTACTACATTCACAGGGACAGACAGTTTGCTGGATGGCAAACTGTAATTTAGAAGTTCAAATCAACAATAGTTCGATAATTAAAATAACGTTTCTTTAAAATTTGTTCGCAGTAAATTTGCTCATCCTGTTGTATAAAACAAGACAGACAAACCAATCTAAACCCAACCATACTCTTGAGTTTATAAATGCAGTTTTCAACTGCATGCAGAGGAGGATCCAGGGCTAAACACTGAATGAGTCTGATCAGGTATTATTTACAAGGCAGTAAAAAAGTAACACGTTTCTGTAAGATTTTCTTTGATGCATAGATTATCCTTCTCCTGTGTGTTCAAATTAAGACTGGCTTGTATTTCTCATTCCATAGTACAGACACAGAAACTGACCCGGAGGAACACAGTTCCGTTTTATTGTTAGTCCCTATTTCAATATAAGTGGTCCTTTATATTAAATTAATTTGGCCAAAAGACTGCCTTTCAGAGTTTAGATTTTTTTTTTTTTTTAGGTTTACAGATGCATACGCTTTTTTTTCAGTTTTATGCTTTTATTGATCAGAGACCAGTAAATTGCTCCAATTAAACTAGGATAAAACAGGATGATGCAATATTTATGAACTGAAGTAACTTTACCTGATGGGATGATATCTTGCCCCCAGTAAAACTCAGGTAGTCAGCTCTAGATTCTCATACAGAAGCTTCTTCACATATATCTTACTGCTTTGCTGCTATTAAAGCTATTTTAAGAAGACGTAAGAATCATTTTCTAGCATGGTAGTTTTAAGTATGTTGGAAGTTCAGAGGGTTTTAAAGGTTGAAAAAAATGGTTATAGTGGCTTAAGGTAAGTGGATTGTGGTACTTACAATTTTCTCAGAGACTTTTCATGCTAAAAATAAAAACATTGCATAGTCTCAATCAGTAACAAAAAAGATAATGCTTTGAAAGACATATTGTTTCTTCTAGCACTATTTGCTACTTCAGAAAAGTGACATTTTGTTCAGCAAAGTCAATTAACACTTAGCTGAAATCAGAATAAGACTACAAACACAGAGGTACAATTTTTTGCTCCTTCCTTGCTTCCCAGAGGAAATATAATCAGTCACTAAAGTAGAGAAGCCAGATCCAATACACAGCCTCCTTCTCTCTTAAATGAATTTTCTGAGTGACATGTAATGTAAAAGTATCCCTGGCTGTCAAACAATACAAGTAATATAGATGTACATTGCCAGGACAATGTAGAAATTTTCATAACAAATATTTATAAAGAACTCTTGGATCTGCCAGTAAAGAACACTGCATATATAAACTACTCTGATGTGTTTGGGTAAGCTTTTAGCTTGTTTACACAGAAAATTTATTTTCTCTAATTATGTTCAGAGAAACCTCAGTAGGATAACTTCAGGGAAATATTTTTGCCTTCTGAATCAGAGCTTTTACCTAACTCTTTTTACTGCATTAGACTTACGTTTCCACTGCTTCCTCATTACAATTCAACCATATTTCCAGTTAGATTATGTACAGACGGTTTAGAACGATCAGTCATTTGAGTCTCCTGGAAAGCCGAGATACAGAAGCTGACAAGAACTCTCATATTAAATTTTAAACTTAATAGACTTAACATAGACATGAGTTGTTCATCAAAAACAGTTGGGATGGTAAACAATCTTTCCATTAACATATATTTGTAGTATTTAAGATGCATTGTCTTTTCAGGTACGTGGTCATCATACATAGCTTTACTGTACTCAAACGTTGCCACATGGATGTAAAATGTAAACTAAAATTACAAACAAAGACTGAAAAACTGCTTTAAAGCAACTGCAACATCTCCTGGCAGAGATCACAGAAAGAAAGTGAAGATACAGTCCTCAACTTTATAGAAAGGTAAAACCTTAAGAACATTCTGAAGAAACAAATTTATTGCTGCATAATAGAAAAACACTAATCATAGTCTCCACTCTCTTAATTAAAGGACAATGATAGTCCAGAAGGAATTGAAAGCCACAGCAGACAATCCTTCATAATTAAGACCTTGACTGGACAACTCTCTGTTGATAGTTTGGAAGGGCTGCCCTTTTAAGCAAGGAAGAAATGTGAACAGTCTGCTGCAATAGGCATTTATGAGCTTGGTTCAATAAAGGTTTAAATTAAATATCCTGCCTCAGTAAAACATAAACTTAATGAGACTCAAACTCCAGCATAACTGCATTACTCAGATGAGTAGATTTCCTTGGTGATTCTGCCCGGCGCATACAGAATGAGGGAAGACGACGGCAGGTTCTGCTCCCTCCTCCCACCTAAGCAAGAACACGCTCCGCACCTGCGCTCAGCCCAGCCCCAACCCAGCTCATGAATACCCTCACTGTTTACACTGGTAACAGCCATTCAAAACAGCTCATGGCTCCTCAGCTATAATTAGACATGCGTACATGTAATTTTCTTAATGCATATATGCTGCAATTACTCCACTAATGAAACAGGCTTCCCTGGCCCTGGAAAGGTTGTTTGGTAACAGTTTTTCTTTTTAAATTAGTATTATCACATAAAAAGATTACTTTTGGTTGCTATCTATTCAGCCTGTCAGAGAACTGTGTTTTCTTTTGGATCTGCTTTCCTAGTTCATTCACTGGCTTTTCAAAGAGGATGAGCTTTTTCTATCGGTATCTTAATGCATTATCTGGAATTCTGGAATCACATGTCCTGGCAAAAGGGGGTGGGATCCTCACACACACACAGGGTCCTCACTACAGCAGGACACTGCAGAGACCTTCCTTCACCTGCCTGGAAATCTATGTTTAGGCCCGTGGAATGCACGTCCCCTCCCAGGTCCAGCAGTAAGTGCCACAGGTGCCCAACCCATGTGCTGTAGGAAGACACAGGTATGCACCAGCCCCTTCCCCATCATCCTTGAGTCTCCATTCCTGAGACTCCACAAGCACCATAAGCCAGGCATAGCCTTTTTGATTTGACTGTGAATCAGTCCCGTCTACACCTTATTTCTTACCTTCTCTCTTTGCAAACCTTTCTCTAGGGGGGAAATCTGCATTCTTGAGAGGGGAAAAGGAGGAAAAAACTAGGTTTGTTTCTGTACTAGCTTGCTCTGCTCCTTCTGTTCCACCAGGGATTTTCAGTGAAGTCACTCCAAATTCAGACTAGTTGTGAAGCAGAGAAGCAAACAGGCACCTCACAATAACCACATTGTTATTGTCACTCATTTTCCACAGGACAAATTTTTATGGCAAAAACTATGGTTCACTGAAACACAAGGGTTTATTTGAAACTGCTTAGGTTCAGCAGACTTCTGTGTTTCTGAAGACAGACAGAACTCTATCTCAATTTTTTGAGAATTGCCAGTTTAGGAGCAGAAATGGTAAAGTCCTTGACAGCTATTAAGTGAAACTGCTGGTGTGGTAGTAGACATGAAGCTAGCTAGAACATTCATTTCACTCAAGAGCTGCAGCATCTTGGGAGCTTCTAGTCTGCCAGCAATTTCAGTGCCTTCTGGTCTATGAAATAAAATGTAAGCAAACAAATTCCAAAGTTCAAGAAACTTCATTCTTAAGCCAGCTCTAGTTGTTAGAAATAATGATGTTAAAATCAGAAAATCCAGGATGTATCTAACCAGTTTAAATGAAACATGGTCAAAAGGATTAAAGTATCAACCAAACAAAATAAATTTTGTGAATGGCTGAGTTACTTGATTTCATAAAAATAATTTCTAAGAGTCCCAAAAAATCAAGTATCACCATGAAAACTACCTGCAAGTCTAGTCCGCAGTTTTTACAGTGTTTGTAATAAGACTAATCCTAGGAAAAATAAACGTGCAGAAAGGAAGAGGAACTCTCTGTAATGTCCCTGGCAAACATGATTTTTCTTGTCTCAATTTTGCAGTAGATTTCCATTAACTCCAGCAGATTTTGAATAGGCTGTGCACACAGAGAGAAAATTCACTCCACACATACAAAACACAGACAATCCAAAGAGCGTGTCATCCATCATTTGAACACAAGAATTCTCACATGAATTTAAACCTGTAAGTCTGCATCTCAGATCTGCATCTCAATGCTCTGAAAATGTGACCCTCTGCATTCATTGCACTTTAGGGCATTAGCCATGGATCAAAAAATACATTTTTTAATCACAGTTCACCACAGTCTAAAGGTTTTCACTATGATTTTAGCTTCATGTGAAACATCCCAGGCTCTGGGATGTTACTTTGTTCAAAAAGCAAAATAAATCCCAATTTTACCCATTCCTAACAGGTCTGAATTTGACTAAATGGGACTAGTATCTTCAGCATGGCAACAGGCAACATGGCAACAGTTTTCCAAAAAGGAAGACTGAGCTCAGGGAACAATTCAGATCTATGAGAGACGGGAATAGGAGCTCTGGGCATTTTGTTTCACATGGCACCATGCTGTAGCCAGGGGCCCAGGAACAGGGAAGCTCTGATAGGAGTATAGCTCAGCGTAGCAAGCTGTTAACGCCTGGCTGACCTTTCTACATGTAAAATCAACAGTTTCCACATACCTGCATCACTTTGCTGATACTAAGAAGGACACACCTGTGCACTTTTCCACTGTACCATGTCACCCAGGAAAAGCTCTGCCTGGATGACCCCCAGGCATAGATTCAAGCAAATAAAACAGGGAATATAACTTTCAAACAATTATTCCTCACAAGCTTTCACAGCAGCTCATCAGTGAGATATATTAAAATGAAATCCATTTTCACACCGGATCATTCAGTAGGGTACAGAACACTTGCACATGGAGTACCTCCACAATCAAGACCCACCTACTAAGCTCTGTTCTTTATAATACTCCCGTGACAACATGAAATTAGTAAGTGGCTGGTGCAAGGGCATTTAAGTTTAAACATCAGTGACCATCCACCATTTCCTGGCAGGTCCCAGCCTAAGGGATTGAGTGCACTAAGCTACACAGCATCTGATCTGATCCCCACTGACATCCAGCCACCTCGGGGCTGCGACACTGCAGGGCACACAGGCACCCCAGGGAGAAGACCAGAGAGGGCCCCCTGGACAAAAAAAACATTCAGTCTTGAAATCTCTCGTTTGTTAAATTCAACAGCAATTAAATTCATAGTGACGCCTTTCAGTGTGTTCCACAGAGAAATGATAAAAAGCTTAAGAAAAGCTCTGATTAATAAAATAATGAGTTTCCCTTCAAGCTTTTCTTTTTCTCCTCTTTCTTTTCCCTAGTTCTTGGAAAAGTCTCATAGGCCAGTGGTCTCCAAATCCTTTTGATCACACACACCATCATTAAAACACACAGTCCCAGTGTGTGTATATAATCCATCTATTTATAAATTACACACATCTACTACTGAAGGTCTCGTATTTTCTTCCCACATCCCAATGGATTTCACTGCACAGCCCCACGCTGGAGACCACTGCCACAGGAAAAGCGCATTTCCAGGAGCACTACAGTGAACCTCTGTAGTTTTCTATGTAAGAAGGAAAGTCAGAGGAGGTGTAGTGTACCAGCTCAAATATCCTGCAGTTCTTACTCTCTGCACACTTTTTTTTATCACACCCCATCTACAAACCCACAGACGAGGAGAAAGCATACCTCTGGGCCCAAAACTCACCTTGTGACCTAAGTAATGCCTGTCATCAAAACAGTTCAGTAACAATTCTACAGTGAATTCCCTCAGCCTAATAATTAAAATAGAGTAATAGTGAAGACAAAACTATCTTCCAGTATCTCTCTCCTCCCTCCCTTTGTCTCTGACTGAATGCAAGCAAAATTCCAAGATGTTGGATTTAACAGTATCTGTGGCTGCTACAGTTGTTAATCCTCCTCTCTCGTGTAGTCATGCAAGCTATTGCAGTTTTGGTATTGGGCATAAAGCTGGGTATACGAGAAAAGGATTTCTTGTGGTGAAGCTATCACCAGGATTTCACTGCAAAAAAAAAGGGCAGGTCAGAAAGTCCTTAGCTAGCTTAGAAAACCCCAAAACGTTCAGTGGTCACGGACACAAAGGATTTTTATTGATATAATAAAAAATTAACTTTTCTGCTTCTTGAAGTTAAAACATCAAAAGGAGATGATAAAATATTTTTTTAAAGATCTTTTTCTTACCTAATAATGACACACTGATTTTCTCGGTCAATAATCATGTTTCTATACATGCTGTCTGCAAGAGCATAAATATGTGGTGGGTTTTCATACTGTGCCTAGAAGGGGAAATAAGAGAATAATTTTTCAATGCAGCATTAAACAACACAGAAAGAGCAATACAAATTTTTATTGAAATTGGAAGAATTATTTTCCTGGAAAAACAATTCTGAATCCCATTTGTACTGAATTTTCCCCAGGAATTTTTTTGTTCATTTAATAAAAACAAACCAAAGTCTCTGGGTTTTGTTACTGATCTTTCTCTCATCCATAATTTTCTCCTAACTATCATAAACACCCTGTTCTAAAAATGGTCTGTGCTTGAAATATATTATTTGTCCAAGAGAAACTCACATAATCTAAGCCTATTCCACCAGTGGTCATATGCTAACAATAAACTACCTAAACCACAACACAGAGCCTGGTGCCGTAGGTCTCATTTTCACCCACTGAGTCCATTCAAACTGAATGGTTTCCCAAATCTATGGGCATGCCCAACTCGAGGGGAGCAGGAAACTGAATTTTAAGTCCCTAATGTCCTTGGGCTGACTCACTCTTCAAGCTGGATTTTCAGAAGTGGCATCTAATCTTGGCATCTCAATTTTTGTATTGTTCTTGTCCAGCTTGAAAGTTCTCAAGTCATAGTCTACAAAATCCACTAATGGCCATTTTATATTGTGCACTGCACTTTAAGCATACAATAGCTTAAAAACTACTTTTGCAGGAGAAGGGACGTGCCAATGCAAGAAACCTGATAAGGATTAGACTTAATCAATACAAGTATTTTCTTGAAACACTAATCCTGTGTTCCAGGGAATTAATTTCAAGACACAATATATGATAATGGACATCAGCCAAGATCTCCCAGGCAATGCTATCGAAACCCAGAAACAAATGCTTCCAAGAGTTTAACCATGTAGAATAATATTTACATGCCCCTGAATACTGCAAAACATTTTAGACTGCTTTACTTACTGCTCCTTGGTACATTTCAATTTCCTTTTCCCCAAAATATGGCATTTGCTTGAAAGGATTCACAGAGATTAATACAGAGCCAATATATGTCTGTATTCAAAAGAAGTTAAGGTGACTACAGTTTCATAAAGTATTATCTTACCACTAGCGACTGCCAAGTAACTTTTCCATCTATTATGTAATACAGCACAGCTTCAAATATTAGTACAAACCCCACAGCTTACATCAGTTGTTAATAAAAATGAAAGTAGCAGGCTTACATAGAATATAAACATAACATTCAGTGAGATACTTTCATATTATCAAAATATTTATTTTAGGGCAAGCTAAGTATAGAAACATGTACTAGAGGCCCAAACATGACACACCTTGAATAAAAATACAGAAAGGAAACGGCATATTTAAACTGGTTTACTCCTTTGTAACTTAGGAGGTCATATTGTCAGTAGGAGAAAAGAATGTTTTGACCTTTGCAGAATATAGCACGGTGACACATTCTGATCTCACAGAGGT
This sequence comes from Egretta garzetta, assembly GCF_000687185.1. NCBI lineage: Eukaryota > Metazoa > Chordata > Aves > Pelecaniformes > Ardeidae > Egretta > Egretta garzetta. The sequence continues at coordinate 7,740,104 of NW_009260435.1, read as the reverse complement.
AGTGCTGAGCATGCAGTCAGATGGCAACAGCCACAACTGAGCTAAGCTGGACAATTACTCAGCTGTATGTACTAGTGGAGCAGCTAAGGGAATTAGTAATTCAGAATGTGGTGTTATTTGATGAGTGTAACTATTAACGGCCCCTAGGAGCCTTATTCCTGCAGGCTGCCCAGGCTGCCCTATAAGAAGACACTCGGTATATGATTAGTCCCAGAAAGCTGTTTTGCAACATTTTCAATGTTCGTATTTCACCGTTCTGCATTCAGCTGCATGTGTATCAACATCCACAAAATACTTCAGAAACCTTTGGAATTAGAATTGCAGTGTACATACGTGAAGCAACTGATACTGCCTTACAGGCAGGACTGGTTCATTGAGCTGGGAGTTGGCTGTGTACCCATGTCAATGAGTCCAAAGTGTTGCAGTGCAGTTTCATTTAACAATCTGGAATTGTTCACAGGCAAACTTACTATCTAAGCTTTCTGGACAAAAGTAGGAAAATTAAGAAAATTATCCTGCTGGATTATCCTATGTAAGAATCTATTATTGTGGTGCCATAGCACAAAACGGTAACACATCAGAGAAGTATAACCCAGTGAACATAATTTCATACTGGTAATTTACAATGCTTTCTTCATACATTTTTTAATTTAATTCAAAGAAGAGTGACAACATCTGGGTCTTGGTTATAATAAATCAAGCATTCATTGCATCAGTATAAACATCCAAAGTGACAGTTTTCTGTTGGTAAACAATACCAGCATTTTCTGGGGTGCTTTGGTAATCTCTATGCAATGTAGCACAGAGAAATGTTCATTCATGGGTGGACATACAAACAATTGAAAGATTCAAGAGATGATCTCCATTTTAGAATGAAAAGCCTTCGCAGAACTGCAAAAGGAGTCTTTCTCCCTACACAAAGGAATTATAATGCTTTAAAAGAAGACACTGATCCCTCATGTGACCACAAGTCCCCTTGGAAAACATACTTATTCCTGCTTCAGCAGAAAGACCATCTCCATAATCGCACTTATTTTTCTAAGAAAAAAGGCATAAAACTGTTTCTTCAGCACCGAGCACTGAAGACTTTGTGAATGTACTGCATGGAAGATGCAGCGTTCCACCGGGACAAAAGCACTCGTGTTACTAGCAGGAAGAGTGCTATAGTTTGCTAAAATACCATTGTTTGACAAATACTGTGCAACTTAACACGTTTCTGTAAGAAAAACTTAATAATGGTGCAGTGCTTAACTGAACAGAGGATCCAAGCCCATGCGCACACACATATTAAAAACCTCTGCAGTTTGGGATGGAAACATCAGCACAACTGCAATAGTAATTTTCCTATATCAGTCCTTGCTAAATAGAGCTGCTACTTAGCTCTTAACCATCTGAATATATGAAAATAGCCAGGAGATGTTGTATTTCCTTCCCTTTCTTCTAAAAAAAGTTAAACTCTTCAAGGAAATGATTCTCCAGATACAACTAGAAAGTATGAAAACCTGGCTACAGCAGAAGACAACACAGTATCACTTTCTAGTAAGTAATCACATCGACTAGTGTTTACCAAATTCATTATTGCAGCTCATGTTACACTGTGAAAGCTAAAAATGAAATAGTGACTATTCTTATCTCAAGGAATTCCTTTCATATGAAATTTAAAAAAAAAAAAAAAAAGGAAACCTTTGGTGCTGAAATCTGTTTCTCTTGTTAGGTTAATGTTCACGTATCTTTCATGTTTTCATTAGTCATAGAAAAAAAAATTTGAAAGTGCAAACACTGTAGATTTACAGATGTTCACATGTTTCCATCAGCCCATGACTCACAGTATTAACAATTGCAGAATAAGTTGTAAATGAGGTTTTGTCACAGAAGAAATGCTATTTTGAAAGCATTAGAAGTTGGGAGGTATAGAAGACAACATGGTATCAAGACACATATATATGCCTTAAAACCTATTAATTCTTGCTCTTCAAAGTACTGCTGTAGCTTCAGGGCTCACGTGGCTGTATAAATACAGACCTATATTCAACAATGACAAGCACAATTCCAAATATCAAAAAGAATACCTTAAAATAAATTTTCAGATCTTAATTTCAACCCTTCTAATTAGCTCTGTTTACAATGTGTTTTGTGTAATCTCAGGCAAACTGTCCTCAGCATCTTTGAGCAATCTGCTTAAATAGAATACATACATATAATTAGCTTCACATTGGCTCAGCAAGTCCACAGGGCCCCGCTAAAAACAACATTAAAAAGGATACAAAAATATAATCATCCATGTATCGTTTCTTTAGGTTCTCCACTATGGAATCCTCTGTGATTTTGGAAAGAAGGACCATGTCATCCACTCCACTGTGCTTGACATTGTGGCTCTGCCAGTGATACCTGTAGTGTCCTTTGCTGCCCTGCAGGAAAGCACAATAAGCATCAAAAAGGTTAGTATGTTTCTCATTAGCATTAAATAACTGAAAACAATCTAGTCAAATTCCAACTTCCATAATATTTTTCTTTCACTGCATTCTATTCTTTGATCTAGGCATTACATAAAAGCATACATAAATTATGTCAACTGACTTGCCTCTGAACTATTGAAGAATTGCAGTGCCCTCAAATATTAGAAGGTAATTCCAAGGGGTTTTGTGAATGCCTACAAACAGAAGGGATTTCAGATGGCAGACATTTTAACTCTAGCAGAACCACCCACCCCCCCATTATTCCAACTGAGATGCAGTTATTGGAAGCTAAGGATGCAAAAATTACACTCCTACAGTGCAAGTATTAGTAGTGAGGATAATTACCACCTGAACTGTTAAACTGGGTACAGCGGATTCTCCATCCTTTACAGTTTTTTAGTCAAGCCCGCACATACGCTGTTACTCAAATGGAAGCTGTGAGCCTGATGCAGTAATACTCAGCGATGTTCTGCAAATGATGTTATGCAGATGATGTTATGCAGCTTGTCGGCTGCATGTCTTAACAGTCCCTTTTCATCTGTTAGTCACCGTGCTGAACTGACATCTAAATAGATACTCTCTCCCCACACTCAGAGACTACTATTTCAGGATGCTACTGAAAACTTGTGATATTTCAAGCTGTACCCCTTCAAAATCCATTTTTTTCCAGCTGATTTGAACAGTAGTTAAGTTCTATGGATACACCCACAAACAAATTTAAATCCAGTCTATAGATCAATGCTTTTAATTCAGCTATAAATCTGCTCTCCAAACCCAAACCTATTTTCTGTAGCCTGGCAGATGATGCTAATGGAGTTCTGCCCTCTTGCCCTTTTAAACTTTAATTTTTGTTTATGTCATACTGAAATTAGTGATGCTGGAATTAACATGTTTTACACTGAGAAGTTACCGAGTATGCCATCAAGGACCATGTGGCCAATAAAATGGCAATTCATTCTATTCCCCTCATTTTTTAATACCACAATTTCAAATGTGATTTAGCTACACTGCTCTCAGGTATGTTATGTGATCAAGTCACATTCAACAGAATACAATCCATTCATTATTATAAAGTATTTTTCAGAATAAAATAATGCATAATTTTACAGATCAAATAAGAAAATTTAGGTACTCTGAACTCTTTGGCTGGAAGCAGTGGTCTGGAAGCACTGAGAAAATGAAGGAACCAATTAATTTTTGGAAATTGTTATAAGCCATGTGACTGAAAAAAATTAGTTGAAGGTCATGTTATTGGAGAAAACAGAAGTCCAACAGAGAAGCATAATTTCCTTCAGTATACTCATCAGCTATTTCTGATATTACACTTGGAAAAAGGAACTGGCAAGATGGACAAATAGGTATGGTATCAAAATAAATACAGAGAATTACGTTCTCCACAAAGCTATACAGAATGTGGTTTAATATCAGATAACAGAGTAAGCTACAGAAAATGTCTAAGAAACGAGAGTGGGAGAACAATCAAGCTTCCCATTGGAAGCTATGGCATCAGACCCAGTAAATTCAATGAGAAGAGGACAAAGCTCACAAAGCCACAGGATATCTGGAAAATGTGCACACAGTTTGCAAAACACTAGGCTTTATAAAAGTCAGTGTCTGTTGTTCACTTAAGCCACACACACTACCAGGCCAAAGGGTTCTTCCACAAAAGCGATGCGAACCAGCATGCAAGCAAGAGGGGCAGTGCCAGGAAGGCTGAGCTTGCCCTGAGAAGCTCTCACCAGTGCTTACACCCTGCTTTAATGTGCAGCTGTAATCAAATCTGAGTACGATGGTATCACATACAGTCAAATGGAAAAGGATGCAGAGATTTAATAAAAAGACAGCAGTCTAAATAGCATGGAAGACAGCTGAGCCCGGGCTTGAGCAGTGCCTAACTGCATCTGTGGTTAAGTTTTGCTCTCGCCCTCCCTTCTTCAGGAACCTAACACCAGTGGGGTGGCCACGCACCACGTTGGTCTGGGCAGCAAAACAGGCAGTGCTGTTTCTACAGGACATCACCTAACCCCAAGTTCTTGCTCTCCCAGCACAAGTGATGACTACATAGTCTAACCTGAATTTATCAACATCAGTCACTTCCAACTGATATTATAACCATGTCCAGCTATCAGTTAACTGTTTTTATATAGTTTTGAAAGACTAAAAAAAAAAAAATCCTGTCATAAATCATCTGAAAAAACTCCACATCATAGGAGCTGTAAAAGCAACTGTTCATATTTCTCCAGGCTGCATATTTCCTAAAGGTCAAGGACATATACCAACAATATATACTTAAAAATTGCAAAGCTTTACAATTGCCCACATTGCAAACACTAATGATTTGTTCTTATCGCACATTTTTTGAGAATTTAATCTTCATTTCAGCTAGAGCTTGCTACCATCCACATAAAAATGCAGTACTCTAAACTGGAGAGAATTTACATCTGAGCTAGTTACCTGGTGTCCATCTGCACTTGAACCTGCTTTGCAGGGAGGACAGACTAATTGACTCAGCTGCTAATTGCCCTCTCGTGCCCTTGACACAACACACTTTCCCCTCCACCCCTCTCCACCTACTCCAGGGACAGGTCAGGTCTCCTGGGACTGACAGGGAACTTCAGAGCCAGCAGAACAAGGGCTGATGGAGATGCCCACACCCCAATGTCAGCACTGGCCACAGCGCAGACTCAGTAACTCCAACAGAGCTCCCCTATGGCATGGCCAGATCTGGGTGAACACAGGCTCAGAGCTTGCAGTTGCTCCCTGGGCCTAGCTGTAGTTTGGATGTCAGCAAATAGCAACTGGGCTTCTCTTAGGTTTTCTCAGTGAAAGATGTGATCTAACTGTACAATAAATAAGCAAATGAAAGTCTTTGTGTCAGCACTAACAACAGCAAAGCAGCTGAAAAAAGATGAGCTTGGCAGATTAGGAAAAAAACAAAAACACACCAACAGCCTGCTAAAAGCCACAGAAGCGGAAACACAAGCGCTGAACCACCTGGCTGCCAGGCCTCCTTCAGGCTTGCCCTGAGCTTCAAACCCAGCACCCAACGTTGCGCAGGGAACGGAGACTGGGCGGGCGAAGCTGGAATTAAAGGCGTGTACTGCATTGCTGTCAGCTGTTGTTATTCATTTGGTTGCTGTTTTAGGCTCAGAATCAGATCTGCTTTGCACTGACAAGAATAATATTTATGAGTCACAAGCTGACCCTGTGAGCTAGGAGCCTACTGTTTGCGAGCCGTACTGCCTCGGGAGCCCATGGCCAGTTACTACCTGGTTAGAGGCTTCCCAGCACTGTCCTCTCCACCTCTACAACTTCATTATCTTCAGCATCAAAACAATCAAGTCTCTAAAGAACCTAAAAAATGAATTCTACTCTCACTTTGTACATGTCCCTTAACACCCACTCATTAACAGGTTAAGACAATTGCTACGTTAATACCAAGAGAGGGGATGTAAAATACTTTCTATGTACTAAATAAATACTGTCTGTACTTCCTGTACTACTTCTGGTATGATATGGTTAAAGCATATTATTGTTTTGTTTGGAATGAGTAATAAATATTGATGAGGCATTTATTTACAGAACTTTTTTTTTTTGCTGCCCTGTACCTTGTGTTACAATAACAACTGCTGGTTTCTTGTTTTTGCCTTTATTATTGTTTGTATATTTTTACATTATCCTAAGCAACACGTATTTGATGTGGCTATAAAAAGATTGAGTCATGCTGTGTCACAACAGGGTTTTCTTTAAACTGGAAAAAAACCCAAATATTTTTGTATTTCAAGCTGTTTAAAAATAGTACATCTAAAAATAAAGCACTAAAAACAAGGGATCAGAAGAGACTGTATATTCTGCCCCGAGAAAGCGCCTTGTTTCTCTTCTCCACCAGAACTCTGTCTAAGCTACAACAACCTACATGCCATAAATAATCATTCTTGGTTCCCCCAAAGGGAAAAACTGCCATCCTCAATCTGACAGCTTTTTTCAGTTGCAAACATCAATCCTCCATCACGTCACAGAAGGAATTCTCAGCCTCCAAGTGGGAGTAAGTGTCAAATGATCACAAGCACGACCTTTTCTTTCCCTTTTCAGCTGTGACAGAGTACTACTGCATAAAATCCTTGTAGTTTTGGAGGCATGCATCTATCTAATCAGATTAGTATTATGAATGCAATACTAAATGATATACAGCCATCATCTTAACCAGAGATGTCACAAAACCAAAAAAGCTGCACACCAATTACTCTACACCTGATATCAATGCTGCTACCAGTGAAGGCACATCACTAGTCTCATGCATGCATAATTTGTACCAGTTTTTCCATCTAACCAGAAAAGAAAAAAGAAAAAACCCACAACTTTTTGCAACTATATCATCCACCAAAATAGCAAACTTTTATATAATCCACTTACAGGAATCTTTCACATCTTTCTGTAAAGTGAAAGAGTTGGCTGTTCTCACTAGAGAACATTGCAGCAATACTTAATGTGAATTTTGGTCCTCGACTGGGATAATCAAAACTGAGAAGCCATAGTAGACAAAAGTGCTCTGAAATAGCTCTTGTATATCTAATGTCAGAAAAAAATAGATATTGGCTGCAATGATGTGACCATATTTCAGAAAGGAAATTAAAGGAAGACAGCAGAAGCAGCTAGATGGACAAAGATAAAAGGCAAAATATTTAAGTTTAACATGAGGAAAATATTAAGGGAGACAAAAAGCAGTGCTTTAAGATTTGAGGAAATAGCAAAGCAAAAATGTTGAGCATCCAGCAGCAGGAGGAAAGACATTTTATACAGAGAACTAAAAATACCAAAAATGTTTTAAGGAATGGAAACTACTAGCAGGTTAATATCCCCAAAACCACATCTAGGGAAATAAAATACTGAGAAAAAGATTTCTGGAGGGAAAAGTCGTCAGTTCTCACTGTTTACTCTCAGAGAGGGGTGGATTCAGCCCAGTGTGACCAGAAGGACTGACTCCAGAGCTGGCTACAGGCTGCAGGAGATCCCCATAGCCCAAACACTTGCTCCCCTCAGCTCCCGTGACGGTGCTGCATGCCCTGGCTGGGGCTGGCCCGGGGGCAGCTCCCCACTATCACCTCCTGCTCTGGGCTCTGGAGCCAGGGAGCAGCCAGGGCTCTACCTCCCTGCAGCCCAGGCCAGCACAGAACGGGGCCAAGGAGGAGGGGAAGAGGCAGAAACCAGAGCCTGGCTCACCTGAACAGCAAATGCATGTTCGTAACACGATACAAATTATGGGAATGTGAGATGTCTACAGGGTATACACATTCTGCTCGTTTTCAGGAGTCAGGAAAGACATCAGCATTCTTGGAAGATAAATAACAGAACATTACCAAAATAAAAGTTACTTCAGGGTTTGACTGTGAGGGTCATGTATTGCATCAGTACTCATTTTCACTAACATTTTTAAAAGGTTATTTTTAAAAAGGCACAGCCACTCAACAGACCAAAATAAGGATGGGAATGAGTTTAAGAGCAGATCGTGCTAACATACATAATTTTTTGACACAGCTTGCAGTGGCAGATACCAGAAAGCGGTTAATGAACTGTAAATTCATGTTTGCTTACTCCACCGCTTTTTGGGTGGCTGTGGCCTAATGTTTCAAGATACAACCTTCCCAAGGAAATGCAATTACTGTTAAGTACTTAATATGGTTGACTTGCTCTTAGACATTAACTGCCTTGCTTGACTTACTGAGCAGTCTCCGGAGCTGTTTTTAAGTTTGACTTGTTCCTCGTGGCATGAGTAGCAAAATTTCCTGCAACTGCGGTGGGTTAAGGATAGGCCTTGCAATTAGCAACATTTGGTGGACAGCATCCATGCACACCAATTCTTGATCTGTAAACTGTATATGCAGTTTGCATCTGTATATATACTTATTGTGCCAGTTAAGGAAATGCAAGAGAAACTACAACAAACAAGTTTCACCTTGGTTGTACCAGACCTTAATGTATAATAAAGCTTTTCTATTTGTCACTTCTCCGTTAAAAACAGGTTTCAAAGGGGTTTGTGCAATCATACATGTAATACTACAAAATACTGTACATTTTAAGCCAAACTTGCAATCATAGTTCCATAGAGTATTAAAATTCATTTTGGCCCCTATACAATATAGGGACATATATGTGTACGTGAACTTTTTCTTTCCTCCTCCACACTCATTACACAAAAAGGATGGGTGCTGGTCCTTCCTCCCGATACCTCCCTGGAAAAGAGATGCTCTGAGATTTTTTGCATACCACCTCCCCCAAAATGCTACATAGCAACTGGGATCTCAGAAGCCAAAGATCACAAGGTTTTCCGTAGCTGCAAGAACCCCAAAGTCTCCTCCACCCCTTCGGGAACAAGAACATTCTATTTTTTCCTTTTATTTTTTTGGTTTTGTTTTTTAAAACAACAGAAAACAATTTGTCTACGGTGACTTTATTCTGAGTCTTCCTTTGTTTGTCATGTTTACAAAAATATTATTATGGTCTTTAACTGAAATATGTAATTTGAAAATTCAGTCAGTACATTCAGACAAAAGGCCACTGACTCTCCTATAGCATCAGACTGAAAATATTTTTCCTTGATCATCCTGAAACTAAATAAGAAACTGAAGTCAACTGGGAGCTAACCATCTGGTTTCCAGAGAGAGGAATCTCAGAACAGCGTGACTCAGAAGCTCTACTCATGGAGCAGTGTCTCGCATATGCGCTGCTAGAAGACAGCATTTTGACGCTGTGTGGTACATGTTATATTGGTGCCAGCTGAAGTTTTTGAACAAAGTAAAACCAGTGGCATATGACAATAATGCCATCCCAGCCATGTCCTGTTCTAGCTGATGTCAGTGCTCACTTCCCCGCCCTGTCTCCCAGCTTTTGGAATCTCAGGCTTTAGCACCAAACCATGCTCACAGGCCACAATCACCCCAGTGAATTCCTTTCTGCTCAGTCACTGCCCTCTTTGTATGGCTGCACACGAACAGTAGTTGGAAGTTGCTCTTCCTTTCCCCCTTCTACTGACCCTTTTGTTTCATGGTAAAATGAAGGTATTTGTTTTCTCATCACACTGATACTGCTAAGACATTAACCTGCACATTTAAGGCCAAAGTCCCAAAGTTTGTCCCCAGCAGTACCCCTGGTTGATGACTTTGTGACAGAGGGTTTTATTGGAAAATGACTTCTCTGTACAGTCTGACTACTCTTGGAGCCTCCACCTGCCCTTTTTACAAGGACAATTCAAGGATGTCTGTTCCCATCAGCAGACTAAGGACACATTGATTCTGCAGTTCACCAGCTTAGCTGATGAAAGGAGTTTAATGCTCGTTAGCCCAGGCTCTCCATATATTGCCTCCCTCTATTGTACCGCTCTATTTTCCACAAAGATACAGAGGTCTTAATGAGAAGATGGCTACAGCATCTCCTCATATCTAATCACCTGGTGTACAACTGTGCATTTAGTAGCACAACCAGTAGGTAATTGCTATCACTTACTCTTTTGGGCATCTGAGGATCTGCCTTTGCTATACAAAATGCTGCAGGGAAGGAAAAAAAAAAGAAAAAGCTCAGTAGTCAAACTGAATTAAAGAATTTTTCTTTGCTATCTACACAAGAGGACCAAATGCTTACTATTACACCTCCTGGAAGGCCTGGTCTCTTACTGGATTTAAATGCTACCAGTTCCTTCTGCATGGTTTCCTTTTCTGTAGGCAGACAATACTCCCACAAAAGATTAATGGATTCAGGTGCACAAGCAAATATCAAGAAAAATTATTATTTTAATCTTATTTTTAGCTGCAGGTTTTACTTCTTTTTATCTACACAGAATAGAAAATTAAGAGGATGGCAATATTCCTGAATTAATTACTTAGTATTTAAACTGGTAAGTCAACAAGACAACACTGAAGGATGAAAGGGTAAACAATACATTTTTGCAAGTATTGAAGATATAGAAATCATTATAGCATTTGTAGAATTTCCAGGGAATAAAACTGCTCCTGTTAAAACACCATTTAGTTACTACTCCATTAGAACCGAAGAGCATCAGTTACAACAAATCCACTCGTGTCTGCCTCTATCAAATCTATTTCCAGTTACGCCACTAGCACTTTCAAATGACTGAAAAGATCTCATTCCCAACAACAAATGTTTACATAATCAGTCCAATGTTTTAATTATAAGCAGGAAGATACTCTAAAAGAAAATACTTCTAGCTTGTATTTTTAGTTACACCCCAATAAACTGTAACTTATCTTTGAAAAACATGCTCAATAGAAATACCACCAGTAATCACAAAGCATGACAAAAAGAGATGACAAACTATTACAGTTTCGAATCTTTCCTTGAATTTAGTACAAAAATTTGTTTACTGTAATTTTACCCTCTTGTCATAAAATATTTACTATTCAACAACTAATTCTATTGAAATAACATTGCCAAAGGAAACTTTTATCATAATAAAATGATAGTAAACATCTTAAATAGTGTATTGTACTGCACAGAAATATTATTTGGATTAAGAACTATGTGTCTACTAGTAAGGCTTTTGCTTTAATTTTTCATTAAGTTCATAATATATTTCTACACATTTGAACACACTAGATATGTTAAACTTGGGTCATAACCTATTTTCCCAGACTACCAAGGCTTTCAGATCCTTTTTTTTTTCTTTTCTGCATCAGTACACACACCAGATAGCTCTATTTTTTCAATTAAAACTACAAAATCATCAAAAAAGCTTAATGAAATCAGAATAATTAAAATCTAGTAATCTGTTTTCAACCTGTAGTCTGCTTTTAGAAGATGAAGAAAAAGTAACTTTCTGTTACCTGGTTAATTAATAGCAAAGCAGTTCATGCAAAAACTCCTAAGTGACCCATAACCTGAAAAGCCACAGCAAGGACTACCACACCACCGGGACATGGGAGCCCGCCCATCCCAGGGGACCACAGTGCAGCAGCTGCCCAGCTGGGCATCCCGCTCTGCCCCGTTGCACAAGCTGTATGGGCTGCTCAGCTGCTGCAATTCACAGTTTGCCTAAACTTTGCTGAAATAACTGATTGAGGGGAGGAGGTTTGCATGAATAACAACCCCAAGTGTCACCAAATAACTATTTATGACAGCCTTTCTAACCTCGCAATGACCTTTACTGCTTAGCCCGAGATTGCTTTTATCTATTCCGTTGTTAAGACCATGCCCAGAGTATGTACCAAAGAAGGATGAACTGTAACTGCAGTATAACAACTTTGGTGGTGGTTTTTTTATCCTTTTTGTGTATTCTAAAGTTTTACCTCAACATGCATTTTTTAAGGCTCCTGGGTATTGAACTCTGACCTACAAACACCATTTTTTACTGCCTGAACAGTCAAGAAAAAAAGCTCTTTAAAAACACAGGTTTAATACAGCGTACCAGCTCTCATACACGGATGACAGAATGAATTTTTAAAAATTATGTTATTTTAAAAAAAGCAAAACTGTCCTTCCCAAATATGTAAAGAAACTGAAATAATCTCAATAAATTGATTATTTTTGTTTGACTCAGAGTTTTAATTAAAAAATAAAAACATCTATGCCCCAGCCAGCCTATTTCATTAGCTTGATAATATACTCCCTATGGAGACACTCATACTTGCCTATCACCCCAAACCTACTTTTTTTTTTCCCCCATTTGCTTAGCACATAGTCATAAGACTTCTTGATACAAACCAATTTAATTCCAATGTGATACACTAACACACTCCAGGAACAATAAGGAATATTATACTCTACACATGAAATTACATTATTTTCTTCTCAATAAATTACTGAACTACAGTTTTGTTGGGTGTAGTTGTCTTCATCTCATCAATTGCTAATGGACTGTGAGTCAGAATCCGACAGGTTGGGCAGATCATAGAAATTGGCATGGACCTTGTTCTATTACTGCTGGTTTTAACCAAGAGTATCAAACTAGATGTTTTTATACAGCTTCATCTAGTTAAGTAAAAACACGTAGGAATTCTGCAAAAATTGAAAAATTTATAAACCAGTCACATTAGCTAAATCATTCCCCCAAATTACATTTGAATTTAAAATAATTTTGAAGAATTACAGTTGAATCTCTTTCGGTTTGTTTTGTTGTCGGTTTTGTCCCTTTTAGGTTTAAATACAGCCATTTTCTGAACTTATTTACAAACCAGAGGGAATATAAACTTTTTTTTTCTGAAGTGGAAATTTGTCATGCAGTCACATGCCTGCGGCAGTTCAGGCTAAAGGAAAACACTCTTTATTGTAATAAGCATGATAGAACAGCGAAAGCTGCAACACAGCAGATAACTGTGGCCAAGATTGTTTTCTCAACAGTATGCACAAAAAAGCACCTTTGTGCTGAGAGTGCAAAACTTTATTGGTGTAATGCACTGCTCAGAGTTCTAACATTTAACTGCTCAGATGCCAAAAATAAGACATGCAGTCAACTGCTCATTTCTTAATGTGGGCACTGGAATTGTCATTGGTTTCAAACTAACCTATTTGAGATACTTACTTTGCTCTTACCAAGCATTATAACTGGGACCTGCCCTCCTGTATGCATAGTGTTGTTTCAACTGGGATAAGCAGGGCAGTACAAGACTACCACTGCTGAGTTGTACCAGGGTGGTGCCCTGTGATAAGGAGTTCATTTGCCGAAGTCCTGTTTGCAGAATTTCAAGGGATACTGTTAGGTTTACCTGGGATTTTCCCAATTAGGTAGCTTCAAGAACACCTACTTTCATGTTGGATTAAAGAGTTGCATAATGTGTTCTTGGACTGTGTTTGGATATAGAGCTCAGGTGACTTTGTTTCTAATACAGGTCACTGTGTTGGGGGTGGGGTGGGGGGGGTGGGGGGGGACACTACCTGAACAAGGAGAGCCCTAGGGCCCACAGTCCTGCAGCACTGGACAGCTGTGGCATTGGGAGGTGGGGTATGCAGTGAAGAGTTGAAATGCATTTATTGCTCACTGATGGAGAAGCAGGAGTGTTCCCCCCACACCAATATCCCCATTCACATATGAGCTGTCAACTCCTCTCACTCGGGACAGTGGCTGGAGAAGCTGTTGGGGGGCCAGGAGGAGCTCCACAGTGGGGGAGGTTCTAATGTAAAAATTGCTTTCTATGTTTATTTTAATTTCAGAGTGCTGAGTAAACAGAGTAAAGGCTCCAGGACTACAGCCGCTTCCCGTTTACCTCAGCAATACTGACTCAGAGCAATAGGGGAAAGGCTGAGGGAGTGGTGTTTGCTCACCTACAGTGGAGCTGGCACCTGGGTGGTAAAGACGCATGTGGCTCAACCCACAGATTCCTTTTTATTAGCTTTCATGTTTTGCTATTCATGCAAGAAATCAGATTTGACTTCAGATGTTGTGGTAGATAGACTGTTTGATACACTGATTAAACCTTTAATTTAACTCTTTAAAAGAATCCAACCTTAATATTTATTTCAGTGCACACAGATACAAATGCTTCCTTGTTTAATTATTACATAAATACAAACAAGAATTCCTTTAAGCATTCCACCTCGGGAATTAGTTACACATCTTTCCAACGGACCAAATCTGCAAGTTCACATCAACTCCCCAAAAGTTGCTGGTAATCAAAAAGTAAAGGAAGCAAAATCTTGGGAAAGGCAGCATACATCAAGTCCGACAAATCTCATGCACTGTGTAGGTGACTCAAACAGATACTGCTTCACTTTCTCAGCTGTACATTCTTCTCTGGCCTGATCCACAAAGTACTTACTATCTGCTCCTAGCATAAGGGTTGAGGGTGGCTACACAATTACAATGTACCTTAGGAGCACATGCTTTTGAGAACTCACAGGAGTCCCATCAGAAAGCACATTCCCCTGCAAGTCTGACAGTCCAATTCCTCCCCTCATCCTACAGCAAGGATGGTAAGACCCAGTACCCAAAACTTTGCAGACCTCTCCAGCTTTTCAGTTATGCATGTAAGGACCAAACCTAAATATCCAGTGGCAGAGAGCTCTTTCTTCTGCAAAGTACATGGTGACAACAGGAAAAGTCTAAGCTAATCAAAGTAAAGACAAAAAAAGTAGGAACTTAGTGAATGGATAATGGAAGTGCTTAACAGCCAGGGGACAATTTCATCCACAGGTTCATTCACCCTTTGTCAGGGTTTGAATTTTATTTTAAGCAGTAATTACACTATGCCAGGGCAAGCAGGTCCCATTGAGTGTCATAACCAGATTATACTCCACATGCACATTGTGAGTAAAATTAATATTTGCCATTGCACTGATTTTGTAAAACAGCTTTGATTATTCAGTCCAGGACAACTTTGAGAAGAGACTCCATTAAAAATACAGCATGTAATACTTTGGTTATATAGACTAACTGGCTTATTTTCATTTAATGAATACATTAGCTTTACTTCACTGGCTTTTATTACAGTATCTTCCTAGCCAATATGATGAGAATGCTATTCTTTGAACATTTTTCTGAATAACCCAGCCTGCTTAAGATTTCATATGGGTGTCATATCTTCCTCCTGTCAGATCCCATGCTTCAAATTATTTACTCCAATTTGTATTAAGCTTGTATCCTGGCTTGGTAGACTTTCATATTTCCATAATAACCCATAAGGTACCCAACAAAATAAAACTAAAAATATACATAGTCCCCACTGGCTAAGTAGCTCACTGCATTCTGCCAATAAAGCTGATGACCCAAAAAGATGGAAGCATAGAAATGCAGTGGGAATATGAAGAGTTCATCCTACTCTAGTGGAACACCATGGTAATTAGTTGAATCATGTAAGGGAAGCATCTGGTCAAACATTTTTTTTAATATAACCTTCAACAACCAGGAGACTTGGTCTTTATGGTTATTATGTAGGCTGCATCAATGCATCTGTATGATCCCTGCGCCTGCAGTATCTTTGTAACTACAGGCAGAATTTCACTTAATAGGTAAAGTGATAGTTCCTATTAGTCTACAACAGCTCTTTTTCCTCCCATTTTTTAATATGTTAGAATGTTTAACATTAATATCTAGCATTCAAATTGTTACTGGAGCAAGAAAGCTAACTGAAAATTAATTTAGTCACCTAGCTGTCTTCTTACCTATAGGCTTTGACTAGATGTGCGAACAAGCGAGTTCATTTGCAAACCAGCATTCTTCATACATTTGCTATAAGAAACTGAAACTATTCGGGATACGTATTGGATTCAGTCTAACAGATGTTTTATTGGCATAATTACACTTTGAGCAGAGATGCCAGCCAAAAGAAGCTCTGAATGCGCTCTGATAGGCTTAAGTTGCTGCTGTTTCACAAAACCCATAACTTTATCACCAATTTTGCAGAATTATGCAAAAGACCAAATTTAAATGTCGGTTACACCTTGTAATTCAGTATCAGCATCATAAATATACATAGGTTTCAAACTATTCCTGTTAAAGGGAAACAAAGGGAAAAGCTAAATACCAGCTTTGAAGAAAAACTGGTGCATACCACTGCAGATAAGTTATTTTATTTAAAAGGATATCTGTAGTGGTGCAGTGGGATGCTGCATTTTCTCTCCCCTTTAATTTTCCATTTTTATGTCTGACCCTGGCTTCCTGTCAGAAAATTATTAACATTTTCTCTGTTGAAGACACCTCATTTAACTAAAGGTCTTTTTCACTTGAACACTCAAGTATACTGAAAAGATGCAAAGCATCCAAAAATTGAAGCCCAATCCAAAACTGTATTGATGAAAATCTGTATTCAGCATGATTTTACGTTCTACATTAGGTTCCCTTCATCACCCTCATCTGTACTCCTATAAACTCGTATATCGCATTCAAGTCTTCAAAGAACTTCTGTTAGATAACTTTAAACATTATTAATCCAGCTACTCGTTTATATTCCTTGTAAGTTTAGCATCTTATCTCCACAACAGAAGGCTAGCTTTTATCAACTTAAGCAAAATGCTAAATTTCATAGTGAAAATTCAGAACAGGTGAAATTCAAGCTAAATCACAAGGTGGGGGGGGAGGGGAATTGAGGAAAAAACTGAAGTCTCAGATATTAAACCACGGCTGAAGAATTTGGCTTGCAGGGCTTCAACACAAAACCACATTAAACTTAAATGCTTGTGATGTACATTGCTTTCAACTTCTGGGCTCATTCAAACTCTGAGCTCTGAGTCAAACACGCATAAACTAAAAAAAAAAAAATAATTTTAAATGTAAACTAAAACCAGCTGAATTACTTCTGATAGAATCATATAATAGAATCATAGAATCATTAAGGTTGGAAAAGATCTCCAAGACCATCAAGTCCAACCGTCAACCCAACACACCACCATGCCTACTTTCATCTAACCATAGCATTCTGATTCAGAAAAGACAGCTGTTAGGTGAATATGGTTTCTTTCCCTCCACCCCTGAACAACCTGGACACAAAGCAGACACTCAGATTATCAATACCCACTAACTTTTAGCTGCAATTCATTACACTGTTGAAGCCCTTAGAGGCAACTTCACCTTTTTCTATGCTCCATATTAAAGACAAGATTTGTGGTACTTTAAAGTTCTGCCTCAAAACCCAACTTGCACTCAAGTAGCTTTCCTCTCATTTTACATGTCAGCTTGCTAAGCAAGATATTCCTTATGACTCCCATCAGGACCACAGGAGCAGCTCCAGGTATTTCAACCGTGCTGTAAATGCTGCCTTTGACTCTATCTTGCTGAAAACAAATACAATTTAAAGTGGTGTGCTAAAAATGTGACCCAAATGCAATACTGGTAGCTATACCTTTAGCCTATACCAGGGCAGTAAGAGTGTATTCTGCTGCACGCCCCTCAGCTGGGCACTGCCATCATGAGCAAGGCATGCATATGGACAGAGATACTCAGGCAATAGGTACCAATTAGAGTTCAACTCCACGTTATTTCCAATTACTCTGCACAGTGCTGTCATGAACTTTGACAAACCTTTCCAATGTATTTCTCTTTCCAGACCAGTTTCTTTGCCTTCCTCACACATGACCTAGAAACACTGAGGCACCTATAAGTTAGACTGAGAACCAGAAGATAAAAAATGAAATGTCGGGAACATTCCAGGAACAATTCCAAAATCAACTTCTTAAGAAATATTGACACTTTCTATAGACTTCCCTGGTCCTGACTGAGGGTTCAGCATGCTATATTAACCATTGGATAATCCTAAACATGCAGGTTCATTTTCAAGCATTCATTGCAGTTACTATAAGGGACAAAGAGCTTTATTCCACTTTCATACTGTCAGAGATCAATCTCTAATTCTGCTACTACACAGCTGCCTGGTTTTGTCCCTTTTTCCTGTGAGCAATACTCATTCCTGTCTCAGCTGACCTTTGGTTTCTGAAGCAGCAGACATCCGTAGCTCAGTTGGTTCTTGAGAATGATTCAGGACAGGCAGCTCCAAGTCCTGGCTAAGCAGCAGGCCAGACTTTCAACCTTCTGCTGCTTCAGAAAGATAGGTATGTGCAGCAACAAAGACACTGCCATTGCCTGCAGACTACAACCAGTGCCCATTCTTTACTACTGCGTATTTGGCGTTTTCTCTACATTTCATGACAATGTGATTATGTAAGATTCTTAGACAACCAAGAATTTAAGTCAGTGCCATAAGCTTTTGGAGCATTGACCTACGATGTTTAAATACACATGAGAAGATGCCAAGGCACTGATGCAGTACGTGCTTCTACACTTATGAGACTATTTTCATAAAAATCTATTTTCTTCCTTTGAAAAAAAAAAAAAAAAAAAAAAAAAGAGAGATTTACATACAAATTTACAGGCAAGTTCTTCCAAGTGATTTCAGGTGAGAGTTTTTTCCTCTATGTAATCCCAGACAATTCCTTGTGACCAGCATCAGTTACTGGATTTCATAATTATTTACAGAAGACTAAGCTATTCCTTGATACTACTACAACTATCACTCTAGCAGAGCCTGAAGAAGTCAGTGCTCAAAGTTTCTTAAGGACAAACATCACGATAACCTCTATGAATAAACCTAGTAAAACACTCCAGCACAGCTCATTTTGTAGTCAAGCTGCTTGAACTTGTCCATAGCATCAACACAAACCTGAAAATAAAGAAAAGGGCTCTTGCAAAAAAAGAAAAAGCCAAACTGGAAATAAACTTAAAGTGTGTTAGAACATTTTTCCATTGAATTAAAAAAAATAAAATCCAGTAATGGGAAAGATTTGGGCAGCCCTCATAATGCAATGCTGAGGCTCGGCATGATACCAGTCTTTATGTAAACATAGCTGAGATGTTGCCAAAATAGTTGTGTCTAAATGTTGTTATTAACCAGAGGATAATTGTGAATAAAGGAAAGTGGTAAGTTTTTTTAATCAGTTGCTTGAGGTTCTTTGGTGCCATAAACAATGTGCAAACAAAGTTTAGCATGAATTATTAAACACCTAAAATATTGAAACTCATTAAGGCTTTCAAAACCAAAATTCTTCTAATTATGTACACATAATTTAAAAAAAACCCATGAAATATCCAGGTATTTGTAATAACTTGCCAACCTATTCCGCCAGTTTTATTTATGCCTAGTTAGGTTTTGTTGAATAGAAAACCATTCTCCTCTTGCTTCTGCAGAAAGTATCTAGGCCAATTATGAATGTTTGTCCCTGCAGGATTGTAAGTAAAGACAATTCTGAAGTAGCCTACCCATTTTTATATATAACGTCCTTTTTTAAAAATAAAAATAGGAAGGACATAATCCACACATTTTAAGTTTTCCTCCCTGTCTGCACATTTCAGATTTCAGCAGACTAGCTGAAACCTTCAGTTACAGACTGCATCTAACCTGCCACACTGAATTGAAGGACATTTGTCTCATTGTTTATTGAATTCGAGCTTCAAACATCCTCCAAGGATGTTTCACAAACACACACAAAGGAACATCAACAAAACTAAGTCCAGTAAGACCAAATCCAACAAGCCCAGTAAGACCAAATCCAACAAGCCCAGAGTAACTCATTACACAAACAGTTGGGTTTTTTTAACAAGATATAAAGGCTACCAGCAACTAAACAAATATGCAATTCTTTGCTATTGAGAATACACTTTTTAATATTTCAGACTCACTCCACTGTTAATGCATCCAGTTAACAAAAGCTATTAGAATCACCTATGTTAGTTAAGAAAAGCCTCAGGGTTTTTCAAAATAAAAAAGAACATACTAGTAGAAACTGGGTTTTAGTAAAATGTGTAAATTGTTCATAATATAAGCAATACAAAATGCCTCTCTGCATTTAAATGCAGAAACACGCATCTAAAAGCCTGTGCGCACTAAAATGCCTCATCTAGTTACGTTTTTAAATACATAGCTGAATAATCCACTTTACAGTGTCCTATTAAATCTTTTTTTTATGCAGTACCATAAAAACTCATTCTATCATTTCAGATGTCTATTGATTTCACTTCTTTTTAATTTAGTAAAAAACTGTTTAGGTTTTAACACATAACATTTCCTCACATTGCTGTAGCATTCAGAAGTAGCTGTAGACCAGGAGTGAAGTTAGGCCAGAGTACACAGTTCACAGCCATGTCATCTCCTACTACTTCTAATGCTACTGGGTGTAGCCCTGGTGTTCATAAGGGGTGGTGGTCCATTCACCCCCCATCGGGGTCACTTGAGGGCAGCACACTATCCTGTTACATGACTTAAAGCAAATGATAAAAAAGGGGATAAAGGCACAAAGCATGGAATGTTTTAGCCATGTCAGCAAATGAGGTGGGATTTGAAGCTATAAGGTTGGTCATTTAATGACACTCCCACTCAAAACCCCTGCTGATGCCATTACATGCTTTGGTTTATTTTAGCCGAGAAAAGCTTGTTTTCTACAAGTTTCCTTTAACACGCACAGTTCTATGTATCATCTAGTGAAACAATAGTTGAAAAATACCTCACAAAACACATCGGGCATGTGATCTTAGTTAACTGCCTCAGCCCTCTGCCTGTGCCTTTTTCTTTCCCCTACAAAATGTTAATCTGAACAACCTTATGAACAACTACATTGTGCAGCTAAGCATGCCTCATCCAGTTAATGAAAGCATCTCTTAAAAACTGTAGATTAAAGAATTAGACCATTAGATATGCAGATGTATTCCTGCATACTCCTTGTGCAATATCTGACTGCCAGAATGATTTTTTTTCCACTGAAACACAGTAAGAGCGAACAGGAGGCAGCCTGCAGCTATCCTGCTTTGGAGTTTGCTCCTGTCAAATCTCGATGTTTAGCAAGGGTGGATTTACATAGTGTTTGTATGGGAGAGCAACAGGTAAAGCCCAAGCTTCTTATAAAGAAGCAAAACTAGTAATTTAGTCATTGATTAGTCAGTAATGGCCCACTGGGCCAGCAGAAGGGCTATCCAAAGGGACAAAACCTTTAAAATAAAGTGTCAAAGAGGTTTTGGTTATCTGTAGTGATTAAAGCTGCCACAGAACATTTTGCAAGAATAGTTTTTTTACTTTGTAGTCCAGTTCTAAAGTAGTTGTATTGCTTTTAGGTATTGTTGACAGCAGATTTGAAAAAATACTCTGCATTTTAAAACCTACAGTAATACCTAGCATGAAGGAAGGGCTTTCCTGTATCTTTTAACACACACTTGTGGTCTGTGGTATACAGCCAATATCCAATACCAATTATTCCATAGATTCCTATTAGAGATTTATCCTCAGTGATGTTTTGCCAATTTAGTGCTAATGCACAAATTGAGTGTTGTATACATTTTATTGCACTCTTAAAAATTCTTCAACACATTGTAGTACTCCTTACAGTTACTGCTACATTTCATATACAGGCATTGTTCACGAATGGAGATAACATTTTCATCTCCATCACCTTATTGCAAAGTACAGAATAGAACTTCTTTGCCTTGATACAATGTGTTTCATTGCAAGTTTCCCTTTAGTATGTGGTACCATAGATATCTGCACTTTAAAAAGGACCAGAAAAATATCCCAATGTTTACACACACCATTTAAGAACCACTAGGGACAAACCCCAAAATCACACTGGAAGACTATGACACAGTGGAGCATGCCCTTTGGGATTTGCAGGTGAATACAGAGGACCTCTGGTAAAGGCTTGCTGAAAGTTAAAGATGTAGAAGGGAAAGCCTGTGGAAGACAACTGCAGAAGCCAAGAGGTAAGAACACAGAGTCAGGCCCAGCATTTCAAAGTCCTGTGGCTGATCAACAAGACTGAGGACAAGCACAGATTTCCTATACAAGGTTAGAATCAGAGATGATGTTAGACTGAACCAGTTTCATCAGCAATATCGAAGGCTTGTAAATAGATGGAAGGAGCACTAAGGTAGAACTGAAGGAGCAGAACTTCACATTGAAATTGGAAGCAGCTTGCTGGATCAGACCAGGCTCCCACCATCTCACCAACTGAGACCATTCCACCATTCCCTCTTAAGAGTTATTCCCCTTATTCTCTTTTCTATTTGAGAAAGTAGGATCTGTCACCCAGCCTATTGCAGACCAAGTTGTACTTCCATCACAGAGGGTACAATGTAGTTTGGATACACTGTCTGTCAAGATCAGGAGAGGATTCCAGTCCTCACACACTATATGTTATTTAGGCTCCTAGGGGAGCTTCACAACACAAGAGACCACGACAGCTGTTAGAAATACGTCCCTTAGATATATTCCCCAGTAATTCCTTATTAAAATGGCACCAGCACAAAACAACATCCACAGAGTGATCACAAAGGCTCTACACAGCTTTGGTACTTCAGCGAGGTTCTCGCACACTGTCACATTGGAGACTGGAAGGCAGGAACAGGAATAAAGGGGAAAATAACATGTTTTATTACACAGCTAGAGTAACAAATGGACAGAATGACAGAAAGTACTTCCCCACCCCCCAGTTCTAATACCTACATATCCTGACTTAAACCTTTACAAAATTGAGTAGTTTTAGTTGTTGAGTATATTCCCAAGTCCTCAAAAATACCAAGAATGAAAAATAAGTGACTAGGCACCTCATTGAGGTATCATGCCAAAAAAAAAAAAAAAAAGTAAGTGGGTTCATTTAAACAAGGTAGACTTCTATCCGCCTCAAGAGTTTCAATTGGTCAATAATAACTGCAAAACAAGCCCTAAAAGGACACATTTAGCTACAGAATGTAAAAAACATTCTTCATTGTTCACAGTATCCTGTTACTGGCTTGAACATAATTTTAGCTACTGAATGGGTGCTCTTTTGTTTTGGCAATCAGATGATATTAACTCCCCCTTTGTTTTTTCTTTTCCTGTTTGTACACCTGCACTCTCAATGAGCAAACAGCAACAGGATTAGTATTTTATAGTTAGCCCACTACTCTACATCTGTAAAGAGCAGAATGACATATCATTTTCAAAGCCCTGAGAGAAAAAAACCCAACCTATAACCTTGAGTTCTAACTTTAAAATCTAATTGTTGTCCCCAGGTAAAATAATTTTGAAATCAAAATGGATATTCT
Organism: Egretta garzetta; assembly: GCF_000687185.1. Classification (NCBI taxonomy): domain Eukaryota; kingdom Metazoa; phylum Chordata; class Aves; order Pelecaniformes; family Ardeidae; genus Egretta; species Egretta garzetta. The sequence continues at coordinate 7,717,148 of NW_009260435.1, read as the reverse complement.
TCCACAACACTGTCTGCTCGAGGTGTAAAATTCACGACTATCTCGCAACAGGTAATTAACATCCCAGTTACTGACTCTCCAGCTATGTACTTTGAAGTGCAGACTCTCCAAATCTTTAAGTGCATTCTAGATCAGTAGAAAATTACACTGGTATTTTTGATTGAAGTCTCTTTTCCTCCATACTAAGTTAAGGAGCTATTTAACTGTTCTTGAGTATCAGAGATCCAGTACAAACCACAATAGGCAGGTAACAATCAAACGGATGGGAGCAGTTCAGCTTGCCCCATCCCTTGCAGTCTCAGGCTGGACTCCAGCCATACTCAGCACAAACTAAAATCCTACCACATAGCAGCAGTATAAGCCTGCTAACTGCTTGTTAAATTTTAAACATGCTCTGGTCTGAGAACAGACCCATGTACTGGCCAACTCAAGTGAAAAAGTTACCTAATGCCCTCAGGTGCAAAAATACCTTATCATTAAGAAATTATCTGAACAAAAGAAAACCTGATTTCAGTAGGTGACCACTCTCGAGGTGTGTCAGACTAAATAGCTATTCATGACTAATTCATTAATTGTGGTAACAACATGTTTCTCTATTACATTCAAACTATTACCTTCAGAACAGATTCATCAGAACATCCTTAGTGACGGCAAAAGGTTTATCAAGTCTCTGCCTATATACTAAGGGTACAGGCTGTACTGTCAATACAGCCCAAATATACTTGCTTCAGCACTTGTCGTCTTTCACACAGTTAAGTCTGTTTTCAGAATAAACAGCTCTTAAATTCCTTTTTACAAAAGAAACTTTCAGGACTGGAAAAAAAGTTGTTTAAGTCTATAAACCTACCCTATGTCACTGAAACAGGGATTTCGAATTCTGTGGTGTGTTCTGCTCTTCTGGGTGGGTTTCAAACATTCTTTTCTAGAACTAGAAGGTTTTAGTTTTGTCAAGACTGTATCCATAATGGCTTAATTTTGGGCAGTCCAATACATGCAGCTGAACTTTATTTAGTCTGAGTTTAAGTATGGATTACAATACTTAAGAGCAAGAAGAGTTCAAACTCAGTACTCCTAAACTAAAGATCAAAATCTACTGTCACAGAATTAATTCCTATTTTTACTGGTGAATTGCATGGGAGCAGATAAGGCAGCTAGCTCTTTCATCAGCACATTTCCAGTGATTACAATGCTTTTCTGAAGTACACTGTATTTGCTTCTTTCTCAATATGACTTTATTAGTGACTGTTTAAGAAACTCGGTTTAGGGCTTGGGGTTCCCCCCGCCCAAATCTGTACTGGGAATAGAGAATACAACATGAGCCCATCCAAGTACGGTCTCAAGAGAAAAAAAAAAATCAAGGAGAAAGTTAAGAGGTGCGACTGACGTTGAGTTTCTATTTCTTCTTTCCGCTTCCACCATCAGCAATTAAGGGATGAGTGTTCATTTCACTAAAAGTACTTCGTAACCTCCACTAATTCCAATTCTTTAGAATTTAAAATACATCACTACTAATGTATAGACCAATGGAAACTCTGCTGTAGAACAAGGACTTGTAACCATGCAAATACAAGCTTTTAGTATTGAAGACGCAGACCCACTTATCTTAATCCATCCCATTAGTGCCACCTAACTGCTTAACATCACTATAACTCCATGTAGAAAACTGCACTGTATACATCTACGAAGAAAACAAACCCGATGTGACCCTGCCAAGATTAACCCATGGTTTGGGGAAGGTTAGGTTCTCCAGAAACACTGTATCATCCCTGTCTTTTAGTGAAGAAGGATGTTCGTTTTGTCTAGAACAATACCAAATATGGGAATAAGTAACCACTGCTCTGCTTCCTCTCAAGTGTTCCTAGAATGAACCAAGAATAAAAACACAAAGTAAAGTACAGGAAGAAACCACTGCTGGTCATGAACTTATTCTGCATATTGAGATCAGGTCTCTGTGGACTGGGTGTGCTGGTATTTCAGGCATTAATAGCCCTTGAAGTAGAATTCCTATTTACCACTAGAAAAGCTTTAAAGAGCAGTACTCATTGGAACAGCTTTAAGACTTCTGGAGAAGTCAGCTGGGTAACTGACACTAGGAATTGGTAAACTAAGTATGCCTTTCAAAATTAAAACTGTCAATTAACAACAGTACTATCTCCATGAAGTAATTAATGCATTCTCTACTACCGCGTGCTACTTTGTAGCCTCAAAAGAGGCTCACAGGCTTCATTAAACGTATACCTGAGACTGAAGCCAAGGTCACTGGAGACTGTAGTTAAGTTCTGTAGAGAATACATATTCTGTGTGTTTGAAGGCAGCTTTAAGCTAGAACAGATTCATCTCCATTGTTGTATGTACTTTTTTAAACAACAGAACCCATTTCAGTTGTATCAAATGTTTTGTTAATCACATAGCATCATATATGCTGATATAATTGTTATTTAAGGCAAGTATTAAACTGGGCAAATTCGTATTTTCTCCAGTACATTAGATCTAGTCCTTGATTGCCATGCAGATATACATTAATACATAGTGCTGTAAGAAAAGAGTAACAGTTATAGACAAATATCTAAGCCACTTAAGAAACCAGACTTAGTTGCTAGAACACGTACTCAACATATACCTCGAGTTCCACATATTGGATACTCAGGCACTGTTCAAGCCCTCTTTCACTTGGTTACATACACTTCTAATCTGACTTGCGCTGCTGAAGACCTATCCCTATTCTCTCATCTGAAAACAATCATGCCTTGAACCCTGTGATTGCAACACAACACAACACTGGGACAAAAAACTAGTGAAACACAGCAGAACAGCAAAAGCAGCAGCCTCTCCTACAATGAAGTCATTCTCCTTCCCCCCAAGTCACTTTAAATGGTACTCAAGTTTATGCTTATTAAAGGCCAACTCTCAAATCAGACCTCCATAGAATAAGCAATATCACAACAGGACCTCCATTCGTTACAGAAAACATTCAAGATCACTTTTCCCCTGTGTCAAGCTTAATTCATCTTTAAAAAAAATAAATCACAATAGAGGAATCTGAAGAAGTTACTGCAACTCCAGCTTTAAAAGTGAAGTCTACTCCTGTAGACTGATAGTCTACTCCTATAACCTAGGATCAGCAACATATTGGGACTTTGGTCCTTACAGGGTTCTGAAAAACTGTTCCTGCAGGGACTTTGCCTTCAACCACTGGTAAGCAGAACATGACACTGGCCATCAAACATGAACCCTGAAGGGCCCACTGAATCCCATCACTTAGCTGGAAAAAAAATGTTCCTGCTCACACAAGCACTGTGTGCTAATGCCACCCCTTACTAAGGCAACTAGCAAATGCAGGCTTTAAGGATCTGTAATTAGGAACTCTTGGCTTCCCAAGGAAGAAGCAGGAAGAGGTGCTTTGCAAAGCCAACAGTCACTGCAGAGCAAGTAAACAGCTAACAGTCTGGATACAGTTCAGGATAGACTTACGCATTTTTAGCTCTTTTGCTACAGATGTCTCAGCAGGTTTAAGCTGCTACTCTGTAGCAGTAGGCCCATACTTCCCCTTTCACCAGGACCACTCAGTTCCAAAAAGTCACCTTACTCAAATCTTGCAGGTTACACAAAGAACAGCCAGAATACCCTCAAAAACTGAAAACATCTGAACTGCCCTACCCTGAGAAGTTATTTTGACTTTTCCACTGCAAAGACCAGAATGTTTTTGTAGGAATCTTTGGTTTGCTGAATCTAGCAATTATTGACAAATATAGTAGTTCCCAGCATATATTTAAAGTTGAGGGGAAGCACTGAAAAAGGCTTTGGAGACTACCAACAATACAGCATCAAGTCCTGGAAACATGACTCTGCATAAGGCACAACTTCTAAGTGGAGAAAAAAAGAAAACCTAGCTGAAGTAATTCTGTTCCTAGTGAGACTACTGTATTTTAATTGGTAAAGTCAAGTACTTGTTTTCATGGATTAAAGCAATTCAGGAACTAATCAAGTTTACACAAGAACAGTGTCAGCAGGATATTATATCGTATAGAAGCTATATGTAATTGTCATGGTTTAACCTCAGCTGGCAACTAAACCTCACCCAGCTGCTCGCTCGCTCACTCCCCACACCGGGGGATGGGGGAGAGAATCAGAGTTAAAGGGAGAAAACTCGTGGGCTGAGATAAAGACAGTTTAATAGGTAAAGCAAAAGCTGTGCACACAAGCAAAGCACAACACAGCATTCATTCCCTACTTCCCATGGGCAGGCAGGTGTTCAGCCATGTCGAGGAAAGCACGGCTCCATCACACCTAACAGTGACTTGGGAAGGCAAACGCCATCACTCTGAACATTCCCCCATTCCCCCCTTCCCCCTTCTTCCCCCAGCTTTATGTGCTGAGCATGACGTCATATGGTGTGGAATATCCCTTGGGTCAGCTGGGGTCAGCTGTCCCAGCAGCTTCTTGTGCCCCCCAGCCTGCTTGCTGGGGT
>NW_009260435.1:7704110-7712604 GCF_000687185.1 Egretta garzetta | reverse complement strand
CAACATGGTCTCCTGCACGAACCTAAACCATAGCCCCATACCAGCTACTATGGAGAAAATTAACTCTATCCCAGCCAAAATCAGCACAGTAATACAATCATGCTTTGTAATACATCAGTTTCCACAGTATCCAAATTTTAATTCAAATTATGGTAGGAAAGGTATCAGAAGTTTCCTGACAGCAGTACTGTGTCAGTCTAATTTGCTTCCATAAAAATTGTACTATCAAGAATCAATAAAAATTATAGAACTAAGTATGATACAAGTTTAATACAATGATGGATTCCTGTGACTAATTAGTTCTAGATGATTGCATCCTATCACTAGTTCCTTCAAAAACATGATCTGTATTTAGACAGCAATTCGTAAGTGCCAATACCAAGACAGTAGAAATAATTATGCAAAATCCATATATTTCATTGGCCTTATCAGAAGATACTGTAGAATTATTTATTAATTCAGACTATGCAGACAGACAGTACCTCTGTGCTCAGAAAGCCAGGATAAGTGGTTTTGTAGCTTTATATTCTTTCTGGAATGAATCTCACCAAATTGGAAATCCTCCATTTAATTTGAGTATATCTGTACTATAAAGATGACTGTTTTCAATTATTGTTATAAATGCTTTTGCATATTTCCCTTTCTGTATGTACTGAATACAGCTGGGAACATGGTACAGGAAAACAAATTCTTTCATGACTGAGAAACAGACAAACAAAATTCTTCTCGAACACTGGAAGAAAAAACAAGTACTCAGAAGCACGCACTTGCTCAAGTACCATGAAATGGCCCTTAAGATTAGGTTTAATGAAAGTAATCCTTCAATATACCACAAGAACACTGCTTTCACATAGCAAATGAAATTATTTTCGTATACAAAAACATCTGCAATAAGATAGTCCAAAACCTGAGTGATGAAGAGGTGTTCAGCACATGCCAGAACCACCACAACAGCTCAAAGCCCAATAGCTAACAGAATGCTAATGTTGTACATATACATATGTACATACATGTTTACAATACTTAGGTAAACCTTTGCCCTTGGAATCTTCCCACTAACCCCCAGACCAGTAGTACTTCATACCAAATGAGCTATCAGAGTGTACAGGGGTCACAACCCCAAGGACTTTAAATGTGTTGGCAGCATTTGTCAAAAGAAATTCAAATACACTTTGTATCAGCATACTTCTTTAGAAAGTTGGGAATAACACAGGGTTAAGAGTTACCGCCAAAGCAAATTTGGAAGCACTTAGGCATTTGTGCAGACTTGTATCCTTCAAGGCAGAAAAAAAAAAAAAAAAAAAAAAACCAAAACAAAACAAGATGAGACATTCTTGACTACTGCTTGGCACTGCAAATATATTACTGACAAGAGTAATAACAAGAGAACCTCCATTTTTCCGTATTTCTGTTATTAACAATATACAACTCAAAGCTCAGGAAAACACATAAATCACTGCAAAAGATAACAGTGCGCACTGGTGAACTGCCTAGTATTTAAAGCCTCACAAATGTTGTGGAATGTCAGATTGAAAACAGAAGACTGTCCCAGCAGGATCAAACATCTGGCAGCATATTACTTCATAAGACATAAGGATGAAAAATTTAAAATCCTGAGTGTTAAGAACATTTGACATGTTTTATAAAGGATATCAGGCTGCATTGTTCAGACTTGAATATGACTTCAATGCTTAAATTAGACAAGGCTGACCGAGAACTCGTTAGACTCAGGCTCAGCTGATGAAGGTGATTCAGTGAGTGGTTCTGAGCTGGCAAGGAAAAAAACCCTCACATTTCCTGTACAGGGACAAGTGCAGCTACAGGACTGCTAGTCGTTTGAAGGATGCCAGCAAAAACCTCTCATTTAGACTTCAGATTGCTGAACAAAGCACCAAAATAGCTTCTAGAAGCACATGCTTTTGCGTAAACCATTTATGTTCTTTTTTTGATGAAGTAAGCTAAAGAAAGATCTATCATCTTCCCACCCCAAGAGTATAAAGCCGTCGCCTTTCACATTGTTCCCCTTACAGCCAGAAGTGGTTTTCACCAGAGACCCTTCTGGCAGCTGAAGATGACAGGAGAGCAAAGCACCAGACCTGTTTTATAGTCCCTTCTACGCTTCCAGAATGGTGTTGATCACAAAGCATGCTCAAGATCCGCTAACTTTAAAGCTCACATTTAGTTGTTGGATTTAGTAAGTTATGTTAGCAGGTAATTCTTCATGCTTAAAAGCACCTCTGAAGTATGCTTCCCAATAAGCATCACTTGTGATAACTGACTCATGCTCCAATTACCCATACTGCTTTCCTAGTCAGCTCTCCCATTGGGTTTAAAAAAGCATTTTCAGTTCCAAATAAAAAAGTTTCAATTCAGATTTTTTAGAAATACACTTTATAGATTATGAACCCAATCCACGAATGGTTTCGATGCCAATTAAATACCACTATGTCTTTGGAAAAAGATCCTTGACCACACACCCCTTCCTAGGCTACATACATTACATAATCTTGAGCTTAGATGTACTTGCTGTTGTACATGAAGCAGTCAAACTCCAAAGCCATTTACACATTTGTATGACGCATATTTAATAAAATAGACGGAAAATACCTGTAAAGTTCAGTGCATGGAAATGCCCTAGGCTAAGAAACCTTTTCCTACCGCCATAACGACTTAGTCAAGCAGAGAGAATGGATCACATGCACTGCCAGGACATGACTGCACACCTGGTCTCCCCAAGGGGTATTTGCATTTTTAAAGAGGTGAAGGTAGGAGAAGGGTAGGAAATCAGTAGGTGGAGGATAGGAAAGCCAGAAGATAAGGATGAGTCAGAAGATGAACAACAGCCATATTTCCTGGGCAGGACAGTGATTGGCATCTCAGGAACGTGGGGGAAGGGAGCAGGAGATAGGAAACCCTGAATGGAGCCCAGGAAGGTCTGACTAAAATACAGCTCCTCACACCCAAGCTCCCCCAGGAGTGCAACAGGAGGCTAAGATTGCACAACAGTCCTAACAACTAGGTGAGGTGAATGTCTAAACAACTTGTCAGTGTAAGAGACAGCTCTTGGTTCTGATCTTAAGATGGGGAAAAAATTCTTGTTTACCTTCTCCCATGTTTTTCTTATATTTGTAAATACTACCCATATAGTAAAAATAATAAAAGCCAAACAACATGCAACAGCTAACAGAGTCCTTTGGTTACAGCAGTTTCAAAAATTAGCAAGCAGCCCATACACCTGTAATACTTCTCCATACAGAAGCAGAAAAAAAAAAAAAAAAAAAAAAAAGACACTTCCACAAGATAATAGGAATTCTGGTCATTTGCTAGTGACCAGCATTGACCAGAAAAGCTCCTTGGCAGACAATAGTATAGCAAGGAAATTAATGACCTCCCAAAGATGAAAAAATGTTTAAGAGAACCTTTATATGATTTTCCCCCAAAAGTTTAGCCCTTTACACACACTGATGTAAACCTTTGTTGCTCTTTTGAAGGTGAGACTTTAGATAGTACAAAGTGGCTTCATTCAAAAATTTAACAATAGTGCAAGACAACCCTTTCTTGCCAAAGCCTATGCCTGGTGATTTCTGTGTTTGCAGAGGGACTAAACCATTTTCTAAATCCTTCTTTTTTTAAAAAACACACACCACACTATTCCCAGTTCTGAAAACTGCTGCTTTGATTTTATTCCTTTTAGTCATGGACTGTTAACTCCCAGAACAAGACTCGTTTTAATTAGGTGCAAAATCCCTTTCCAACATAGATCTTAATGCTTTCCAGTAGCCACACACCATCTAGATCTAGAATCCAGCTTGCTAAAAAAAGCAGACTAAAGTATTGCATTACAATAGCGTTTTAGGAAACTGAAAAGGAAAGCAGATCAATTTGTCACATATAAGCCATGTATTGTGGCAACAACCAGAACCAAAGGGTAAGCAAAAACCTGACAACTTACAGGCCACAGTAAGCCAGATACCAGGCTAGTCTCTATCAGCAAAACTACAATGATGTGTCAGAACAACTCATAGAACTACCAGGGCCACCTGGGGTCCTTGGCAAAGTAAGTGTAAGAGCTAGGAGCCCAGGAGAAAAGATTACCTCTTACCTTTTTGCTCCCTTCCTCATCAGATGCAGCATCAAAAACTAATTAGGTTTTATTGATATAAAGGATTCTTCTGTAGCTCTGAGGATGTTTATTTGCATGTTCTCTATCTATACAACAGTAATACAGGCATACAACATCAGAAGGCAAATCTAAACATGCAGGCATTTCTGATTCCTTTTGCTGAAATTGGGAATAGAAAAGTACAAAAGCCTTTATTCTTTCATATAACGTGGATAGAGCAGTGCATGACCATTTAGATTGATGTCACTTTTACACTAACTCCTAAAACTGGCAAGAGAGTAAACTGGTATTTATGAAGGAAAAATATTTAAAATTATTACAAAAGGAGCTGAGAAGACTTCTCTAAAGACATGTGCAACTTCTTAGTGTTTCAAGCAAGGAAACACACTTTCCATGTTAAGATGAGAATATTAGATTTTACTGAGAACTCAGTAAAAGCCTGACAATATTTCACTGACCAGCTATCACAAAGGCTCTAAAAAGCTTGTTTTAACTTTCCCCATTCCACAAGAGCAGCAACACTAAGATGGGGCAGTAAGACTGGGGCAAGTAATCCCTTCAAGGTAAGAAAAAGTGGCTACAAATAGTTTGAAGTACTAATAGCATTGTCACCCCATTTCCTTCACAACAAGCTAGTTATGTATGGGGCGGGGGAAAGCAATTCTGCAAGGCAAAATAAATTATGAGAAAAATGCTTATGACATACATACATACACAATCACGTTTGGTTTTTAGCTGCAAAAGCTGCTTTTGGGCAACATTCTGCATACATTAGTGTTTTCTGAAAAAGTGCTCTAAAATACACAATATATCCATAAACCATTCTAGAGTTCTAAACTAGAAACAGACAAGCACACACACAATGTAAACCTAAACAAAACACATCAAATATGAATCACTAGCTTTGATATTGAACATGCTACTGTGCTTTATTTTATATATCGGCCAGACAGCAACATCATATAGCTGGAAGATTTTTCCATTAATGCACCTCTAGACATAATGTGAAGCACATGCTGTTACCCTTGCTACTATTCCACATTTGGCAGAGAGCAAGGTTTGAGCTTACGCTACAGTCTGCGGCACCAGACAGAAAAGCACCCTTCAAGTACAGAAGCATCAGTGTCTTGCTTGTGACTTTCTTGCAGGAAAAAAATGTAAGATAGTATAAGGTCCCAGTTCGCATTACACTAATTATTTTAGGACCAAATCCTAAAGGCTAGCAAGCTCTTTCAGGCTAATTGAGTCCTTTTCATTTCTGCAGACTTTCATAAGCATTATATGTAATTGGGACATCCCCAGCATCTTGCTGGACTGGGCTATGAATAGTATCTGACCTCTACTGATATCAAGCTATGCTGAACTGCTATAAAAAGGTTCCTTTTTAAGAATCAACCTTCCATCTTTGTTGAAGAAATAGAAACCAAATATGCCCAGATAAAATGCACATACTGACTGCAATGCTACAGAAAAATGCTTAGCATCGACATGCTGGTTAAAGGCAAGATATGAGCACTTTTTTTTTCTTAACATAAGTAAATTAGACAACCCTGACTTGCTTGACAATTTGTGAGTTGCTCCAGATACCACTGAACCTGCTTTCCCTTGGAGCCTTCCCTTCTCACTCTCCCCAGCAAAACTTTGGAAGTAGTAATCTAGAACAGAGATTATGCCAATACAGGAAAGTTGATCATGGGTTGTTGTCAGGGTGTTTATTTGGTTTTCTGTTTTCTTTTGGTTTTTTTAATAAATATGACAGCAGTTTATGCCTTAGAAACAGTATTATGTTTGCTGATTAGCATTCGATGTTTTATCCTTAAGTTTTACAGAACTACTTTAAATGAAAGGTTCAAGATCACATTGTCACATTAATGTGACAAGATTATTTTTGTAACACAATACAGATTCTCTACCCAACTCCAGATAAGATCCTCCCATGCATCTCCATGAACTACCTAATGATACTACGGAGGTCTAAACTCACAGTATAAAAGCAAATGTTGCATAAAGTTCACCTGACCTCACATTTCACTTCAAGCAAGTTTCAGCTTAGTTTTGCTGAGAGGTGTCCTGAGCATTAAGGATCAAGTCCTTCACTGGAGTGGGACACTCTACACTTACACAATACGCATTTTTGAAGACTTACAAGTTGCACCTAAGCTCTTAGAGGTTCTACTTTATTTTGAGTTTAAAAAATTGAAATGCAAAGTTAATAAAATGGATGCATTTCAAGACAAAAATTTCAATGGTTGCCATATGTTCCTTAAAAACCATCAGCTTTGATTGCAGTTTAGCCCCACTGTTTCTCATCCCCACCTTGTACTGCAACATCCAGCCATGAAACTGCTCACCCATTCTATGTCTGCAGATCTCCTCCTGAAACCACACTGTTAACTGGATATAGATATTGATCTAGATTAAAAATAAACCAGCAAAAGAGTGCATACGTATCACTAAGTTGCACAGAACTGCACAAACTTGCCAGCAGACCTGAGCAGGGCAACGCACCATGGCACAGAGGCTAGAGAAGAAGGCACGTTTACACCAGCATCACCTTTATACGCTCTGCTGTATCAGACTGCCTGAGAAGCATGAAAATACTACAACTGATGTCGGTGGTAACTCAGCACCCCACACTGGGGACCCTGCCAGAACAGGAAAAGTTTGCTCTAAGGTCTGCAGAGACAATATGGCAGAAAAGACTCAACTTATGACATTCTGCTTCCACCACCACCCCCTCAGTCAAAATTGTCAAGACAGAAATAAGGGAAATAACATGAATTTTTTATACAGCACAGAGAACAAGTATAAAGTTTCAGGATACTAGTCATGAATCACAATTCATGTTCGTAAGCAGTAAGTCCTGCCCGGCAATCCTTCTGCCATCTTTCTAAGCTACAAAATTATTATCAAACAATCATTTGGGCATAATTCTTAGAAAAAGCAGTAGTTTTAAAAACAATCTTTTCTGGTTTTGTTGTAATCATTACTTACAGACAATGTTAAAAAATGCAATTCACATTAGCTTGAGATCTCACAGTGAAAACATGAATTCAAGACTACTTCAGTATCAAATTAAAAGCTGGAGAATAACTGTCTGAATAGTTCCCTGAAAATGATATCTTGTGGAAGAAATTAGTTCTCTTACTTTAATAAAGTAAAACTTATCAAGCATGTTACCAATTAGTTTATTAGTATATTTACAAAAACTATATTTTGATTAAAACCTTTCATTAAAAAGGGATTAATGGAGTCAACAAGCAGATCAACTAACAGATTCACTGATCTCAAAGTACTACAGTTAACAGGTAAACATGTCTGAAGGACCTGCACCAAGGCCTTCCCACCCAATTTAACATGTCAGCAGCCTAGGCAATGATACATAATCTCTACCAGGAAGTCCGTAAGTGCCACAGGTGTCTGTGAACTAGCAAGTACTGAGGGGCAAAGGTTATGGTTAGAGAGTTGATTTGAACCACCTGGCTAAACAATCAACTCACAGGGAACATGTGTACCTATCTTATTCAAAGCTCCTCACCAATAACAGGACTGTGAGAGCTGGTGGTATCACTACCTCCAACTGTGACAGAAATTTTAGCTTCCTAACCACTGCAATGCTTTACTTAAAGCAAAGACTCACACTCAACATAGGTGTAACCAGGCACAAGGACTAGGTTGGTCAATCTTTAAAAGTTAACCGTAGTTAAGCTTTAGTAGAAACGATGCAGAAGATTTCCTAGATTTCTCAGATCATTAGTATTCCACTTCAAAACAGATTTTAATAGATTACTTTTTTAAAGGTTATGGATTTTAGTCTAGTTTATTACCTCATAGGATTTTTCATTACTTACTCTTAAGTTCTTGTGTAACAGGTAGTCATAATCGTTACTTGGATTACTTCAGGATGAAAACTACTATCAGTCATCAGGAATTAATTACTAAAGCTAAACCAGGTTCAACTGCTGAACTTTTTTTCCTCAAGGTAGTAGTGATGCACCTGACCGATATCACATCCCCATACCATACCATTTAACAGACCCAGCAGCTGCAGAGCCCGGATACCCCAGCTTCGGGAGTTGCATTCGCTGCACACATGCAAGTTGCTTTGCTGGCTGTCATCAGGCCATCCGCCCGCAGGCGGACCGACGCAGAGGCCGAAACTCGGACGGGGGTGCCCGACAACAGCAGCTCGGGGAGAGCGGTCTCCACGCAGAAACCCCTCCAGAAGCACCCTCTGAGGCGGAGATGCGTCACCTGTTGTTCAACAACAGCGTCGCGCTACCTTCCCGCAGGATCTTTCCCACTTGAGGACACCGACACGCCAAACCCTCTTTAGATCCGAAACAGCGGAGACGACGGGAGACAAGGCTC
>NW_009260435.1:7697857-7703370 GCF_000687185.1 Egretta garzetta | reverse complement strand
ACCGCGCTGCTGCCGCTGGGTAGGCTACGCTTCAGGCAGAACCACGCTAGCGGTGCCCCCGGGAAGCCTGGAGCTGCGCGCGGTCCCCGCTCTTTCCTCCGCCCACGTCAGAATACCCGCAGAACTAAACCGCTTCTAATCCCTGGAAACGCTGGAAAGTACAAAGCGTTCTGATACCAAATGGATACTGAAACAAGTCCTAGGTGCACTCCACAAACACAAAAAAAATAATCAGGCGTTTGCCTGGTAGTTGGCATCTGCTCTATGTTGCTCATATCGTTCTGACCAGGATACAATCAATACAACTTCTAGGGATGTGTTTCCCAAGCGATCAAATGAGCAAACCCATCCACAGTTGAGGACTGTAGTCCTGCTAACAAATGCTTCTCCTCAGGCTTCAAGTCCTGTTGTTGACATTAGCAGATTTCTAACCACCGCATCTAAGCTAGAAGATGAATAAAATGGAAACAACATAATCTAACATTCAGCAACAGCCAGACCCTGAGTCATATGTTAATGCTTTGAAGAACACCAAACCACATCCTCAGCTCAGCTGGGTTTACACTGTACAATCACCGATCATGTAAAGTCTGGGATTTCCACAGTGGATTGCTTGGATGTTAACTGACATCGATGCGAGGGGTAGGACATATCTTCATTGAGAAAGTAGCTGTGGTAAATACGAGCTGCAATAGCTATTCAAGCAAAAATATATAGGATAGTGCTAAAAGTGAGCAGAACTTCATGGGAGATGAGTTTCACACTTTGGTTCCCAACAGAAGGTAAGTAACAGCAGTTTTACGGAAATAGGACAAAAATAGTTTGCCTACTATATCATTTGAACATGGAAATGCTACATAAATTTATGAGACTGTGATAAAAGTGGTAAAAAACCCCTGTAAGAATCCAGAGAGCGTATATAGAGCTGACAAAAGAAAGAGAAGCTATGTAAGTTACGTAGGTTTTTCTATTTGCTTTGGAGGTAGGTCTTTCTTAAGGCCTAGGTTCATTTTCTGAAAACATATATTTGTATGTATGTGTACTTACACACACACAAACATCTTTACAACAAGGTATGAAAAGAGCAGAGAAACTAGGTTGTGGAAGAGTAAAAAAGTGCATTCACACTGGACAGCTAATTAGGAAACTAGTCCCGAGTTCACTGCATTCTACACATGCTGCTTGGGGTCCCTCCACTCCAGATGGACCAGAAGATGACTTTCAAAAAAAATTTTAGGGCTGAAGGCATCAGTGCTCCACATCTGCATGACCCTTTGCTAAGCACTATGTGTGCCAAGCACAGTCTAATTCACAATGAACTCTTTTCATGCTTTTAAACATAGTCGTTTAATTCTGCTTATTTTAATGATAAACATCTATTCCCAAGCTGACTGTATTAAGTGAATGATACTTATTCAACATCCATGCTCAGAAGCAGGGGAAGGCATTTCCCTTCAAAAGTCAGCGGTGGTGTGCCTGAACCGTCTGCATGCCTGGGCTCCTCCTGCCAGGAATATACAATAGTCATCTCTGAGAAAGGCAGAACCCACGTTTTCATCTTGAGGAGCTCCAGCAGAGTAAAAAGGAATATCTGTACTTTCAAATGATGCATAGAACTTCGAAATGGTGACATTTCTGCCATAAAATTCATACGGACAGGCTACCTTTAAAAGGCCTAACTTGAAAAGATTTAGGTAAAATTCCCTGCCTCAAGGACTTTGATCAGTTTTTTCAGCGCTTGTATTGTCTGATGGTGTTGTGTTTGGTTAGTAACACCTACCAGCCCATGCACAGAAGTGTTAACATCAAGAATTATTTTGAGGATGTTTTCTGGCTGCAAGCAGTTGCAGTGCTTGGTCCTCCTGATATTGATCACTAGTGCTAAACTTCAGGAAAACATTTAAGGACAAGCTTCACTTCAGTGCCTGAGGAGGTTTATTGCCCTAGCGTCCGGGACTCGTTTCAGGGGTGGGTACAGGCTCAGGGCTGCAGGGAGTGACTACGGCCTCTTTGCCATCACCTGATTTGGAGCTCACCCCGCACTGGGCAGTGCCACAAGAGAGAAGTTGTTGCCTCCATAGCGCGGCTGGGACCTCACACGTGTGTTTCCATCTACCCACTGCCTGAATGACACTGTGTGCCAGCACCAAATGGGAATCAGGCCGATGCTGAAAAGTATAAAGACTAAACTGTCTGAAAAAAAGAACGTGGTCCTTACCTCTGGAAATGCCACAGAATACAACTTTCTTTTGCCCTCCATTCTAAAGACATTATTGTGGTTTCAGAAAGAAATAACTTTCTTTACAAGAAGTCAGCAAATCTGGAAAAGATTAGGAATTTTAATTAAATAGGCACTTCCCTGACTGCTTTCTAATTGGTTAAAACTGACAGCCAAAAAAAAAAAAAGCATTACTGCTTTTCTCTTACTTACAAAATATATTTAAAATAAGTTTTATAAGCCACATATTTGTCTTCTGTTGATCAGAATCATTTAATTAATAATTTAATGAATGCCTGAAAGCCACTCAAATGAGGCTTAATATCCTTAACAAGACATCATCCTTTTAGTTGGAAAACCACACAATCTGGTATTTCTTAGAAAGATGAAGGATTTGTGTCATAGAAAAACAAATGGTATAAAATTAAGGAAACTAAAATTTAATGCAATTTTTGCTGTATCTGCTTTCCAAAGAGTAAACAGACACTTTATAGTCATAACGTTTCCTGCTACAACGCAGATGGTTACATTCTGCCTTCAGGTACACTTGGCGAATGTAGAATTCTACTTACAGAAAATAAAAAAAAGGATTTACCAATTTCTTCTAGTGAAATGTAGGGAGAAACAAGCCAGCATGTATAAAACAAAGGTAGAAGTGACTTAAAATGGGATGAAGTCACTTCAATGATTAGGACAGGTTTCCGTGTTGGAAAACAGGATAATCGTTTTAGCTTTCTTTCACTCCCTTTCTCTGTACCTAACACAGTATCTTCCTTCTTCCCTCTCCTATGTTGACCTTAGAGGAGCATACCTGTTCAGAAAACATGCTTATTGACATGTTCAACATGTCCATCTAAAATACCACTAGAGTAAAAAGTACAGTAACAAAGTCAACAGCCCTTTTTCACCCACTTGTTGTAGGGTTTTGGTTTTGTTTTTTAAGAAAAATAGCATGTGGCTCTTTTACTCTGGATCTGATTAAGAGAAGCCTCAGATGCAAGAGATACTCAGAATTCATGGAGTTGAATTTTTCTCCAACTGCAAACCAAAGTGTATGAATAATGTTGTTATTTGCAAGGCTGGTATAAATCTGGAAGAAGTCCACAAGGACTTGGTAACCGAGGAGCTTTGCCTCTTGTGTTGCTGGGACTGACTTCAGTTAAGCTATGTAGGTTCACACTGACAAAAGTACAAGGACTGTATTTTTGTTCCTCAGAGGGAGACTTTTTGAAATGTTACACAAACTTTTAAGATCAAAACTGTATCTTACAATGAGCAACCTGACCTACCATCAACACCAGCCCTGCTTTGAGTGGGGAGTTGGACCCTCCTTCTGAGGTCCCTTACAGCCTAAATTGCTCCGTTCTGTTATTCTACGATTATCTAAAATGGGGCTCCATTCATGAGTGAGACAGTTGAACACTCCAGAATAAATTAACATCATTGTTGATGTTGTGCCTTGATAAGGAAAGTGATGTGAATTTGCCTTCAAGAAAATAAATCCACATATTCATTACCAATTACACTGAAGATGTAATTATGTAAAATACAACAGTTTAGTACTGCTTTAGTTAGAAACATCGTGGAAGTGATGTAAGTACAAAAATAATGATCTCTGATTAACACAAGATGAAAAGAACATCTGTGTGGGTCAAAGCAAAGATCATTCACCTCAATATCCTGCATCAGACAGTGCCCAGTATGGATGCCTAGGGAAGAGTGTAAGAACAAGCATGTACATGTCACTTCCCCATCCCTCGGCCCCACCATGCTGAACGCTCTTGTCAGGCAAGGGCTAGAGCGAGAAAGCAGGCTGAGACCTAGCATGGAGGTACCTTGCAATGTTAATTTCAAAACTGCAGTAGGAGGTACAAATGTTGATGTTTTTTTAAATTAAAATAACTTTAATCAATTTGCTTTAAATAACAATTTGCTTTCAAGCCCCACTCCTGTAGACATACATACTCAAGAAAACACAGAGTATCCCAGCAGTCCTTTAGCAAGAAAAAACACAAGGCACAAATGCACAAAAACTATACAGGTGTGTGAAGTTGGTTTAGGTATTTGCCAGAATAGAGAGAATAGAGAATAGAGCTGTGTACATCAGTAACCTAGAGCAAGTTCAGCAGAGGCCAGTGGGACAGTCAGGGGCTGGAGCCCAGGCCCCTGGGGAGAGGCTGGGGGAGCAGGGCTTGCTCAGCCTGATGAAAGCAGACTTTGGGGCACCTAACAGGGATGCCCAGTACCTATGAGGAAGCCATCAAGATGGCAAAGCAGCACTCTTCGCAGTGGTGCGTGGTGGGAAGACAACAACATAAATGCAAACAAGAGGGGTTCAGACTAGGCGTAAGGGAGACGTTCTTCCCCCAGCAGCCCATCAAGCATGACAGTAGGCTGCCCAGAGGGGCTGGCCAGTCTGCATCTTTGGAGGTTTTCACAAGCGGGCTGGGTAAACCCCTGAACAACTGTATTTGGCCTTGTCAGTGACCTCGCTTGGAGCAGGAGGTTGGCCAAGTGTCCTCCTGAGGCTCATTCAAACCTGAATTATCCCTCGATCCTATGACTCTCTGTTGGTTACCATCCCATTTTGAAAGCACCTATGGCATGTTTTGTTTCTGGCCTGATCCTTTGATGTGGGAATTACTTTAAAATAAATAGGTCAATCATAGTGTGGATTCAGCCCCGCCTTGCTTTTTACAATGGCATGTGCACGCTATAGCACTTTCATCCTTCACATCTGCCAGATATCCAGTCCTGCAATGGCTTGCCTATACAACAGCATGGGAAGTTGTATATATTTTAACCAAAATCAGAGACAATCTGCTATTTCAGAGTGAACTGATGCAGTAAGTTTGCCTCCGATTTCACTTATCCTTTGTTTACCCAAGGTGGTTGGACCGAAGTCCAAAGAATGACACAAGCAGGAAACACAAGCAAAGGCAGACACACCCTCCGTGGACTTTGTTTGTCCAGTAATACTTTCTCTTAGCTCATACGCCTCTGCTGTGCAAACAGACAGATTGTCTTTTCTGTGATACGTGAAGTTTTACTGAAGCTACATGTTAGATCTTGTTTGAAAATACGACCTGGAAATCTCACAAACAAAACTACCATTCACCATTGGTTTTAACAGTCTCGCATTCTGCCAGGATCTGTTACATGCTCTGGAAAAATCCATACTTTCAGTCACGCTCTCAGCTGGTTTGCACCATTAGAAATTCCGGGTAACTGCTGTTTTGCCACCACCAAACTTTCTTTCTGGAGGCCGACGTCGGCTGGTGCGGGAGCGGCGGGC
>NW_009260435.1:7670410-7697529 GCF_000687185.1 Egretta garzetta | reverse complement strand
AGAGCGGGGCTCAGCCGGGAGCGGGGAGGCAGGGGAAAGATGGGCAGCCCTGCCCTGCCCTGATCCAGCACTGGTGAGTGAGCGCAGCGCCCTGCGCCCGCCGGAGGCTCTGCCCGACTCTGTCCCTCCGTGTTGCATGGCCGTAGAGTGGTGTCTGCGCTGTCATGTCCTGTCAGCTGTTGTATACCCCGTGCTCCCGCGGCCACCACCGCGTTGACCGGTGACCCTTGGATTCCAGCTCGGATCCCGAGTGCTGCGTGGCCGCGTTAGCACAACCGAGCACCCGAGCTGGTCAGACCGATTTCTACAGGGGACACTGAGCCTGGGCTCAGAATCACGCCGGCGTCGTCACCTCTCCCTCCGCGGGGAGCCCCCCCCGCGCTCCCCCCCGCACCGCATCCCTGTTCACAAAACCTCCCAGCACCGCGGAGGGCTTTCGCAAGGGTTTCTTTCACCCGATTCGCCGATGCAGTCAGGTTTTGACCCGTCTTTTTGCTGAGTTGCAGCACAGGGACTTTTTCCACTTACTCCAAAATGTTGCCCCAAAGTGCTTCAGAGTAACGCCAGGATGCTGTGGCTCCCGGGCGGCGCCGTCATATGCTCCCCCGATGGCAACCAAAGCGGTTTCTATTTTAAGGAGAGCGATTAAAGCGTTTGCCTAGGCAGGTATTTCAGTCTGCTTTGATTCCCGTGTGACTTGTGGCAAGTCACATAATCGTGTCGTGTGTGTCCCCCCCGCTTCACATCCCTACCAGCAACATAAGGAAAATAATATTTTCAGGGATAATAATGCTTTCCTACCCCACAGGCATATTGTGAGAATGAATGTGAAAAACGCTCCGAGGTGCACAGACATTACAGCAAGTATTAGACATAGGTTATAATGGAAGATGGAGAATTGAACACTACAGAGGCACTTACCCTTCAAAACAGGAGATGTGGAGAACCCGCAGAAAATAAACATGCAAGGCAGCCTGCTGAAGCGGGGAAGGGAAGCCACAGTACGAATAGCAAGGAGTGAACTTAGCATTGCTAAAAGTGTTTCTTCAGCATGTCCCATGTATGATTTTTTTTCCCAAACGTTTACATGTCTGATGTCAGTGACTTAAAGAAATTATAAAGTACCGCCCCATATTCGTATGGAAAAGCTGCCTTACATATCGAGTGAACGGTTATTTTTGGCAATCAGGCATAACATTTAAAACTGGGAAAAATCTTTATCTCATCAATGTGACAAGGATATTTGAGATACTCAGTAAAACAAATCAATCAACCAAAATTTACTGGGTTAATATGTCATGATTTATATTACTACAGCAGTATCAAGCAGGAAACAACATCATTTCAAAAAATTAAACACATGAAGCCAGTATTTCAAATGGTATCTAAACTGAGCCCAGTTTACTGCCATTAAAATTGGAGCTATGTGAAATTACACTTCTCTGAATCTAGGCATTATGACAACTTATTTTTCTTTTATTTTGTATTTCTTAGTTTAAATCTGTCTTACACACACTCATAGAGAGGGAATTTGTCATTAGTTCTGACACCTGTCTGTTATTGTTTACTACAAATGCCTCCAAACTGCAGAAAAGTTTTGTACAACTGCTGAACAAGATCTTAACGCATCCTTTCCGGATGTTGGATCAGATCAAGAAATCTGATAATTGATGATGAGGTATTTCGGTGCGTACCAAGTGATGTGCTTAAGTAAGCAATAACAAACGAATGAGAAGCCCATCTGTGTAACTTTTGTTTCACGTGCAGAACTACTCCAGTCATTTGCATTTAGCTGCATGTCTAATGGTAGTCTGGCAGAGAAAGTAAAAACCTCAGGCAATCCTATGCTTTTGCTGCTCCAAACATGTTTTCTCTATCAGTAATAAATGGATCCTGAAGGCCGTAAGATTTTAACACTTGAGTTGAGGATTTTTTTGTTTGGCTGGTTTTTATAAGATGTATTTCACTAAGATACTGCTAGATGTACAGATGTTAATATTTGTTCTTCATTTTTCTAGGTAGCATCCAGTGCTTTGCTGCTGTGATACGTGTAGCTCTTCTTAAATCAGTGGGATATTCCTGTGTTTATAGTTAAATTGTGTTTAAATGCTTCACTGCATCAAGATCATTAAAATGTGTTATGGCCCAGAGGACTAAGAGTAAATGAGCTCAGATCTACTGAGAACTGGGTGCCCGGTTACTGTATAACCTTGCGGTACAGCTAGGAGGAACGCCCCGCAGAGAGGTGGCATTGTTTAAAAAAAACCAACTGGGAAACTACGAGTGTGAGGAGCAGATTGCAGGACCGGACATTCAGTGTCTGTGCAGGATTTTGAATGCAGAAGTCATCATAATGATACCCAGCTCTTACACTGCGCTTTTTACTTACCAGCTTGTAAGAACTTAAACAAGGAGGTAGGTATCATTATCTCTGCCTTCCATATAGGGGAATTGAGTCATTAGACATGGAAATAACTTGTCCAAAGTCATTAGGATCAGAGATTGAGCAAGGAATTAAAATCAGAGCTTCTGGATTCCTGTCTAGTGTCATTGCTGCTCAGCAACCCAGCTTCTCTTAAAAGTATTTTTTTTTCTAATTTGTACTTTCTGAAGCACCGTGCTATAAATAGAACACACATACTGTGACAATGTTTGCTCTCTGCTTTTAGGCAGTGCTTTCATACATTCCTAAAGCACAAACACGCTTTGCATTTTGAGATCTCGGAGGATAGTCCTATCACTTCTTTACAATTGATATCTGTTCAGTAACCCTATTTTTCTCTTTCTGTTTGTACAGCATATTGCACCGGCTTTCATCAGCAATTGCAAAAGTCTTTTCATACATCAGCCTTTAGTTTTCAGTGAAGATTTTAAGTTCCCAAGGAATTCAGGCTCAGGCTGTACTCATTCATACCATCTTTATAGTTAAAAATGTTTATTTGTTTTATATAGGGTGGAATAGTTGGATTTGATTGAGGCTACCATCTTTTTCAT
The DNA here is from genome assembly GCF_000687185.1 of Egretta garzetta. Taxonomy (NCBI): domain Eukaryota; kingdom Metazoa; phylum Chordata; class Aves; order Pelecaniformes; family Ardeidae; genus Egretta; species Egretta garzetta. Next base: position 7,694,535 of record NW_009260435.1, on the reverse strand, counting down.
TAATTTAATTTCTGTCAGTGGAGAAAGTTACTGAGCCAGGTACTGGTCTTACTTACATATCTAAGATGTCTTTCTGAAGCTATTTCACAGAGCTACCTGCTACCCTGCTGCAACGTCTGTCACAGTCTGGCTGGCTATGTCTAAAATCAAAAACAGAACGTGTATTCTTACCATAGAAGAATTTACTTAAAGCGTAAAGCATGGTCATTTAGATTTGAAGACGAATTAATAAAAGATGCTGTTTTACTAAACTATATTGATGTCTAACACATTTTATGTAGGTTTCTGACTGCCAATGCTTTCACCTGAAAAACACCTTACCCCTAATAATCTGCTGTCATGAAATATTTTTATTTCATTCTCTAGCCACTACTTTCTTGAGCTTTATGACAGTCATGTAGATCTTACTTTTTTATTCATTGATTAATGATGTCTGAGACCAGTAGACAGACTGGGGACAAGAAGTTTGTTTGCCTGTGTCCTGCCAAACCAGTTCTGTGGGTCAACAGCAGATTTCAGTTTCAAGGCTGTCAACCTTGCCTTTTTCAAGAGTATCATTTTCACTATAAAAAGCTTTTTAGCAGTTTTTAGTTTTCATTCTTTTGTATTGATTTTTATTTGCATTTATTCCATAAGCAGTATTTGAACTCCAAGATCAGAGCTGTCAGCATAATCTTAAACTTTACTTAAAGGTTCACTTAAAGCAGAAGCATTGTTATTTCAGTGCCAGATATAAACTATTAAATAATTCAATGTGTACTTTTTCAACAGACATAAATTATTGACCAGAAAATGGCCCAGCGAAGCCCAATCTTCCCAACTCTTGCCCCTTCTGAAAGGTACAGTTTGGAATGTAAAAAATAAAATCTTCATATTACAGAGTATTATGTGTCTCAACTCCCTAGCTACAGTAATGCTGTGGCTTGGGACGATGGCATTAGTATGCAAAGCAAAGTGAAATACTGTATACTCATTCAAATCATAGCCCAAATCACAATTCGTTACACAGCTTTTACTTAACCCTTTCCCAAAGAAATTAAATAGCTTAAACTGTAACTGAGTAGAAGTCCAAGAATACTATATGTTAGCCAGTCTTCTAATAGCATAGCGTAAGTGTGAAAACTTGGAGCCAGAAGTGACCTTTGTTGGGAGTCCTCATACACTTCTGTCTATATCATACATCTCTATCAATATCGTCATGGTGAAAGTAAACTGTTAATTTGCCTCATTAACAGGAAACAATATGGAGAATACACAGTAAATAACAGAGTTAAAAAAAAATCCTCTTTCAAAGTGGGGTTGAACTTGTATCTTCTCCACTTACACTTCTGAAAATGTTCTTTATTCTTTACAGAATATAGCAGCAGGAAAAGACTGCATGCACTAGCAGCCTAGGTTTTTGTTGTTTTTTCTTTTTACTTTGAGCACCCATGAGAAGCTTGTAATAATTTTGGTCTCTCCTCAGTTTCTATACCTACATATGCTCCTGTCCAGTTCATGGAGGAAACAAGCTTCTGTATAGTATTACAGGATAGCTACAGAGAATGAATGAAGGAGCAGACACAAGCTACTCTCGTTTAATCTCTGTCTGTTTCCATTTAATTTGCAATATCTACCTTCTACAGTTACTGCTTTGATTAAACCTGAAAATTGTAGAGACAAATAGCACTGCTTCTGAAACTCAATAAAAGGGTTTTGAATTTGGATTCTTAATCAAATTAGAGTTCTGAATTGTAATCACTTTTATAATGCTAATGTCCTTTTCTTAAGATCCTATGCTTTTGTAAGCTTCCTTAAAAAGTAGGAAAAACAAAGGCAGGTCAGGCTATAAAAGATGCATGCAGTAGCAAACACGGCACCCACTTATTTGTAGCAGTGGGCCCTCTCTCTGTATTTTGGTGCTTCTCCCCACTATTGCTACTAAGATAGTATTGCATTGTGCCCAGTGGAAAGACATTCTAGAGTTTTGTGTGAGAACAATATCTGGATATTCTTCTCCACTAGACGGGTTCGAAACCTACCGCTGCATAGCCAGGCATTGACAGCGGTCCCATTGGCATCTGCAAGCCTGGTGGATCAGCTGGAAGACAGAATCCTAAGCCATGAGAAAACAACGGCAGCTCTTGTGGAACACGCTTTTCGCATTAAGGAGGACATTGTTTCCACTCTGCACAGAATGCAGAACAAAGGGGGGGGCGACCGGTTGGCTAGGCAACTCTTGGAAGAACACATCCGAAACATAACGGCAATAGTGAGGCAGCTTAATCGGGACATTGAGGTATGTTAAGAACTTTTCACAGGACTAATGCCATCTCAGCTACTTGTTCCTTCTAATTTCATAAGTAAGTTTACCACAGGGTATGTAAAGGTCAGATAAGGTCTGAAGATCTTGTAAGCTTGTAAATTGTTTTTATAACTTGAAAAACTGTTTGCAAATTACATAATTCTTTCGGTGGCTATGAAAATAGCACAGAATATTAGCATATAAACACAGAAACCCTTGTGGTACTAATAAGCTTGCTTTTAAACACTGCACTGGAAAACCTTCAAAAAAGGAATTAATGCGACACTAATACCCAGCTCAACTTCAGTCCAAAGGCTGTGCTGTATAAACACTATGAAATGCCTTAGCTCTATAATAAACTTTCTTTCACTTCCGACTTACTGACAACACCAAGTAGCCAAACCTAACTGCTCATTTTTATGACCTAATCATATGCAGATACGTGACTTCACAGCTGACCTCTGCTGCAATGAGCAACAGGGGTGTGGGGGGCGGGGAAACAAAAGGATAAAAAATAATATTTAAGTCTCCATTCCTTTTTCAAGTTATACTTCATACATACTATGGCATTTATGTGCAGGTTGGACACTAAGAGTAAGAAATAATAAATGACCTAAAGGTATCTGGTTTAGCACTACAGAAGACAGAGCTTTTAATAAAGTAATAATAAAATGGTATCTGATGTTATGGAAGTACTGAAAAGTAACGAGTGACATTTTAAGTGTACATTAAATGTGACATACTGAGTTTATATTTGCATATGAATGCTTTGTAGATGCTGCAGGAACAGATACGTGTCAGAGACAATCTCAGCTATGGAACAAATTCTACCCTGAAGAGTCTGGAAATGCGGCAGCTTTCTGGTTTAGGAGATCTTCGGGGAAGAGTTGCAAGGTAAAAGTCAACACGGAAGTATATTTTAGGAACTAGCTAATGTTGTTTTAATCTTGAAGTATGAATGTTAATGATAATGGGCTGAATTCAACTTTGGCAAAATTCCCAGGATAATTTTGCTCGGTGTTTTCAAGAAAATGAATAATAATCCTTTGCATTCCAGCATTACATATTAAACTTAACAATATCGCCCTTAATTCCTGAAATTAGTTTTCAATAAATTACCTCAAATTCCTTAGGAATTTGGATTTGGTTCAGCTTTAAAAGGTACTATGGTTAGACTGCTCTACCTTTGAAACAAATTAATTAATACAACTATAAAGGCAGCATGGAGCAATCTGCACTTGTAAAGAACAGAATAGTTGCACATTTTTGCATGTATTTCAGAAGTAAAAAATCTGTGCATTATGTTATTGGTTAGCCGTATTAAAAACTACATAGGCTACCTGACACATAAGTAACAGAAAAACTATAAATAACAGAGGTTTTTTTGGCTACTTGAAATTTCAAATTACAATTGTGCAACTACACAGACTGCAGGTTGTGCCATCAATGACTCATTTACAAACCCCAGTACAACATTTGCTTAAGTGTCTGTAAAGTTGAACACAAAAGACAAAGGATACATACAGCTATAGAAAAAGGACTTAATCTGGCCTAAAGCAACTTGGCTAATAACTTTGGTGGAATTATACTTGTTACGAATTTGACCTATTGTCTATATTGTACAGATAATTTTGCTTTTTTGTACTTCAACTGCCTACAAAAATAATCAGGGAGGAATTTTCCTTGAATTAATGTTTTCTCAAATAATTTGATTACTTGAAGCTTCCACTATAGCTTTCATAACCCATTTTGTAACGAATACTTTAGAGAGGTTTTACATACTTTTCTTTTTCAGTTATGCACCATCCTTTAGTAAATAGGAATGAGCTAGACAAGCTTACTTTGTCACATCAGAAAACTGATTAAAATAGAGATATATACACACACATATATATCTTTCTCACTGAGAAATCCCTGACAAATCTACATGCTTAGATCTTCCCACTTCTTTATATAAAGAAAGTCCACTTTGAGATCATACTACAACCTGAGAGAGGTCTGTATTTGGAGCAACACAGTTACTGACACCATGTGAAGCAAAATATAGCACCTTTGCTTTCAATACCAGATCTGAAGTGAATAATCACATGCCAGCACGAGCTTCCAGCCCCTTGCCTGTCCCGAGTACTTGGTATGGGGATTGGTGGTTGACTAGCACAGCCTGTGCCAGGATTTCTTCCTTTATTTACTTAGGGCAACGCCCTTAGACTGTGCCTGGGTTGCAATTTATCTGATATTGCATGAGATTATACCAATCTGCCTTATGCCAGACTGTGCAATGAATGTTGGATATTTGTATTCATTACCATGAGAGAATCAGTTTATTGTCTTTGAACTGTCACCTTCTACTCAGCATTATGCTCTCTACATAAAAATTTTCCCTGAACAAGGAAGAAAATAAGCTTCCCTTTATCTGACATCAAGGTAAAGCAGTGTTCCAGGGGAGAAAGCTATTTGCCTTTATTTACAGACATATTCTACTTTGAAAATCAATGTTCCTGTGAATAATGATTATAGCAATATCTTGAGATCATGGTCAAGATAGCAGTTTGTTATCCTGTTGGCACTATACAGATACTTATCAGATACTGTCCCTGGCATAAACACTTTGTGATTACTCAAGCCAATGTTCCTTATATAAAATAAGCTGAACTCACCTAATATAATTTTACATCTAGTCCTGCTAGCTTTCAGATGAGTTCAAGGAGTAAAACCTTAGAAACTTGGTCAAGTTACTGCACGTTACTGACTGCCTGGCTTAGCAGCTCTCAGGCATAGCCAGGGTACCGAGCATGGCCCAGGCTGTAGTGACATCAGGCTAATTTAACTCCACGCACATCACGTTTGCTCCAGGCTAGAAGTGTGCAGGTGGACAATCGGTGTGAATCAGTTTATATATGCTATGTGATAGTAAATCACCTAAGTCTGAGCCTTTTGGTCCTGTAATAATTTTAATGTCAATCTCAGGCTTCTGGCCAAATTTCAGTTCCAGTAATTACGTGCATACTAAACATCCTATTCAACTTCAATATTGGAGAGAGTGGTGTTTATTTCCTAACACCAACTGTTCTGTAACATGTCAATATATCACCGAACAACTGTCTCATTATTTCCTGAGGGTTGCTGCTTTTAATGTTGAGAACAAGGATCCTTACACGCACATGTAGTTCTGAAGCACAACTCCAAACCCATGGTACCCACAGCTCTGGAGGAGCGAGATTTGGACAGACCTCACAGCTGAGCTCACCTCCACCACTAATATCCATAGTAGGAGATGAATACACATTGCAGCTCATGTGTCTGGGCCGTTTCCTATTAAGCATAATTTCTTGATGGATTTGTAGATCTTCATTACCGTGTTCATGATGAATGATGCTGCACTTATTCCTAAGAATCAGCATTATATATATAAAAAATTTTATATATAAAGTTATATATAACTTTAAGAAAAATACTACTCTATTAAATTTAGTGACAAATTCAGCAGAAAATTAGATAGATGCTGATAAAACCCATTAGTCCAGCTTCCTGTCCCCGATGTTGACATTTTTATATAACAGATTTACCAATTCTAATTCTGGTGATATTAGAGCATAAAACTCATGAGTACTGCCTTATCATTTATTTAAAGAATAACTTGTGGACTACGATCATTTGTCTGGAAAGTTTAAATACAGCAGCCTAGTCAGAACCAAAGCAGTAGCTGTCTCTAGAAGCTTCCTGATAGCTGAAACACCCAGAGAAATGGCAACTATGCATGTTCAAATTGGGCCTACTTCACATATACAGATGATTTTTTATATACATTATAGATCTGATTCATTTCAGACACCCTGGACTCATTACATGTAGGCAGATTTTCCTACACTGCACAGAAAATGAGTCTGATGCATCTGGGATGCACTGCATTTATGAACTTCATAAGTACGATAAATCTGCTTGCATTCTGGCAACTTGCTGCATAGGAGATGCGTACAACGAGAGCTGATCTGGGCTCCCTGACCAGGCTATTCAGAACCTACCAGCTCTGCTGTTCTCACCCAGTGGATCTCCTAGATGTATCAACTTGCTTTTCACTACTTGGTCTTCAGTTACTTGGTTTTTACTGAAACACTGGTATTTCAATAGAATCATAGAATCATACAATCAATGTTTTGGACCAGAAGGGACCCCTAGAGGTCATCTAGTCCAACCCCTCTGCAGTGAGCAGGGACACTGCTAACTAGATCAGGTTGCTCAGAGCCCCATCCAACCTGGCCTTGAATGTTGCCAGGGATGGGGCCTCCACTACCTCTCTGGGCAACCTGTTCCAGTGTTTCACCACCCTCATTGTAAAGAATTTTTTCCTTATATCCAGTCTAAACCTACCCTGGTTTAATTTAAAACCATTACCCCTTGTCCTGTCACAGCTGTCCCTACTAAAAAGATTTTCCCCATCTTTCCTATAGGCCCCCTTTAAGTACTGAAAGGCTGCAATCAGGTCTGCCCACAGCCTTCTCTTCTCCAGGCTGAAGAAACATCTCCTGGTTTTATTGTAACAGGAACATTAAAAATCTCTGTGTACCATTATAGCATATTTATATAGCATCCTGTTACAGAGTATTGGTGTAGTTCTCAGCTTTATCTAGTCCCTGGTGATACTGAATAGAGCAACTGTTGTGTTTTGATTTCTTAAGAGATTGAAGACAACAAAATACTCTTCAGTGTGCCAGAGAAATAACTACTGCTTTTGCTTATTGCAACTTGGAAGGCAGTTGTTTGATAACTTCACTATTTATATTAAACATTACTGATTTCTAGAATTATACTATATTCTGAAACTGCAAATAATACTTGGCACTATGAAATCTCTCCATTTATTCCTCACTCACTAATTCCACATGAGTACACAGCTTGGCAATCAGAACTTTCAGAAAATGTCCTCCAAAACCAAACTGTAGTAAACCAAACACATTCTAGTACATCTTTGGCCCAGATTTCAATAGTACATGTGTGCAGCTGCACATGAAAAACCGCACTGGGTTGTTTGCATGGTCAGCTTCAGCATTTCAGGTATGAAGACACAATTATTTATTGTGCATTTCTTGGTACAAAATTATTTTATATAAGCTCATACATTTTAAAACTAGTATACATTCTAGAAATCTTACTCTATTTCTCATTTCTTTCCTTGTGCTTTTAAGATGACCAAACCTCAAACGTTGTTTTCAACTTCTGTCTTCAAATCCATAGTCCACTGGTTTCACTTGTCTAGACATAGATATAGTCTGACTAAGTTACCCAGGAACTTACATCCAGTGTTCAGAAACATTTAGTTCTATTTTTAAGAAAAAAATCTATTGTCATTTTAACGCGAGTCTATAAAGAAATATCAAAGCATAGCTTTCAGAGGCATGGGAAACCTTTTTTATATATTTTTTTTTTTTTTAACAGGGAGAAATTCCAAACTATAATGTGCCCTTTTGTTTAGATTGCTGATTTTCTTCCAACTCATCATTCAGTAGAAATCTAACCAAAAGGATTAGAAAGCCCATGGATTTCCATATGTTCACCTTATTATTGCCCCTCCCCCCCCCATTTGAAAGTTAGTGGAAGCATGGACTAGAGTTATTTAATTGTTTTTAACTCAAAATGTATACTCACATAACTAATATCAGAACCTCATTCTTTGTCTACAGCACACTAATGTTTTCTTTCAGGTCAAAATGGATCAGGTGTTTGTGAGTGTGTATAATATATATAGCAAAGAGACCTCTCTTTGACCACTTCAATTTATGGAATATTGTTAAAAAAACATATAGCAGGATAAACACTCATAACTATAGCTAATGGAATTTAAACTTTATTCCAACTTTGCTTTAAAGGGTGCCAATTACAGAATCCCTGTAGAAAAACGAAATAATCTGATCAATACATACCAGGCTGACACTGAATTAACAGTCAGAATCTTAACGTTTCAGTTACCATGCAGCTATATGACCTCTTTGATCACGTAACTGAGTTTCACAATGAAGAGAGCTGCACTGTAATTAAAGCCAAAACACTAACTTGCCTTAAAAAAATTACAGATGCCTGCTGTTTACATTTGCTACAGTAGTTTCAAAGCTGTTGCTTTTTATATTTTCTGTTGTGCCTCAGCAAAACAAAACTAATTGCTTTTTTGAGCCCATAGGCTTTTGGTGACTAGATGCAAGATGATTTCACTCCTCTGATTCTCTCTGATTGCTTGTAACAACATGGAGAGGCTTCTCTTGTCTTTCTAAAGAAACTGCCTGACTGTAAGACCTACAAGTATGGTTCACTGCTATGTAAACCTTAGCTGGTCTTCCTACAGATATTACTAATCGGTCTCACAATGCTGAACTGCTAAACTGTAAATTAATTTCCCCAAGTTTTGTAATTTCTATGTGTTATTTTGCATTACTGTTTATTTTCATGTTGAAATTGTAACGTAATACTAAGCAGATGCTCTGTTTGTCATTTTAGTTGTTACTTTCCCTCCATGTTTAATGATAATGGTAGTTACTGTAACCGAGGTGATGAAAATGCATGTTGAAATGAAAGCCTTCGAACTGGAATGTGACTAAAAAGAGGTTAAAATGTGTCATTGGTTTAGGTGATGACTTAATGTGCCTTAGCTTGTTCCACTTTACTGCCTTTTTCTCCCTCAAATTTTAACTGCTGTCTCTTCTCCATCAGTTCCATAGATCAAATTTGGTAACACCGCCAATTACATTATTTCCCTTAGCAAAAAAATACACAACTCATACTTCACAGGTCTTCATCCTTAAATGTCAGTATTTATATCTTTACAGCTCAGTTAGTGTCCTTACTGTATTACTGTAGATTAAATCCACCTGACCAAAGTATTTTTGAAATGTGGTAGAAAATGCATATATTCTGTAACACATTTTTCCTGAAAATGTTACAGCATCAAGAAATGTTCCAATGTGAAGAAAGTAAACAATAATTATGTTCCAAGACTGCATTTCATAGTCTTTTGTGAGACAAAACTGCCATTGCTTTCAAAGACAGTTTTACCTAAATAGAGACTAATAACTGTAAAGTTTGCCCCACATTGTTTACTACACATATTAATTATGTACTACTATTTCACAAATAAAAATAAGAACATAAAACCCGGAGGAACACAGCTATGTTAATGAAAAAATGGTCCTCAATTATTTAGGCTTCTAGTCATGTAGGTGAAATTATACACACCTTAACAGATGTCTTTTGGAGTATGACAAAAATACGAGATACTGAAATTCTGCATCTTTGCATTTCTAACGCGATTTCCCCAACTGCTAACAACACAGTCTACACATATTAAGTCAGTACCAAGAAAACAGGAATGTATGTCAGACTGTTTGACTTCCAGTCCCATTTGGGAGCAGTTTGCTTAATACTATGAGATATATCACCATTCTTACAGTCTCCTAGGACATTATTTTGCTAGACAGCCAGCAATTTCACAGAAATACCCTGTCTAAAATGGATAATTTAAACCTCTTGGACTTTATATTCTATTCAGCTGTTGCCTTGGTGTTTGTTTATTCAAACAGGTGTGATGCTGGGTTAGCCAGACTGTCTGCAGAACATAAAATTACGTATGAAAGACTTCAGAGCCTAAGTAAAGACCAACACACCTCCAAGCTAATCTTGGAATCTAAAATCAAAGAGGCAGAAATACAGGTATGGTATTTGGCCCAAAGTGATCCAAGTATAGTTATAGCCATAGAGTTATAGTCTAATTCACACAGACTCTATTACTGTTAATTATTATCCTGGGAGCTCACAGATGTACAAATGGAGAGGTGTATCTGCTCACAGAATTTATTAGATTGAATATTGGTACTTAGCTGCATTGCTGGACTGGTCTAACTAAAAAGAAGTCCTTAATTTGCTGCCTTTAGCATGCTGTGTAGAAGGGAGTAGTATTTAAAGGCACTTGAAAGGGCTCCAGGAATGAACAAAAGCCAGTGATTACTGGCCTGAATGGCTTATTGGGGTTGGAATGTGAACATGACCAGGATGTTCTACAAAACTAATACAACAATGCAAGCATCAGTGTCTCTCCCTCTATGTTTTGGCCTACTCAGGAAGATTTTATATGTACTTGAACACAATTTTTAGAAGTCTGCAAAACAAAACTGGGTTTGGGTTCTATGAATCCATTAATCTGTCCGTCAGGTTTCTCTTCCATTGGGTATGAGAATGGAAGCGAGCACTAGATACAAGCAGAGACTTAGGACATTAAGGAAAAGTATTCTCCATATCTCCATCTCAAGGCTTTCCCATTTTCTTGGGCAACAAAAGTATTTACATCTTCATTTGGTGGTAGGCAAATGGTTAAAATCCACTTTAGCTTTCTCAGAAGACTCAATATAGTATATTAGCATGCTAGGAGCATATTGCCATTAATCTTGTAAAACAGACCAGTGTGTTTTGTGAAACTGGGATGATTGCTTTGGTGAGAAATATCTTCTGTTATTGATGACCTATCCCCAGTTAAATCCAGTACTTTTATCACCACAGTAGCCATTATACATGAAGCGATGAAGAATATCACTCAGTATTGGTGGAGTCCTTTGCCATTCATTTACTCTGCTTATGTGATAACACGGAGATGTATGGATCATGTAAATTCAGCTGTCTCAAGCTGGGGGTGGGGGGGCAGGCAGACACTTTCAAGGCAAGACTGTTCAAATAATTTATAGCTGAAAAATTAGTTTTCACAATATTGATACTTTTGTCTTGCAAGATAGTATACTTTTCACGATAAAGTAAAATGGGCAAATTCAATAATTTTTGAAAAGTCAGCAAAAATGGCCCTTCTTTAAGATCTCCTCCTCTACTGTATGAAAGTGTCCCAAATGAGACTGTGATGAAATGCTGTTGAAAAACACCAAATTCTGAATTTTGTTTCAGATTTCTCATCTTCTGAGCAGAGTGGAGCAATCAATAATGCAACAAGAAGCAAAGCTGAAGATTGCCTACAAAGAGAGCAACCAACAGCTCCACCTTCTGGATGTGAAGTGAGTACCCAGAAACCTTGCTGCTGCCATGTGCCTGGGAAGACAGGGCCTCAATTTTCCAAGTTTGACTCTTGTAACCTTCAGGTCTACAAAAGCATGAACCTGTTTAAATATGCATGTGCACTCAACAGCTGTTACAAACGCACAATGGTCTGTCAAGTGGGACTCAACAATTATTCTGCCCCTAATATGGTTAGGCAATTAGTTAATTGCCTAGTTAAGTCTTCAGGCAGAACGTGTAGTAAAAAACACAACTAAGGATTTCTATGAGAGTGGCCTGGTACCTTTTACGCAAGAACTGTAGGCAGCAACCAACAAATGCTGGAGGTGGCAGCTGAGAGCAGGGCAGAAAGCTCAACTCAAGCAACCAGAAAGCAAGGCACAGCATTCACAAAGTGTTACTGCTTTAAATTGGCTTCAAATACGACTATATAACTCAAATACCTAAATTATTAACAATAAACCACTATGCTACTGCTAGACATCATGTAAGGATATATTCAATTCAGGTATCAACTCCTCTCCAGGTGTTTCGCTTAGTGCCACAGTCCTGGCTTAAGCCATCCACATACTTACTCCTTACTGCTTACTGCCAACCTCATGCAATCCCATCAGTTATGTCAGTAAAACTATTTGCAAACTAGATGAAAGAATAGATCCTGATTTAAAATATTCACTGGAAAAAAGACTGTCTAAAGAAACAGTTTCACTGGCACAGTTGGTTGGTGTAAACTTGAGGTGGGTATAGGTAATGTAAGTGGGGCTATATGAACTGGCATCGCTGCTAAAATAAACGGTTACCAAATCTTCATTCAGATTGAAGACCTACGGATGCGAAGATTACAATTTGAATGGATGACCATATCCTGTTTTCAATGCTGCAAACCATTTGCAGCTACTATGCCTCAAATTGTTGTGATGCATTTCATATAATTAACTGTTACTTTGTTGTGCTCTTTCATCTTTATTTTCTAAACCAATGTTACCTTATCCAGTTTAGTAGCCTTAAAGTTCAAAGATGCACCTTAATATGGCATCAAGAACGTATCAAATTGTCATTAATTTTTTTTTTTTACATGAACATGATCATAAGAAAGTCACTGCTGAATGACTGAAAGTTCTGCTCTTTTGTATCTGCTAATTTCTGTTATGCTCTTAGATTAAAAAATGCTATTGAGGAACTCAGCAGCCAGATTTTGTCTGCACGTAGCTGGTTGGAACAGGAACATGAAAGGATTGAAAAAGAGCTTGTGCAAAAAATTGACCAACTCTCATTGACTTTTAAGGAAAACACTGTAAGTTTCATTAAAATGTCCTAATAATACTTCTCAGGAAGTATCCAAAGGCATTACTAATAACTAAGATTATGTAAATGAACTATTATTTGAGTGAGATTTTCAGACCTCAATATTTTTACAACTCTATTCACTTATGTCAAGTGTAATATCCTCACAGCCCGAGAGTCTTCAAATAAATCTGATCACTTCTAAATAGATCGGTATTTTAGCCTACAGTAATCAAATCCATTTAAGCCATTTTATAAAAAAATTGTAATTCCTTACACCTTTGAATTCCACACGAAAGATGATTAATCAATATCTATTGCATATTTGGGACAGACCACTGTAAGTAATTAAAATTCTTTTTCCTGGCTCCAGGAAATGAGTGAAAGAGCTATAGAGATGAAATTCAACCAAGTGGCAGAGAAAATTGACAAAATAGAAGAAATACAGAAGATAAACATGGAAGCACATGAAGCAAAACAGACTGAAGAAAAGATAAATATTCGCATTGGCAAACTTCAAAACGAGATCAATGAAGATATAAAAGAAATGAAAGCTGAAGTCAATGCTGGTAGGACCACAGTTATCGAGTTCTTTATTCTGAATTGTGGTAACAGTGATCAACCTGTAATATTATGCAAAATGCCTTTGCTTGTATCAAAGTAGTTTAAAGACTTTTGGGCCAGTAATGGCTGCACCTGCGGCATTAAAAAGGATTTTCACTAAGTGTGAAATTCACAGCAATGAGAGGTGGCATCCTATTACCTTAGAAGTGCTCTCCCCAGAGCATACACAGGCATAGCTTGGCTGCGCTTGAGGGCATTTTTGCCATCAGCACACAATTACAGTCTTATTTTTCTTCAGAACATTTGCTATCTTCCTAGTGTAAAGCAGAGCATTATGGTAGGAAGTGCATTCTATTAGTAATTATGCAATACTCTTTCTTTTGCTTATGAACTAATTTAATTCCCACCTGCAATTAGGATTTGCAGCTATCTATGAGAGCATTGGGTCTCTACGGCAAGTTCTAGAAGCGAAAATGAAGCTGGACAGAGATGAACTACAGAAGCAGATCCACCAAATGAAGCAGGAGGTTCCAACATGGGGAGAGGCTGGACCATGACTGCAAGATTTTGTCTGAGAGATTAATGTTTACCTAGCTAAATAGGCAGAGTATGATCTTGTTCCAGTCCGTAACTCTAATTAAATGCATGTACCAAGTGACATGCTGCTGTTGGCACAGGCCTGTATGTTCACACGAAGTGGTAAATGCAAGCTCTTCATAGATCAACTTACAACAAGCTTTTTTGAGCCGAGGTGCTGATTTGCCACTGCAGTACTCTAGTTGCTCTCAGGAGATTAGCCACTGTGTAAGACTAGAGTAATATATTGGTGAAGCTGGCACCTAATTTGATAAAGGCATTTCAGTGCTCCCCGGTTTTGTAGGCTTGATCAGGCAGATATATGCTTATAAGCACCTACACACCCCCCCCCCTTTTTTTTTTTTTTTTTTTTCTTTAAAGTTGACATAATTTAATATCGTTTCGGCAAGGTTCTCCACCGTGATACAAATTACTTAATTGAAGTCAGTGGACGTTTTTACAGCGACTTTCTCTACTATTGACTTCCTGGGGAGACAGAATTGGCACTAAACAGACCAATTTTCAAAACCAAGATACCATCAGAAAAAAAAATCTTTGTTTAGTTTTGCAAATATCCTCTGTGTCTGTGTAAACTAAGTAGTGTTATATGATGTAGTTGTAGACTAAGATGATTAATGAACAACATAAGAAACTTAACTCACGTGGTCTTAAGTATTGTGACCTTTTTAAATAAATAACCAAGTGGAGTTGAGACAAGGTAAAAGATGTATATAGAGTATTTTATAACTGGGCATGTGTTTCTGTGACTTGTTTCATTATATTGGTAAAAACTTCGAAAGGTTTGTAAACAAAAGAGGAGGTGACAATCTAACATAGTCTGGAGAATGTAATGTAAAATAAAATGCAGTTTATGATCTGCTTAGAAACTTTCATTGAAGTAAAATAACTGATTCTTCAAATTCAAATAGACTTTAATAATTCAGTACATTAAATTTGCTAATTGCATTCACAGTATTTCCAACTAAAAATGGTGCTTATTTCCATTCCCAGAACGGATTACATAATGAAAATCAGCACTCATACTGCATATTAATCTAGACAGTAAAATATATATAAAGTTGATTTTATATCTTCCTTCATAGCTTGATATTGCGCCTCATGTTTTTAAGTCATGCAGGATTAAGGTCTCATGAAGATGACTTCATCCAGTATCCTATTGATTTATACTATTAACAGTAATTCATTCATATACAAAATGCTATTAATTTACACAAGCATTACTGTTAATGTAAACAGATTAATAGGATGTCTCTGCACTGTCTTTAACGGACCATTATTTTGGCCAGTATTGTAAAATCATATTCCTATTTGGAAAAATCAGTGGCAATTTTCTCATCACTTCAATGAAAGCAGGTTTGGCCCACAGAGTCACCATATTAAAAAAAAAAAAAAAAAATTTGCTACAAAAACTTAAACTCATTAACTTCAGTAGGACAGTGTAGTGCATAAAAATTAAGAAAATGCACACATCTTTACAGGATTAGCACCTAAGTTTATATTCACTTCCTATATAGTTGAAAGTAATTTAATGTATCAAAGATACATGAAATTTTTGCAACTTTGGCTTCCAATGCTCTCTGATAACAAAACCGCCTCTGTTCTTCCTGTTTTGTATTACCCATGTGCTGTGAAACATATTTACAATGGCAGCTAAGGGGAAAGCCCACTTCTCTATAGGGAGACAACAAAATGCTTGCAGATATTTCTTAAGAATTGTCCTAAGAATTCATTGTTTCTTCATGTCTGTATTCTTATCTATTCTTAAATATTTAACCATGTGCAGTGGAAAAGCTATCACTGGCATTTTATAAAAGAAGAAAAGAAAAAGAAAGAAGCAAGAAGAGATGGAATAAAACCCCAACATATTTTTTCTTCTGTAATTGGAAATGTGTACCTGAGAGAATCTGGTATGACATGAAGAGCATACAAGGAATCAGAGAAACAATTTATATAAGACTTTAATAAAATGTTTCTCTTGTAAAAACCTTGTGTGATTCATCCAGATATAAAACACACATAAAACCCTATCCAATTTTACTTTTGCTGTTTTGAAAATATTTTTTCCTAAATCTCAGCTAAAGCAAATAACTAAAAGCCCAAATAAAACAGTATTCAAGTGTGAGCGACTGTCAAGCAGTGCCTTCAACTATATAAAGTGCTGTGTGGAGGGAGGCACAGGTTACGGGGACTTGTATGCTGGGAAGAGACAGACAGAAGTGGTGAGCTAGGCCTGGATGTACATGTGGACACACACAAGCGTAGCCTGCCCGTCATCCATCCTTTCCACCGAGTGCTCCAACTAGCCAATTGTGAAAGGAAGTCACATATTCCACACCAAGAGGGTTCTGCAGAAAAATTGAGGAAAAGCCAGAATGGAAAAAAGTAATATAAAGAAGGATTGAAAAACCTGGAGAAATAACAGAGGAAAAGAGTAAGTCAGAAGAGTGGAGCGATGGAATGGTAGCTGCATGGGCAAAGGCAAGGAAGAAGAGCTACCTGCTGATGAAGCACAGAACAGGTTTGAAGATCGTAGAAATCTGAAAGTTACAAACAATAATATATTTGATACAAAACACAGAACCGACAAGGATGGGCACTTTGATTTATCACAAGTCGTGCTCCCTACTTGCCTGCTGCATTTTACTCTGCTTGAACAACTGGAAAAATAAATTCTTTTGTTTTGTTCTCCCTTTGGTTACTTTGGTTGGTTTTGAGTTTTTTTATTTTCTGCACAAAATAGGTCAACAATGTCTTGTCCACACAGTCTGTCAGGGAGTGCTCCTGTCTGATAAGTAACAGCTGAGTCCTTCAAGGGACAATTAGTCCCTGTATCTTTCAATCATCTTAAAGTTATACAGCAAAATCCTCTCCTCAGAAGGAGCATGCCCCCAGGGAATAACTATGAAGCCAGGAGGACAGCATTACAGACACTATGGTCTACGGTCTTGATTTTGCAAAGCAGAAACCAATTCTGAAAACTGACCTGCAGAGATCCTGTAAAACCAAATAGAAGGAAATAGCTGTGCTTGAAAGTGGAGCTGCCCCTTTAGTTTTCCTTTCTATGCTGGTCTCTAGTGGCAGTCCTGTGTGCCAGTCCTTCGGGGATAGAGAGGGCTCTTGATGGTGGAAGTAATGTGCTTTCTTTGTTCAACATAAGTACTCCTGCTATGAGTCACTGTCTGCAGGGCACCAAGCACAAGTCTGTCAGACCCCACAAACGGAAAAAGGTAGTAAGAAGAGGCAGTGTTTTTCTGGATAACACTCAAGCAAACAGAATGAGACTGTATGTATGTGGGAAAGTATAATACTGAATATGCACAAAATACTATTTAAAACACAAAGTACACCAACATAACCATAAACTCACTGACGGAAGGACCAGGAGGAGCCTTGAGAAGCCATCTATCTGCTCCATCTCTCTGCTTCAAGATAGGGCCAACTCTACCTAAAATATTCATCACAGACATTTGTCTAACCTGCTTACAAAAATCTTGCAAGACTGAACTGTTGACTAATGCAGCCTATTCCAATGCTTAAAGAACACCTCCCCACCACCCAAACACCTAACCTAGATGGACTCTTTGATAAGACAAGACATAATGGGCTTAAATTTCAAGCACAGAGGACACAAATTCCGATTTATTACATTCTTCCCTGCACATCCATCAATTTTTTAAAGCAATCTGTTTTACAGAAGATTCAGATGAAGTTTCACAGGGCTCTCTGCCCAATATTTCTTAAACTTTTTTCTCCTTCCTACATCCCTAAAAAACCCCAACAAAAACCAACAAAAACCCAAAACCAGACAAAAGCAGACCACTTCCTCTCATGAAGTTTTAAAATCTTTTGTCAGCTATTGAGCATGCATGAGGCTTAAGGCACTTGCAGTGTGCAGACCATCCTATTCAGTCAGTTATGTTGCCTGAATGACATAGGAAGTGTCAAAGGATAAACACAAAGTTTTTTCTAACCGGGGTACATGCCTTTTACATTAGCATGTAAGAACACAGTAGAACTGTAATACTGTGCAGTGAATGGCTTAACTGGAAACAGAATTATGTCAGTAGTTACAGAGCAATTGTGTTATTTAGACTCATTAAGCAAACCAAAGTAAAGTAGTTAAAAGGGTGATCCTAACTTCAACATCTAGTTGCTTATGTAGTACAGTTTTATATTGTGGATATTTTGTCATTACATACGGATATAGTTCAGTGGACAGTTTCCACATCAGAGGAAAATGGTATGAAAGATAATGAACAGCAGTATACTCCTGTAACATCAGTTTTAACTGAAATGTAATCTTTTCTCAATTTCTACATCTCCAGCTCTACCTTCAAGGTCAGAGAGTGTTCTCTGTATCTTAGAATTAAATTGCTCATTAGACATGTATTCCAGTAATGGAAATGTTTAATGAGAGACCTATGACAAATCAATGAAACCCTCCTATGTGTAGAGGAGGGATTCCTCCTGTGATACTCTCCATGGTGTAAGAAATTCAGAGGCAAATTTGAAAAACAATAATGGAAATTCGGTGCAAGCCCTCTATTGAATTGGCCACAGGGTGTCACTGTTACTCTTGGCAAGTAACAGAAGATGCTCAATTTATCTGTGTGATCCATAAATGCTGCCATACCACGGAGATGGGTCTGGAAGTACTTAACAATATTGTGCATTTTGATGAAAGAAAAAAAAACCCCACCAACATACTAAAGACATCACTCTGTAAAATATCAGTGAAGGCAGATGTTTAGTTAAGCCAAATTCTCTGAGGGTGACTGTGATGGTCCTTCAGACAATGTGCGTGGGAACGAAAGCTTTCTGCTACATTTTCTGTCAGCAGAACTTTGGTCAACACAAAGAATAAAAAACCCGAACTCCCAAACCCAGAAAAAATTTCCTTGAATTCTTCTAAAAAATTCCCCAGTTCTTCTGAAGCGTAAGACCATACATCAAGCGAAGCTCAAAGGGCAACATGCATTTTGCATTTATCATCCCAGGAGCTGCTCCAGACAAGCAGAAGAGGTTCCTCTCCCAGCACTGCCTCCCCCTCTAAGACTGACTCTGGCTGAAAGACCACAGGATAAGCTGAACAGTTACTACCAGCTGAAGCTCTGGGCCTAGCACAAAGAGCTGCTCTCAATTCATGCAAGGATTATATCAATAAATAATACAGTGGAATAGCCTCAAACATTGCAAAATATGTGGGAGAGCCATAACATTTACTGGCATAGATCAGTGAAAAAACATTTTGAGCTCAGCAGAGCATCAATGAGGTATGCTAAACCAGGATCTCCTTTAAGAAGAAAACTGAAGTAGTAATTGTCATAATACAAAAAGCCTGAACTGTATGAGAGGATGAGTAGAAATTGCTGGTAAGAGAGAAGAAAGGAGATTTGCTTCTTGTAGAGTGACAGGAATGAAAATACCGTGCATCACGCACTGCTGCACATACTCCAGTTACTCTCATTAAACCTGACTTCAGTTTCTGCTAAGGGTCATTTTCAAATGCTATTGCCATAAACAGACTTCCATTATATGCAACTGAAGTTGAAGCAGACTATAAATGAAGACATATTTTACTGACTTGGCTGTCTCATTCTTGTGCTACCACTTCCTGATGATATCAGGACTGTGAGGTAGGCATCTACTTTACTAGGTGGCCTTTGTGATCTTGCCATCTCCATTACGAATAACTTAAAGGGTTCAATAATTGCATATTAGACTATATATACATCTGCACATATAACACTGAATTTCCATGTTGTGCCATGCTCTTTTCTTCTTTACTAGCTTTGAGAATTGTAATTTCAGTACATGGCAAGTATCTTATATAAAGCATGAAATTCTAGGAAAGTATAACAATTCAAATTAGAGCTTTTAAAATGCGCATAACTGAAAACAATAGATGTTAAAACATATATATGCTACTGCCATGCTTTGGAAAGATAAATGCTCATCTGTTTACTACTACAAATAATAAATTTTATTTATTTTACAAAGATCTTACGGGGATTGATCACTTTGTATCTTACACAAGTTTGAATATGTGAAGCGCTGTGACCCAATTCCACATATGCTTTCCTTTGTGACATTAATCTCCCTAAAATGAATGTGGCAGCTCACAGCGTATAATAAACTGCTGGCTTACCTCTTTGCCTGTATAATGTTTTATGTTGCAAAACAAAAGGGATTGCTGGTCTCTGGTATGGTCTCCTAGTATCTTGCCACATTAATAGCAAAATCCCAACTATTACTTAACATTTTGGGTTTCCAGTTATCATGGACTAATGAGACAAAAAAAATGAATGCTGCAATATTATCACCATTTATTTGTGGTAACGTATGACCATTACCCAGAGCGAGGGGAGACTAGGAGAAACCAGATAATACTGACACCATGAGACAGAGCACAGTGGTGGGATACTGGATCTCCTAATTGACTTTGGGCTAGTTTGGGCCCATTATCTATAGCTTTGTGCCCTTTATTTCAGTAAACTACCTAGTGGTAAATTGATTATTTATATGCATTAGGTTGCCCTGGCTGTAGTAACTCCCAACACCATGTTAAATTAAAAAAATAATGAGGAAAAAGTGAGGAAAGCATTGAGTATTATTCTGTCCCTGAGGCCCTACTGCCACCTGATGTCACTATTCTTGTCAGGTAAAGGCAGGCAGCTGCATGTCTGCAAGAACTGACAGCTCTGGAAAGGATTTCAGCAGGTAGGAAGGACTTAGGGAAGTCATACAAATTGTTTCAGCAAGTCAAAAGATCATGCCTTGCGGACAGCAGTTGCCAAGACAAATCCATTAACCAAGGCAATACCAGAGATCCAGTTAAGTGTGAGTCTCCCTGTGGTCTACTGGGGATATAGGCTGGGACTGCCTGATCCTTGTGCACACACAAATGGGCCGGAACTCCACATGGCAAACACCGCATCGGGGAAAAAAGCTCTCCACCTGCAGTACTACAACTTGGTTCCCAATCAAGCATAATAAAGCAGGAGAAACTCCATAAATAAGACAACAGTTGTCTGACACACAAGATCTAAGCCCAAGCAGAGACCAAAAACCTCATACATTTCATGGTGACTGTAAAGCTCTTCCTGCTTGTCATTTGCCCTGAAAAGAGTCTTCATCAAGCTGATGGGAAACAACTGAGGATTTAAGGCAAGATTTAAACAATGGGGGACAGGAACAGAGTCATCTGTGTTCACATCTGGCAAGGGCAATGGAATACTATGGTATTAAAAATAGAACAGCAAGATTTTCACTGAGAAGATAGTTTAATCATAATCCAGAAGTTTAAGAAGGAGAAATAAACAAAATGCACAGCTAAGCTCATTTGAGAGCCTTTCACTACATGAGCAGTCAGGGAAACAAGGAAAGGCCTGTTGAAACAGTGGCGGAGGGTCTGATTCTCAGGGTCTCTCAGCCCAAGGCCATGCGGCATGATTAACTGCAAATTATAAACGAGCTCAATTGTTATTTATACCCTTGCTCACAGAAGCATGTAGTGGTTAATACTGAAATGTCTACACATACTTATATGTGGCACCTAAAATACATCTTACATTTTGAATCTAAACAAATTTCCAACTTTAGGCATGATAAACCTGGTTTTCACTGAGTATAAGACAGATTTTAAATGCTTAGCTCATGGGGGATGCACCAAACACCTTTCTGTGACTGTGGTGTCAGTTACACTATTAGACAATACCCCATAATCCCAGAACAGTTTGCACTCACACTAAGGCTTCCTGTGACAATCTACTATCAGCCAAATCCCTATCTTTGTGCGAGGTACAAAAACAAAGAGAGAGAGAGAACACAGAGAGGCATTAATGGAGTTCGTGAAAGAGAGAAAGAGAGAAAGTGTAAACAATTACAAGTAATGGAATGGTCTGGTTCTTGCAAACTGTGATCAATTTGAGCTCTAGTCTGATACCAATAGAAAACAAGATGCAAGATGGTGTCCCAGACAAGTAATGGCCTTTTTTTCTGTGCTTTTTTCCTTCACTCAAGGCAATTAAATTAATATATTAATGGAGTCTGGTTATCTCTCATCTTTAATTCACCCACTACTGAACTTGATGATTTCAAATTCCCAGAGGCTGCAGGACCCTTTGTAAACAGATGTTCTTGCTGCACATTAGTTATGTCCAAGCACACCAATACCATTTTGCTATATAATAAAATAATAATCAGTTTTACAATATCCTTGTTAGATAGGGATTATAACTGTTAAAGTTAGAGGAAATGGCACACTATTAATCTCTCAAGATTACACAGCAAAGCTATGACACAGCAAATAGGTAAGTCATTACTAGTTCTTGCTTACCAGTGTTAACCTTCCTCAAACATCAAACTTTTTCAATTATACCATGGCAGTACATAAATGCTATTTATACAAAGCTTGCAGCTTGAGTGTTTTATAAATGAGTATGTGGGAAGCATTGTGAAATATCAACCGATAGTTAATATTCAAATTGCTGCTCGTTTGCACTTTAGGCAAGTTTCATTGCTGCTATTTGCAAAGAATTTCAAAGCTCAGAATTCAGTGATTCACTTCCAGAATTTTTATAAATAGCATTACATTAAAAAAAAAAACAAACCAAAACCCAACAACTTATGACAAGGAGATCTTCTGGCTCCCAAGGGAAAGAATTGGGTTTAGACAGTAATTGGGTTTTTTTAACCTATCGCAAGAACAGGCTCTTTGGTCTACCTTACAAAAAAAGTATTCAGGAAAGGAAATGCTTCTGTCCTGGGTGCCTAAACCTTACAGAAGTCCCTCAGAAATGCCAGTAAAATGATTCTACATGGGATAATCTGCAGCTTGAAATAACACAAAAGATATTACTGCCTTAGCAATGGCATCATTTACTTTAACTAGTGATGGTTTATGTCATACATGTAATTAAGACTCAATTCCACCAGTAATACAGCATCAATTTAAATGATCATACTTATTTTTCCTAAGCAATTTTGAATACTTTTCTATAAGGTACTCCAGACAGAGAGGACACAGATGCCTTTAGCACACATGGAGAGAGAAACACATTTAAGCCCTGCATGTATTCCCAGTATTTCTTCACCGCTTTGCCTTGGGTGGCTCTCTACCCACATACTGCTTTTCACAGAGCCCACTCCAAGTTTTCCACATATACCTACTAGCCATCTGAATGAAACTGGGGACCCTGCATGTCAGTACCACAGCTTTGCATGAATCTGGGTTCCTTTCATTAGCTCCTGGTCACAAGGCAACAGACTTCCAGTTAAATTACATAGCTCAAGGTAACATTGGAAAGACGCAGTTAAGCCTTGCAGGCCTAAGAAAGTGTAGATGCAGAAGCAGAGCTCTGCTGAATATTTTACCATGCTTCATTTTAATCCTATTTTGTTTGAATTTAATGGAATTTTCTTGAAGAAAGACTCTCTAGGATCATGTGGCTCTAGCAAGATGTTTAAAGAAAAAAATTCGAAACTTACTTGGCTGTTGTGTTCTTCCAACATGCTTTGTGTCTCAGCCTCATCAGTTCAACAATGATATACTTGTTTTCTTCATGGTCTGTGCAGTCCCTGTTGAAGAAATGGTATGCATTGAAAATATCTCAATAATCCTCAGTGGATTATGAATTACAGGAGTACATTTCTTAAATGATTAACCTGAATGTGTGCTAGCACCAACAATAAGATGCCCTATGAATCCCTAGACTTCATTAAAAAGAAAAGAGAGAAAAAACCACAAATCAGCAGTTCTACAATTACTCGCTTTCTTAACAAGGCAAATGTCATATTAAAATTTCATCCAAAACTCACTTGAGCCTTCCACTAAAGATAAGCCATATTGGCTAAACAGACACCAGTTCAATTCAAAAAGGGGGAAAAAATTAAATATATAGAGAGAGCAAAACAGCTACCACTCTAATAAAGCCAGTGCTCTCAAAAGAGCACCTCTGTCTCTTGTATTCCTCTCCTTAATCCTAAAACACAGTCAGTCTTCTTCGGGTGGGAACCCTATCAGCATCCTGCTCTTTATCACCTGGGCACTTCCACATTCACAGAACAACTCTATTTCCTCCTCCTTGAAGGAATCCTGCCACTTCCTCTTAAAAACTAGAAAAATTATACAATGAAACTGGAATTTGGGGCTGAATCTGGCAATGTAATGCACGAATCAAACAGACTGCTACATGGGGATAAAAAACCAGCAGAAAACCTAGAGCAGCTCAGAACCCATTAGAGAAACAGAATGATTTACTGGAGTGACTCAACTTCAAACCAGGTCAACAGTGAGCAAAAATGTACAACTGCCAAACTGCTGTTCAGTGAACTATCAGGATCGCGCTGAGAAGCT